>NC_022010.1:15998064-16009247 GCF_000317375.1 Microtus ochrogaster
GAGACCAGCCTGGTCTACAAGAGCTAGTTCCAGGACAGGCTCCAAAACCACAGAGAAACCCTGTCTCGAAAAAAAAAAAAAAAACAAACAAAAAACCCACAAACAAACAAAAAAAAACATTTAATTGAGGTGGTGGCTTATAGTTCAGAGGTTTAGTCCATTATCATCACAGCAGAGAACATGGCAGTGTACAGGCAGACATGGTACTGGCTACATCTTAATCAGAAGGCAAGAGGAAGTATACTGTCACTGAGCATGGTTTGAGCATATAGGAGACCTCAAAGCCTGCCTCCACAGCGATGCACTTCCTCCAACAAGGCCATACCTCCTAATGTGCCACTCCCTTTGGGGGTCATTTTCTTTTAAACCGCCACACTGCCTTTTTGTCCTTTTGATATATAGGGTCTCATAATACCCCAGACTGGCCTCAAATGTATAGGATGGCCTTGAGTTCTTGATCTTCCTACCTCTACCTCTTCAGTGTGTAAGAAGGTGCACCATTTCAGCTCACCAAGTTGGAATCATTTTGAGCAGCTGGTAACCAAAACCAATATTAAAGTAGTGCTATCAGCATCACGACATCATAGCAGCCAGGTGGAATCGTTATAAGGCCACATTTTCTTCCTGGAAACTTCAAAGATTACTGAAGGAAAACTTACTGTTTCCTTGTGGAAAGCTTAAACATTATTCATATAGACATATATCCAAATGAAAGGTATGTGTTTCTAGCTTCTGTGGAGCCACTGACAGGAACATCCTATCTTCTGGCTTTATTGCTGCTATGGAAGATGACCTAAATTGCCTTAATTAATGAACTGGAACTTAAGACAACTAGAAACATCACACTGAAAACAATAAGGCACGGGGAAGCTTAGACTTTCAAAAAAGAAACATTTTACAAATTCTCACAGTGGGACTAGAGAGATGGTTCAAAGATTAAGAGCACTGATTACTCTTCCCAGGGTCCTGAGTTCAATTCCCAGTACCCACATGGTGTCTCACAACCATCTGTAATGAGATCTGGTGCCCTCTTCTGGCATGGAGGCAGACATGCGGGCAGGACACTGTATACATAATAAATGAATACATCTTTAAAAAAAGGAAAAGAAATTCTTCACAGCAGTGACAGAACTTAAAAGTTTCCACACAGGGCAGATGACTACATTAAAAGGTCAAAGCACCTTTCTCTGGAGAACGGAAAAGGAAGCAATAGCAGTTGCTAAGCAACAGCTCACAGTATCTCACCTCTAACTGTAAGGCATCTATCTTCTCTTCCTGGCAGGTGTCACCCTCACACTCGTACTGAACGATCTTTCCATCTGTCTTGCTTGCAACCAGTCGATGGACATAATTATCTAAGGAAAGAGAGTTGGCCAGAAGTAGCTTCTTAGGAATGAAAAGTTCTCCCCTCTTAAGTCGGAAACATTTTTGTTTTTAGAAATATAAACTAAGCCAGGCGGTGGTGGTGCATGCCTTTAATCCCAGCATTCGGGAGGCAGAGGCAGGCAGATCTCTGAGTTCGAGGCCAGCCTGGTCTACAAGAGCTAGTTCCAGGACAGGCTCCAAAACCACAGAGAAACCCTGTCTCGAAAAAACAACTAAAAAAAAAAATCAAAACAACAACAAAAAAAGAAATATAAACTAAATGATGTATGATTTTTATTTAAAAATCGGTCAAATTATTTCAACTTTAGAGAGTGAGAGAGGGTGAGAACAGACATTTAAACTCTCTGTAACTCTTCATCCCTAAGTGTGGCACCCTCAGAGGTGACTGTGCAATCTGTTTGCCTAGCTGCCAGGAGGATGACACACTGAGGGAGTTCCCACAGCAAAGAATCCGAATCAGATTCCCTTACCTCCAGCATAATCCCAGACCCGATGGTTGGTAAGCTGCATGGCGTACGTGTGCTGAGTTTCCTCAAAGTGCTTGTAAGCATGCCGACTTACATACCGTCCACATCCTATGTGGCCACATATTAAGCAAATCCAGAGGTTCTGCCAAGAGAGGAGATCTGAATTAATGATGGGAAGCAGAGGCATGTGACCTGGCTCACATGGCTTGGAAAGAAGATGACTTGTGAACTGTTTCCACAGACTTCTGAATAAACCCAACCTTCCAGGGTCCTTATTGGTCTACTACTTCCCCTCTTTAGCACCTGCAGAATACTAAGTACAGATTCACAAGTGATTGATGGGTATCTCAGTCTTTTAAAAGAATAATAGCAGGGCTGGAGAGATGGTTTGGAGGTTAAGAGCACTGGTTGCTCTTCTAGACATCCTGAGTTCAATTCCCCAGCAACCATGTGGTGGCTCACAACCATCTACAATGAGATCTTGTGCCCTCTTCTGGTGTGAAGGACACTGTACAAACAGTAAGCAAGTAAATCTTTATTTTATTTAAAGAATAATAGCAAATCAAAGCATCAAGAATTTGTGTACTGGACTGGAGAGATGGATCAGCACTGGCTGTTCTTCTAGAGGACCTGGCTTCAATTCCCAGCACCCATAAGGCAGCTCACAACTGTCTGCAACTCCAGTTCCAGGGGCTACAACACCCTCACACAACATACAGGCAAAACAGCAATGCACATAAAATAAAAATGAGTAAATTATTTTAAAAAAAAGAATCAATGTGTTCACACATTTGACTATAGACAAAAAGGAATTACTCTCAAGAAGAATTTAAGCTGCACTGGGCAGAAGAAAACCCCAAACCAATAAAGCTGCTCATTATCACTCCTCACCAGCAATACTTACCTCCTGGACACCACACTCAAAACACTTGTTTTCTTCCACTGGCTCTGGTGTTTGACAGTATCGGCAAACAGGACACCTGACCAGGACATGGAAGATAAGGGTGAGATTATATACAGATGTTGAAATCTGGACTGTACACCCTGCCCTCTATGCCTTTTCTTTTATTTCTTAAAATTTATTTACTTAACTGAGACAGGATCGTTGTGTGATATTTTGATCATGTTCTGACAATAAAGTTTGCTTTGAAGAAGAGGGCAGAGCTAGCCACTAGCTGACCAAATTAACCACAGAGGTTTTGGAGGACTGAAGACAGAGACAGAAAGTAGTAAGGCAGAGCTAAGAGAGGCTCTCAGTTTTTCTGGATGGGTGAATAGAAGAAATAGGTCACTGGTTGGTTCTCTGCCGATTCTCTGACCACTCAGGTTCTTAGCCCAGTATCAAACTCCTGAGTTTTTATTCATAAATAATTAGATAAATGTATCATAGGGTCTCACTGCATAGTCCTGGCTGGCCTGGAGCTTGCTATACAGACCAGGTTAATGTTGAACTCATAGAAAGAACAGTTTGCCTCTGATCCCAGGTTCTGAGACTCAATATGTGAGCTACCACACCCAGCCAATTATTATCATTATTATTTTGAGACAGGGTCTCACTAGCCCTGGCTGACCTTGAACTTGCTATGCAGACCAAGTGCTCTGGAACTTAGAGATCTCTGACTCTGCTTCTTAACTGCTGGGGTTAAATGCATTTGCAACCATACCCTGATCCCAGCCAATTTTTAAAAAGGTTTATTTTTATTTGTATGTGTATGCCCATCGAGGACAAGAGAGGGCATCAGACCCCTGGAGCTGGGGTTATAAGTGGCTATGAATAGCCCAGTGTGGGTACTGGGAACCTAACCTGAGTCTCCTGCAGGAGCAACCAGTGTACTTAACTGCTGAGCCAAACATGGCACTCCTTACCCCAGGTAGTCCAGTCTAAAGATGACCTTTAACTCCTGATCCTCCTGCCTCCACCTCCCAAATGTTAGTATTACAGGTTTGTGCCACCATGTTCAACTGGGGTAAACCTTTTCTATTATACTCAAAATGAAGTAATATTCAATACTGGTCATCAATATGTTTTGTTCGATGGGTCAATGTGACAGTTGTAGCTGACTGAATTGCCAGCAAGCTCAAGGTGTAGCAAGCATCCATTCATTCTTTGGCCAGGTCATGAAGAGCAAGGAAAAGGCACAAGCAGGCAGAAGGCCAAGTTCCCACACTAGCATGGAGGACACTTCCTTTAGTATTGAAGATGGGCAGGTGCAGTGCTGCACGCCTGTAGGGCCAGGACTCTGGAGAGAGGCAGAACTGCATAAGCTCAAGGCTAGCCTCAGCTACAAGTGACAAGCTGGGCTTAAATGGCAAGGGCTTGTTTTTGCGTTTAAAGACTTAATTTATGTGCATGTGTGTGCATTCACGCCTGAGCATATTATATGCATCATGAGCATATTATATGCACCATGTGAAACAGTGATGGAGGAGAGCAGAAGATATTGAATTCCCCGGAACTGAATTTACAGCCAGTTGTGAGCTTTTCAACATGGATGCTGGGAACCAAACCTGGGTCCTTGCAAGAGCAGCAAGTGCTCTTAACTGTTCAGCATCTCTCTAGTTTCCTTGTTTTCTTTTCAAATAGGTTTCATATAGCCTAGGCTAGCCTCAAACTTTCTATGTAGCCACGGATGACTTGAACTTGGGTCCTCCAGCCTTCAGTTCTCCAGTATTGGGATGCACCATACATATGGCTTAGGCAGTGCTAGGAATGGAGCCCAGGGTTTCCTGGTTAGGGTTTGCCCAGCTTCTATGCTAGTCAAGGACTGACCAACTGAACTTTATCTCTAGACCTGAGACCTTGTTTTAGTTAAAACAGGTAGGCAGGGACTGAGAGCTTAGTGGCAGAACTGTACTTAGCAAGGAGGGAGGGAGAAGGAGAGAGGGGAGAAAGTAAAAGAGACAGGGAAGTCAGGAAAAGAGGGAGAAAAAGAGAAAGGGAAAAGGGGAGAGAGACACACACACACACAAAGAAACTGGGAAGTAGGGATAGAAATGGCTCCTGGAGGGCTGGAGAGATGGCTTGGCAGTTAAAAACACTGGGTACTCTTCTAGAGGTCTTGAATTCAATTCCCAGCAATCACATAACCATCTATAGTGGGATCTGATGCCCTCTTCTGAGTGGTAGAGCACTCATATCCGTAAGATAAATAAATAATCTTTAAAAAAAAAAAGAAAAAAAGAGAGAAATGACTCCTGGGTTAGATGGAGCAGCCGCCACAGGTAGACAGTAGCTTCCTGTGATCCTTCTGCCTGTGTAGTGGTTGTAGCAGACACTGGACAGGAAAACAAACTAATACCAGGCTCTAATCCTGACTAGGCCATGTAGAAGAATCCAGGGGAAATATTCAAAACCAAACTCCTGTAGCACACAATGCATACATTTTGGCATTCTACACCATCTATGAAAACATCAAGTGTATTGAATGACTGAAGCTTCTGTCAAAATCCAGCTGCCCCTGCCTCCCTGGAATTAAAGGTGTGGCCACCGTGCTTGGCTTCCACTTCATTGTGTGGGTGGGATCACTCTGTAGCCCAGCTGCCCTGAAACTCTTTTTTTAAAAAATATTTATTTATTTATTATATATACAATATTCTGTTTGCGTGTATGTCTCCAGGCCAGAAGAGGGCACCAGACCTCATTACAGATGGTTGTGAGCCACCATGTGGTTGCTGGGAATTGAACTCAGGACCTTTGGAAGAGCAGGCGATGCTCTTAACCACTGAGCCATCTCTCCAGCCCCCTGCCCTGAAACTCTTATCTTCTACAACCCAAATTATGGAATTACATGTGTGGCCACTTGACCTGGCTTTTGAATCAACCTACTTATTTGTGTGTGGAGGTCAAAGGACAGTTCTATGGAACTGGTGTTCTCTCTCCCTCCAACATGAAACTCCTGCGGATCAGGCATCAGGTCTTTACCTAGTGATTCATTTGTCCAATTTCTTAGTTTTACCCTTTTCTTTCTTTCTTTTCTTTTTCAAGACACCGTGTAACACTGGCTGTCCTAGAACTCAGAGATCCACTCTGCCTCCAGAGTGCTGATGTGCCACCAGTACCCGGTTCATTTTTATTTGTGTGTGCAACATGTATACACACATGTATACAGGTGCCTACAGAGGCCAGAAAAGGGTTTTGTTCCCCTAAAGCTGGAGTTGCAAGTGTTTGTATACTACCTAGTGCACTGAGATCCAATAATGGATCCTTTGCAACAGCAAGCACTCCTTGCTAAGCCATCCTCTCTAGCCCTCAAACCTTTAACTGTATCCTCCTGTCTCTACTACCCAACTTGCTGTGATTACAGGCATGTAGGACTACATGTAATTCAGTATCCTTCATCTCAATTATGCAATTGTGTTTGTTTATATACATATCTATATGCATGTGGAGGTCAGAGGACAACTTATATAAGACTGTTTTCTCCTTTCACAATGTGGCTCTCCATGACAAAGTCAGGCTGTCAAGTGTAGAAGCAAGTGCTTTTTCCTGCTGGACCATCTTATTCAGCCCAGGACATCACTTCTTAAATGGCCCTGCTGGGCCAGGACCTACGATGTCCAGTCACAAGATTGCACACTGTTCCTTCATACCTGTTGAGGCTGTGATCTCAGGTATAATCACACGTCCTGGGTGAATTATCACCTGATATACTGTCTTCCAGCAGATACACTGAATTCCACAGTACAGTTTTTGAGTGCATCCACGTGTGTGGGCATATGCGCATGCATACAAAGACTTTGAATGTCTTCTATCATTCTCCCCCAGACTTCTTTGAGGTAGGGTCTCTTGATGAACCTGGAAGTTTAGCTAAAATGTTTTTAGCTAGTCTGACAGCCAGTAAGCCCTAGCAATTCCGTCTCTGCCTCCACTCAGTGCTGGGGTTACATGTGTGTGCAAAACCATGTCCAACTTACCCTGTGGGTACTGGGATCTGAACTCTAGTTCTCATGCCTGCACAGCAAGTCTTTTTAACTGCCCAGTCATCTCTGTTCCCCCTCATTTACTTTTTTAAAATGATTTGTCTGTCTACTCATTAATTTATTGTAGTTCTGAAAATCAAGTCATGGGTCTTGGGCATCCCAAGCAAATGTCCTAACTTACTTTTCCTGAGACAAAGTTTCTCTGTGTAGCTCTGGATACCCTGGAACTTACTTTGTAGACCAGGTTGGCCTTGAACTTACAGAGATACACCTGTCTCTCTGCTTCTGCTCCTGAGTGTTGGTTGGGAATAGAGTGTGCAACCACTGCCCAGCAACAAATGTTCTAACTTCAAGCTATACCTCACGACCACAGTGTAGTTTAAAGGAAAGAAAATATTTAGGAAGAAAAAGAAAGGTCCAGGCACCAATTCGCTAACTTTGTTCTCTGTCTGAAGCAAGTACAACTATAACAAAGCTGTTGTGAACTTTAAGGAGGACACATATATGTGTACTGCACACCTGGTAACTGCTGTGACTACTGGCTGCTTGGCCATCAGCAGCCCAGTGAAGTGACATGTTGGGGTGGGAATGCAGCTCATTTGGTAGAGTGCTTGCAGACATAAAGCGCAGGTCTGACTCTTAACTTCACATAATCCAGGGTGACAGCACACAACTGTATCCTGGCAGGTGGATGGTAATGGCATACACCTGTATCCCAGCACCTGGGTGGTAGTGGCACACACCTGTACCCCAGCACCTGGGTGGTAGTGGTACACACCTGTATCCCAGCACCTGGGTGGTAGTTGCACATAACCTGTATCGAGGCATGTGGGTGGCAGTTGCGGAAGGATCAGAGTTCTAAACCATCTTTGGTAACGTGGTGAGTCTAGGCCTGGCTACTCCTTCTGACCCTCCTGCTACCACCATACTGTAACAGGATTGGGTATGAGTTTTCATTTATGGCTCTTGGGAGGAAAGGACCCACGCTGCTTTGGAAAAATGCACAGTGATTTTGGACCAGCACTAAGAAGGACACAGTGATGGGTGTAGTGGTGAAACCTTTAGTACCAGAACTTAAAGACAGAAAAAGGTGGATCTCTGTCAGTTGGAAAAGATGGCTCAAAGGTTAAGAATACTGGCTGCTCTTCCAGAGGACCTGGAATTGATGCCAAGCACTCACAACTATCTGTAACTCAGTTCCACTTCTCTGCTCAATAGGATCCTGCATGCAATGTGAAGCACATAAAGGCACACGAGCAGGTGTGTGCACACACAAATAAGGAGAAATAAAAATTTTTAAAAAGGTCTTGGTATTTAAAGAACAATTTTGAACTGGAGAGATGGCCTGGTGGATAAGAGTTTTTTCTTGTAGAGGACCTTGGTTCCATTTCCAGCATCCACATGGCAGCTCACAACCACCCACTAACTCCAGTCCCAGGAGATCTGATGCCCTTGGCATCCTTGGGTACCTGCATGTATATACACACAAATAATAAAAAAAAAATAAACAAATGACAGTTTCCACAAGAACTGCGAGAGGGCAAGGAGAAACATCAAGGTCTTGTCCCTGATGCAATCCTGGCTTTGCAGAGACAAGGAGTGTCTGCTGACGGCTATTTTGGACTCTGGGAAGAGATCATAAGGCCCCACAAGTGGGGACAGGCCCTGCACTCACGTGGTATCATCCCACCGCTGCAGACACTGGCTGTGGAAGCTGTGGTTGCATAGGGTGGTGAGGATGCCATTCACAGACTCATCCATTCGCTCCAGACAGACAGTGCACTTGGGGAGCTCCGTCAGGTCCATCACAGGGAGGCTGGCGCCCTACAGGAAACATCTGGTTAAGGCCCACCCCTCATCCCATCCCTCATCCTATGTCATCTTCTTTAAAGAAGAGACTTCCTATTGGTTTTACTGTTCATTTTGAAGACAGAGTCCCACTCTAGACCAGGCTTACCCAGAACATTTTTTTTAATATTTATTTATTATGTATACAATATTCTGTCTGTGTGTATGCCTGAAGGCCAGAAGAGGGCACCAAGCCTCATTACAGATGGTTGCAAGCAACCATGTGGTTCCTGGGAATTGAACTCAGGACCTCTGGAAGAGCAGGCAATGCTCTTAACCACTGAGCCATCTCTCCAGCCCTAGAACTCTTTTTTTTAGAAAAAGACATATGGCTGGGCATGATGGCACACACCTTAAATCCCAGTACTTGGGAGGCAGAGGCAGGTGAATTTCTTTGAGTTCAAGGCTAGCACGGTCTACATAGCGAGTTTATATTATATACACACACAAACAAACAAAAAAAGCCCAAAAAATCCCAAACCCAAAATATTAGGAAGGAGATCAGGGTTAATATTTTGAGCGAAAATGTTTCTTTCTGCTCCAACAGTGTCCCACTATTCTGGGATAATCTCAACAATGCAGATTCTTCTACTAAACTTTGAGTTGGGGACAAGGTTTTATTACATATCCTAGGCTGGCTTCCAATTCACTAGTCCCTTGCCTCTGTTTCCTGAGTGCTGAAACAACATGCATGTGCCATCACACCTATTTCCTACATTTTAAAAATGAGCTATAACTCTCCATTTTGTTTTTTTGGAGCAGGGCCTTGCAATATAGCACGTTAGCTTTGAACTTGCCATACTACCTGTGAACTCATGCGCCCCTGCCCCCACCTCAGACTGAGTGCTAGGATTCTCCATTTTAAATCCTGCAGCTTTAGAAACACCACACCAAATGTGTTAGCGTGTACCAAGCACTACCATCTAATTTGTCAACATTCCCTCAGCCCAAAAGACCCACCACCACTGTCATCTGGTCCCTCCATATTCTGCTTTTCTCCTCAACCCGTCTCTCTTCTCAATCTCCACAGAAAGGCCTTTCTGGATGTTTCTTCAAACATCTTAATATTCAATCTTATACCAACTGGCAACATTTCTCCTCAGACCCAAGAAGTCTTCATACTTACATCCTCAGATTTCAGCACTTCAGCCCTTTCCACATAGACCAGCTGACAAACGTCATCTTCAATGGAGTTGAACTGGCGGCCATTGCATGCCATGTAGAAGCTATCTGCGTCAGCCTGTGCACACCAACGGGGAGAGGCAAAAATAAAAGCTGGTTACAGCCGGGTGGTAGTGATGCAAACCTTTAATCCTACACTTGGGGTAGGCAGAGGCAGGTGGATCTCTGTGAGATCAAGGCCAGCCTGGTCTACAAGAGTGAGTTCCTAGACAGGCTCCAAGCTACAGAGAAACCCTGTCTCGAAAAACAATAAGCAAATAATAAATAAACAGTTAGGGCCAGTTACAGAAGATACTCTCTCCACTCACACATGCTCCTACGTTTACAGTCAGAAAAGAAGGCAAAGCTACAAGAGGCATGTGCTGGAGCCATCGAGTCTACAGAGCTCTGCATCTCTGCCTCTGCAATGCTAATATTAAACCGGGCAAAGACAACACATTTCTGGGCACTTTCCCTATGAGTCAACATTTTTGTGGCAGCTGAGAAAAGAGACTTCTTAAAATTGCAACTAAATCATAACTGATGACAGTCACAGAAGAATTCTTAAAAAAAAAGAAAAAGACAAAACAGCACCACCTGCTCTTCCAAAGGTCCTGAGTTCAATTCCCAGCAACCACATGGTGGTTCATAACCATTTGAATTGAGATCTGGTGCCCTCTTCTGGCCTGCAGGCAGAGCACTGAGAATACTGTATACATAATAAATAAACAAATCTTTAAAAAAAACAAAAACAAACATCCAGGTGGTGGCGGAGCACACCTTTGATCCCAGTACATGAGGCAGGGGCAAGTGGATCTCTGTGAGTTCGAGGCCAGCCTGGTCTACAGAGTGAGTTACTGGACGGCTAGGGCTATATAGAGAAACCCTGTCTCGAAAAACTAAAAAGAAGTCCAAGACTAACCAGCCTTTAACATACTGAGCTGTGTTCTCTTGTGATGGAGTAAGGTAAAGGCAAACCAAACCCAACTCAGGTGTGGTAGTAAGCAACAAGACAACTTCACTGATTTTTGGTTTTCTTTTGTTTGTTTTTTCAAGACCGGCTTTTTGTCTTTGCTCCAGCCCCACATTTTGGATTTTTGGTTATTTATCCTTTCTTCATATAAGTCAGTGAGCTGAGCCCTGAAAAAGGATGATCAATTATGATGTTGTTTTTCTGCATTTCAAGTTCAGTTGTGTAATGCTGGCTATGGGACAACTCTCTTTCACACTAAGAGACCTCACCTGGAGACTTTTCCTGAAAACACTTGGATGAGGAGGTGGATCTCATAGGCTGAGGTACTTCCTAAAGGGGCAGCCAGGCTAGGAGGAGGCTTAGCTCAACTTCCTTTTTTTTAAAAAAAAAATATTTATTTATTTATTATGTATACAATATTCTGTCTG
>NC_022010.1:16009347-16026559 GCF_000317375.1 Microtus ochrogaster
TGGAAGAGCAGGCAATGCTCTTAACCACTGAGCCATCTCTCTAGCCCTTAGCTCAACTTCTATAGTACAAGGCACTAACTAGCTGTGGATCACGAGCTCTGTAAGTCTCACGAAATGACAGGACTTCTCACAGAAGGGTCGAGCATAAGACTAAAGCAAATGCACACGATACACACTATTGTATTTTTGAGGACATTATTCATCTATATCAAAGAAATATACTTCGAGGCCAGCAAGATAACTCAGCAGGTGAAAGTGGCCAACATCAAGCCTGACAATGAGTTCAATCCCTGCAACCCATATGGTAAAGCAACTCCTGCAAGCTATAATCTTACCTGCACATGCATACTGTAGCATGATTTCAAGCATGTGTACATGCTTGCACACACACCAATGCAACTAAAACTATAAGGAGATATACAGAAGCTAAAGAGATGGCTCTGCAGTTAAGAGCACATATTGCTCTGCTGGAGGACCTGGGTTCATTCTCCAGCACTATTTCCAGATGGCCCACAACCAGCTGTAACTCTGCCTCCAGGAAACTCAATACTCTCTTCTGGTCTTTGTAGGTACTACATACACATGGCAAACAAAAAAATTAAACCTAGTCTACAAAGTAAACTCCAGGACACCCAGAGATATTACACAGAGAAAACCTGTCTTGAAAAACCAAAACAATAATAATAAAAAATGTACTTTTGGTTTGTTGCTATATGAAAGACATCACTACTATACCCCTGGTCTGGTCTTAAACTCAAGACCATGTAACCTTACCCTCTTGAGTTTGGAGATGGCAAGTGTGCACTACCACACCAATAAAAACAGGCTTTGCTGTTATTTTATGGGTATTCAGCCTACGCTGGCATCAAATTCCTGGTCATTTTGCCTCTGCTATGATGAGGTTATGAGCACGTACTACCATGTACCATCATGCCCAGTCAAAATGTACCTCTTTCTGAAATGATACTGTCAACACCTGAAATCTCCAATGTGAACACATTGGCATCTTCTTTACAATGTAGGTACTAAAAATGCAGGCTGGAGACCCTTTATTAAACTAAACAGAATAAAAAACTCTACACTGTTAAAATGCCGCATGGGACTAGGTAAAATGCTAGTGCAGGGGAAGCTGAGGAAGTTGGACAGACTCTGAAGGCAGCTGGACAGTGGCGGTACACCCCTTTAACCCCAGCACTCAGGAGGCAAAGGCAGGCAGATCTCTGAGTTTGAGGCCAGCCTAGTCTAACAGACAGAGTGAGTTCCAAGACAGCCAAGACTATACAAAGAAACCCTGTCTTGAAAAACTAAAAAAAAAAAAAAAAATCTGAGAAGCACAGCGGTGGTGGCGCACGCCTTTAATCCTGGCACTCTGGGACTAGGAGGCAGGTGGATCTCTGTGAGTTTGAGGTCAGTCTGGTCTACAGAGTGAGTTCCAGGATAGTCAGAGACACACAGAGAAATGCTGTCTCAAAACAAACAAACAAACAAACAAAGGATCTGAGGACAGCTTTGAGTGGTGGCACACACAACTGGTAGATTTCTGCTAGTTCAAAGGCAGACTGGAGTCCCAGGAGAGTTAAGACAGAGTTTTGAAACCCTGTCTCAAAAAGACAAACAATAGAAAAAAAAGATTCTGAGGGCAGGAACTAGAGACATGGATCAGGTGAAGAGCACTTGCTCTTTGAGACGAGATCAGGCAGGTTCAGGGTGGTATGTACACCACTTGCTCTTTCAAATTTCCAAATTTGATTTCCTAGCACCAAGTGGTGGTTCAACCATCCTTACTCCAGATCCTGGGAGCTGATGCCCTCTTCTGAGCTCCAAGGACACACATGGTGCATGTCATACATGCAGGCAAAACATTCATACAAAGAAAATTAAATAAATCTGAATTTTTTTTCCAAGTTTGAGGAAGTTTTCCAAGTTTCATGATACTGGGAGACCTTATCTCAGAACAAGACAAAAGGTTAGAATTATATACAACCAAACACAAGAATTCCAACTTCTACTTTTTAGCTTTTTTTTTTTTAACTATGAAATGAACTCAGGAAAAGGTTAATCCATTATGATCAAGGCTTCCTTGCTAACACAGTCATCAGTTGCAGGGCAGAGAGTGTTGTTTTTATTTATTTATTTATTTATTTTTTAAAATTTATTTATTTATTAAAGATTTCTGCCTCCTCCCCGCCATGGCCTCCCATTTCTCCCCCTCCCCCGATCAAGTACCCCTCCCTTGTCAGGCCAAAGAGTGATTTTTGACTTTTTAAAAGGACCAGAGTGCTAGGCAGTTCTGACTGAGCACACCAGAGAGAAAGCGTTGCCACACTGTGCAACAGTCACCTGTCCCACCCATTTCTGCTTCCATGCCCTGATGATTTACAAATTCCTTCATGAAAGACTGAATTTCCTAAAGGTCACACTACTGATTTCTAAATTTTCACGAACCTCCAATGAGAGCTAAGACAACAAGGGCCAGCGAGATGATGTAGAGGGTAAAAGCACTTGCTACCAAGTCTCAGTTTGATTTTGATCGCTGAGATCCATATAGTAGGAGAGAACTGACTGCCAACACACACACACACACACACACACACACACACACACACACACACACACACACACACAGAGTAAATAGTTAGGGACAACAGAAATTACAAACTATTCAGAAGATTTTTTCGTTTTCATGAAAAAAGAGGGGAGCAAGAACACAGACAGGTGCCTGTGTATGTACTCCAGCTGTGTCTTCACACGACACTTCTGATCTAACTCTGGGAAGTGACTAGCTGGATCTTATTTGCACCCGATCTGTGGGCCCCTTCAGTACAGAGTTCTAAGTATAAGAACACACAGTTGTTAATGTGACTTTACAAATACCCCACCACCAGGGTTATTAAAAATGTGTTTGGAAGGCTGGAGAGATGGCTCAGTCAGTGGTTAACAGCACTGGCTGCTCTTCAGAGGAAGCAGGTTTGGTTCAACACCACATTGTTCACAACCATTTTTAACTCATTTCAGGGGCACAGACGTATATATGAGCAAAATACCCATAATTTGAGGCACTCTGGAGGTAGTGGATCAGTGGCTCCCTAAGCTGTTAGACTTGGTAGCATGTGTAGTACTAAGAACAGTGATAACATCACGGGTCCCTGTACTGACAGCTTTGTTCTCACGGTTCTGCATTCTAGACAGGCAGTGTCTTCGTTGGTATCCCCTAGAGGCATGAAAATCCTATATTTTGTTAAAAAGGTGAGGAAATTGGTTGCAGAGAGGCTAGTAATTAGAGTGACACCACTAGCTATCAATAACCAAGATGGATGAGGCCACTTTCAATCCCTGGGAGTGGGACACGTGTGTGGGTAAGGGGACAGTTACTGCTTGCAAGCCAGGAACAGCAGCAATACTTTACAGTGTCTACAACTATGATTACCAGATACTACAAAGAAAAAGGCACAGAACTAAATTAGGAAATGTCCTAAGCCCAAATTTGACATTAAAGTTCATGCTTATAACCTCCCAGGTCAGGAGGCTGAGGCCAGGTGTGTGTCTGAAAGTTCAAGGCTAGCCTAGGCTAAACAGTGATTTTCAGGAGACCTTGTCTCAAAATAAAAGAGTATTTTTTTAAAAAAATCATATATGGGGCCCAGTGAGGTAGTATACATCTTTAAGCCCAACACTTTGGGGGCAGAGGCAGGTAGATCTCTGTGAGTTTGAGGTCATTCTGGTATACATAGTTAATTCCAATGCAGTCTGGACAACTCTGCCTTTAAAATTACAAAAAACAAGCCGGGTGGTGGTGGCACCTTTAATCCCAGTATTTGGGAGACAGAGGCAGGCAGATCTCTGTGAGTTCAAGGACAGCCTGGTCTACAAGAACTAGTTCCAGGACAGGCACCAAAGCTACAGAGAAACTCTGTCTCAAAAAACAAACAAAACAAAACAAAACAAATTAGCCCAGTAGTGGTGGCAAACACCTTTAATCCCAGGACTCAGGAGACAGAGACAGGTAGATCTATCTCTGTGAGTTTAAGGACAGTATGGTCTACAGAGTGGGTTCCGGATAGCCAAAGCTACACAGTGAAACTCTAGTCTCGAAAAACCAAAACCAAACAAACAAAAAACAACCTCCCTTTAAAAAAAAAACAAAAACAGAACCATATACATATATACACACACATATGTATACACACATATGTATATATATATATGGTTATATACATACACACACACATATACACGTATATACGTACATATTATATGTAGGCCAGGGAGATGGCTCAGCAGGTAAAGGCATCAGATGCCAAGCCTCACAATCCCTGGAACCCACATGGTAGAGGAAAACCAACTCATGCAAGTTGTCCTCTGATCTCCACATGTGTCCAAACATGCAAATACATACTCATAAAAAATAAATAAAATGTAATTTGTGAAGATTGTATATAGGGGCCAGTGAGATGGCACAGTGGGTAAAGGCGCTTGCCTCCAAGCCTAGCAACCTGAATTCTATTCCTGTAATCTCACTCTGGATTCTCGAACAAGGAAGCCTGTGTCATGAATTCCCTTTGACTCACAAACCTCAATGACCCATCAGAGTGACATGCACACATTTGTAAACTCGCAGGATGGGATAGTTTATCTGGAGGAAACCTTTGACCGTAGAGGGAAGAGAAGTTAATTTTCCACAGACAGACTTGGTCACACTTCAGTGGACAAATATCATAGGATATAAAAACACAACAAAGCTGGGACAGCTCCTTAGGAACTCATCCACAGACACACATACTCATACGAACCAGCATGCTTATGGCAGTCCATGAAGGGAAGATGTGATAAACCTTCCTAGTTCAAACTGCACAGCTGCTTTCAGATCTGGGGACATCACTGTTCTTTCACTGGTCTGCCTCTCTGTACTGTCGACCACTCAACACTACAACTGGGAAGTGGAGAGATGGCTCAGTAGTAGAGAGATACTGCTTTGGCAGAGGACCAGCGTTTAGTTTCCAGCACCCATGTCAGGAGGTCTGTAACTCCAGCTCCAGGGGACATGACACACTCTTCTGGCTTCCACGGTCACTGCACTCACACACACAGGCACATAATAAAAAATTAAAAAGAAGCTGGGTGGTCGCGGCGTACGCCTTTAATCCCAGCACTAGGGAGGCAGAGGCAGGTGGATCTCTGTGAGTTCGAGGCCAGCCTGGTCTACAAGAGCTAGTTCCAGGACAGGCTCCAAAGCTACAGAGAAACCCTGTCTTGAAAAAAAAAGCTAATTAAAAAAATTTTTTAAAAAATCTTAAAAAACTATTTTCTAAAAAGTATAAAGATCATCTTGCGAACAGAATGAAAATGGGACAATGACAAATAGAACAATGACACCGACTACAGACATGTGTGGGCTTCCATGTCATCAAGGACTAATACCACAGGATAAGCAAACACAATGCCGATGTGTAGAAACCATGAGTCAGGTGTGGGGCAAGTCTGTCATCTAGTGACACAGAAGACTGAGGCACGAGATCTCAATCTGAGCTACAGAGTGAATACAAGGGCAGCCTGGGCAACTTAGTAAGATCCTGTCTCAAAACATAGAAAAGGAAAAAAGAGCTGGAGATATATTCAGGGGCAGAGCATCTACCTAGCATGTGTGGGGTGATGGGACAAATCAAAGGGCCACAAAAGTTAACAATAAATAATTTTTTTATTTTTAAAAATAATGGCACCGGCAGGACTACAATTCCAGAGGTACCAACTAGTTCCCTGCGGGGACCATTCCTACATCAAGTCCTTGGCTGGTGATGAAATGCTGCTCTTGTTCTCAGATGGGAGCCACAACATCTTCTATGATAACAAGTATGACCGTGGGATGAAGGCCTTTTTGGACTGCCTACAGCAGTTTGTGAAGATGCTAAAGAAGGAGGAAGGCCTCTTCCTGCCCTACAGGATCCACGTGAAGGGAGGTATGCTGGAGGATGCCATGGGCAGTGGGAAATGCTACTCCATCAGGACCCACCTGAACACAGAGGACGAGTGGGCAAAGGCTCTTAAATTCATGCTTACCAACTTAAAGTTGATTCTTGCTTGGGCTTCGTCAAAGTATTACTGTAAGAAGTAACCAACTGAAGGGGACATAGGATCACTCCTGCATTAAAAATGATCGGTAAAGAGAGGAGAGAATTGGCGGGAGATGAATGGAGTTGGGATAGTGGGGAGAAAAGCTCGTTTGAGCTTTTCAAGAAAAACTGGCTCTATTGTGGAGTGGACCTTGGGAGGACAGCAGTCATGGGATCAGGCTTCGGGATTATGTTTTCTCTAAGACAATTTCAATAAACGTTTACATTTTCTTAAGTGAAAAAAAAATAATGGCACCGCAGAATAGAGGAACAATGGATAATGCCTCTAACTACTATCAGAAGATCCTAGTTTCAACGCATGGCTGGTTGGTCATCTTAGGTTTTGTTGTTGGGTATGGTGGTGCACACCTTTAGCCCTAACACTGGGAAGCAAAGGCAAACAGATCTCTGTGAGTTCCAAGCCAGCCTGGTCTTCAAAGAAAGTACCAGCCAGTCAGGGCTGGACATTAAGACCCTGTAAAATTAAAGCAAGTACCAGCCAGTCAGGGCTGGACATTAAGACCCTGTGAAACTAAAGCAAGTTCCAGCCAGTCAGGGCTGGACATGAAGACCTGTGAAACTAAAGCACCACTGTAACTGTGTTTCTAGTAGCTATGGGGCCACAACCAGTTGCCCACTTCCTAAAGGAAACATAACCATATTCGAGGCCTGAAACACACACAGCTGGCATCACAGTAACAACAGCATGTCTGCAACAGAGCGACATCTAGCATCTTAACTTTTACCTGTGCACTGAACTTGATCAGCACCATATACTGATTCGGAGTAGAATCTCTGATGATTTTCATCTGTTCAATCACATCATTGAATGGGGCGACAAACTTCATAAGGTCGTGACTGGTCATGGTGGCAGGGACAGTGAGAACACACAGCATGGCACTACGCCGCACATCTTCCTTTAAGGAGGTCATCTTACTAAGAGGATGATAATGAGATTGTTTTGAAGAATTTGGAGAACACTAACCAAACAACTCTGTCCAAGAAAATATGAAAAAATAAAACAACTAATATTTCACCATCAACCTAAACAACCTGTGAGTCTGCTGAATCTTTTCATATGTCTGCAGTGTACTTTAAGGCAAGCTCTACGTTCCATATTACCTTCCATCAGAGTTTTTCGATCTTTTTAAAAAATATTTTATTAAATCCTTGAGAATTCCACACAACGTATTTTGAGTATATTCATCCCACCAAGCTCTTCTCCAGAATTTTTCTCTTTTCCTTCTGGTTTTTAAAGACAGGGTTTCTCTGTGTACAGCTCTGGCTGTTCTAGAACTCATTTGTAGACCAGGTGAGCTTTGAACTCACAGAGATCTGCCTGCCTCTGCCACCACACCCAGCCCTCTTCGGAATTTTCAATCATGGCTTAAAGGGTTCTTATTCTATACTAGCCAGACTCAGTGTTTTATTTTCTTTTTTTTTTTTTTGGTTTTTCGAGACAGGGTTTCTCTGTGGTTTTGGAGCCTGTCCCGGAACTAGCTCTTGTAGACCAGGCTGGACTCGAACTCCCAGAGATCCGCCTGCCTCTGCCTCCCGAGTGCTGGGATTAAAGGCGTGCGCCACCACCGCTTTTCAAAAAAGGTTTACTTTTATGCATATGAGTGTTTGCCTATAGATATGTCTGTGCACCACATGTAGGCCTGGTGCCCAGAAAAGGCATGGGATTCCCTAGTACTAGTGTTAAAGATGGCTGTGAGTTACCTTATGGGTGCTGGGAACTGAACCCAGGTCTCTGCAAAAGCAGCAAGTGTTCTAAACCTCTGAGCCATCTTTCCAGCACCGTGTTTTATTCTTTTAACATATTAATTTTTGAATAGTAATATATTGTCAAATAACTGTGAAGCACAGTGCTACTGTGAATTTCTCTTAAGAGAGCTCTAGGGGAAGAAAGACCTGTAAAGCTACATGAGAATTCTAAATGCAAGGATGTGACTGAAGATTACAAAAAGTGCTGCCGAGCTAAACTTTTGGGAGGGAGGAAAGGGAACCTTCAACAATGCAATTGAAAACTGCTAGGTTCCAAACTGGCTACCTGATGACTGGCTGTTTTCCCAGGAGGGATCTGGGAAACAAGTTCAGGCAAGGACAGTCATTGAGACGTAACCAAACCAATTATCCTAGCCAGGCAGCCTAAGGCCCAAGTATTTATCTATTCAAGTGCTTCCTTTCCTTGGGCTTCCAGAAGCAAGCTTAAAAAAACAAAAACAAAACAAACAAACAAGGGGCTGGAGAAATAGCTCAGCGGTTAAGAGCACTGACTGCTCTTCCAGAGGACCCGGGTTCGATTCCAAGCACCCACATGGCAGTTCACAACTGTCTGAAAAAAATGCAGTTCCATGAGATCTGACACCTTCACACCAACGAACATAATAAAGTTAAAATAAAAAAAAAAAGTTAAAAACAAACAAACAAACAAACAAAAAAAAGGAGAGGAAAAGGTGTAAAAAGTCAAGTCTAGTAACACACACATTTACAGGCTGATCTCTATGAAGTTCTAAGTTGTAAGACCTTGTCTCACAAACAAAATAAAGATAAAAACAACAACAACAAAAACCCTCAAAAACAAAATAAAAACCAAAGTCATAGAAGAGGTATTTCAATGAAAATGAGTTAGCTGGCTTCTTAGCTAAGGTACAGTTGCGTAAGGACAAGGACATGTGGTGCTTTACCTCATTTGATTTTCAATTCCCCAATCAATACCCATGCCTAACAGCTAACAGAATATTTCCAAACATTTCTTCTTGTTTTTGTTTTTTCCAAGACAGGATTTCTCTGTATAACAGCCCTGACTTTCCTGGAACTCAATTTTAGACCAGGTTGGCTTCAAACTCACAGAGATCCCCCTGCCTCTGCCTGAGTGCTGGGATTAAAGGTGTGCGCCACGAGGCGCAGCTCCACAGCATTCTTTAAGTGCACCTACATTATTTACTTTTAAGTATGGAAAGTTTTGGCCCAATCTACACTGTCGAACAAGCATTTCAGAACTCTAATACACAGTCTTAAAGGTAGGCAGTTGCACAGACTTCTTTCCCTACTCAAAGCGTAATCAGAGCTTGTCTTACTTCGTCTTATACAGGTGCATGATGCCATGGACTATCTCAACGGAAGGGTTGCCGCTGAAGAAGGATATCTGGTCTGGGAGCTGCTTGGACGGGGAGTCTGGGGCTGTGTTCACCGACTCGTTTTGCTTTCTGCTTCTCTGTGCAGACAGGGAGGCTGTTGAAGACTTCTTTTCTTCCATTGTGTCTCTCAACTCATCTTACAAAAGCAAAGTTAGCAGATAACAAACAGCTGAAAATAAGCTTCAGGAGCCCAATAAAGTCAGAATTTCAAGCTGGAAAATGAACTGTGATGGAGACACTATACTGTATTGCATTAAGCACACTGGAGGCTGAAGCAAGAGGAGTGTAGATCCGGGCTGTCATAGAAATCTTGTCATAACACACAAACCATACTGACAGAAATGCTGAGCTCGGGAACATCTCAACTTTAAAGCTTTCCCTGCCTAAAAACATCTCCTCACATCCTTGTAAAAATATGTTAGCACCCTAAAAAAAAAAAAAAAAACCCAGGAAGGGCCCATCCCATATCCAGCAGTAACCCAACACTAGGGCACCTCACAATCCAGCAAAACCCGAACAAAACAGGCAACATTTACCACCTGCTCCTCATTGAGACCAAAATCAGAGCACTCTGAAAACCAAACCTTCCAGTTCTGACCACACCTATGCTGGAGATGCAGAATGCATCCACTCCCTCAGCTGAGCACTGCAGGGAAGTGAGGGCTTGGCAAGCTGACCCAGATGCACTGCTCCCCGGGAGCACTCCCCACTACAGTTAAGAATCCACTTCATTACACTCCACAATTTGTTTTCTTTACTATTCCTCTGAAACAGGCTCTTCTTATGTTAGCTGTTTGCAAGCTCCAGGGTTTAAATAACCATTCTGCCTCTGCCCTGAGTGGCTGACTAAAGGCATGTAACTCTGCACCCAATCTTAGTACTATTTAGGGGGGAAAAATTTAAAAACAAAATGAAACATGGCTTCACAAAAATCACACAGAGCACAGAAGTGATAAAAAATAAAAGCATGCTGGAGGAAGTTGGTAGAGTGCTTGCCTACACGTGCAAGGCCTTGGGTCTGAGCCACAGCCACAGATAAACTGGATATAGTGGTATGTACACACAATCTCCCAACATTCAAAGGATGAAGAATTAGAAGTTCAAGGTCATTCTCAGCTTCACACACTGTAGCAGGTCAGGTCAGTGTGGGCTAAATAAGATCTTCTGTTGAAAATAAAATATGACGCCAGCGGTGAGCCTCATGGGCTTACAATACAAAAGCAAGGCCAGGTTCCTGAGGGCATACCTGGGCTGGCCTTCATGGTCTCGATAATCACATCAGTCATTTCCCGCCGGCCAAGGTGCTGGTGGATGATTGCTGCTTTCTCCCCTGGTGACTTCCCTTCTAGACAGGCGGCAGCTGAAGCCAGTGTCTTCTTTTTGATCTCCTCATCGGACATCTCCCCAGCTGAAGAACACATGAATGATTAATACCTGATGACAGAACAAATTCCCCTCCCTTCTCGGCACTCCAATCAATAGGGTTCCTCCTTGTTTGCTGCGCTTCCCCAAATGGGTGAGACTGAGTTTGCAGTATGTGCCTCTGTCCCTTCAGGACCCCTACAGCACACCTCCACCTCACCCCTGGTAACCATCAGTGGTGTCTATCACAATACTCTCAGAAACATGGCGCTGTTTACTGAAATCATGTCCTTAAACCCACAGGAATAGGGGCCTTCCAGAACGATCCTCGATTATACCCAGATGAACTACCATGAGTAGCACCTAGTAAAGTGAGAGCCTATGTTGTGGCCAAAATGCAAGTCTCACGAATAAACGGCATTTCAGAGACCCTGAGGCAGGACTGAAATACCCTTACCATCAGCTCTGAGGCGAGGTGGACCCCAGGCTTGCCAGGACCAGATCATCCCACACAACCCAGCATGCCATAGAAACGCTCACTGTCTTTGTTGCATAAATGACTCCATGATTGGCCCATGAGGATACCTATAAGTGACTAGTTGACTTCCAGAACTAGGGGTCACTTTGAGCCCTTGAAAAATGTTTGTAATCTCGAAATAAATCATACTCGTTTGAGTAACAAAATGCACAACACGGTAAGACCACATTCTTCCACTGTAGTTCCAAATGCTGGACTCACGGAGTGTCCAGCGATGCCACTTCCCTTGAAAAAGCGGCACCCCCCCCCTTTCCATCAATTTATCACATTTATTCCGTACGCCACAGATTAGAGACCACATCTGATTCTCCGCACGATGAAGCTCTGACACATACCAAGCAATCACCCTCCCACACACCTTTTTTTCTGTTTGTTGGGACAGGCTTTTCTGGAACTCAGACTGGCTTGTGTTTCACCTGTCCTCCTGCCTCCACCTCGGGAGCCTCTAATCTCCTGAACCAATGTCACCAGGTAATGTTTTGACGACAAAGCTAAATGGCCCACTAAGGAAGTCTGCGGCGGCTGGGGAAGACGTCAGATTCTCGGACCCAGCTGGGTTCGAATCCCTGTTTCCACCCACTCATACCTAACTTTAGGCAGATGATTTCCCCACCGGCCTGTTTGCCAGTTTGGAAAAGGCTCAGAGCATCCCCCAGGCCGCGCGTCCCGCAGCGAAAGCGTCGAGGGGGACGCCGAGCAGAGGCACCTGGCAGCCCCTAGGCGGCCGACCTGTCAGCCCTGCGCGAGGCCGCGGACTCACCGGCGGCGCTGAAGCCGAAGTCGGCGGGGACCGGCGAGTGATCCGCGAGCTCCAGTCGGATGACCACCAGTGACACACTCATAGGGCAGGCGCTGGTCGGCGTGGGCCCCGGCGGGATGAGGGGAGGCTGCGGGCCGAGCCCAGAGGCCGAGCGGCCCGCAGTCGGCAGCGCCGCCACCGCCTCAGAGCCGCGGCCGCCGCCTCGGCAGCGGTAGCCTTCTCGCGCAGCCGGCCGAGCCACAACAACCTCCACTTCCGCCTCCCGGCCGCCGTCTCTGACCCGCGGGGTCGCGCACGCGCCTGCGCCAGCAGGAAGGAGGCGCGGTCCTCCGGCGCGCGTGCGCTCTCCATCGCACAGGCTCAACCTTGGCTGAGGTACTCCGAGGTTGTCCCGGGAGAGTGCTTGGACTGTGTAGAGCGCTGCTGCCTCTTTTGCGTTCGACCCCTCGCTCCTATCGTTCCGCCCACTCTCCGGCCAGGTTCTTCCAGGCTTTTTGGTTTCCTGGGTCTTCTACCTCAGGTCTTAACTTTATGCAGGTATGGCGATGGGCTGGTTAGGAGCGCAGGGGCTTCACAGATGACCCCTGAGAGCCTGACACTGCGGGCTTTGTGGGGTAGTTTTGCAGATGTGGAAAACAGTCCCTACCGGGACTACCTTCAACACTTGTGCCA
Organism: Microtus ochrogaster; assembly: GCF_000317375.1. Taxonomy (NCBI): domain Eukaryota; kingdom Metazoa; phylum Chordata; class Mammalia; order Rodentia; family Cricetidae; genus Microtus; species Microtus ochrogaster. The sequence goes on from NC_022010.1 coordinate 16,021,930, forward strand.
TCTGAGCTAGTCGATGCATAGCACCACACGGTCGTGTAAAATGAAACGCCATGTGGAGACGGAGAAGCCTGTAGGTTCTGGTTAAATTTGGGTTTGTTGTTTGATTGTTTTGAGATGGGGTCTGGTGTAGTGCAGGCTGATCGAACTCTTTAAGTTGCAGAGGATGTCCTTGAACTTCTGCTCTTCCTGCCTCTTCCACCTCCCCATTGATTAGGGGCCTCTGCTGAAGGCTTTGTGCTTGACATGGTGGCAGGATAAAACTAACGCAAGAATTGTCTGCCATGCATTTGCCATAGTGAGCATACACACTGGAATGTACTTCAGTGGTAGAATGCTTGGGGTACCGGCTCTGAGTTCAATGTCCAGTAAACACACACACACTCACACTGGGTTCAATGTCCAGCACACACACAAGGAAAAGGAAAAGAAAAGCCAGTTAAAATCAATGCATATGTGGAAAAAACATGACAGGTTACTTTTCTGTGTATATGCTATAATGTATGAAATGTGGGAGAAAGGACTTGTCCCCAAACTGTATCCGTTACAGGAACACACGATACATAGAAGAGCTTATGCTATATCCTATGTACTACGTCTCACACCCTGTTAATGCCAGGGTTTCCCAACTTCTGTCTTGCTCACGTTTTGGGTCCTGATAACCCTTTTGAGGTGCATGTCTGTCTGTGGACCACAGATGTCAGTAGTACTCTCTCTTCCTGGTGATCAACAAAAATGTGCCAGATACTGCTAAATGTCCCCTCTATGGAAAGCTCCTGGCTTATATGAAAGTGCACTAGCCACCCACTCAGAGCGCATCATGTGACCATGTGTCAGTAGTAGGCATACCTTTCTGTGTTTTGTTTTGAGACAGGGTTTCTCTGTGTATCTCTGACTGCCTTGGAACTCGCTCTGGCCTCGAAGCTCACAGAGATCCTCCTGCCTGTGCCTCCCTAGTGCTGGGATTAAAGGTGTGCGCCACCACTGCCCAGTCAGTAGTACACATACCTTTGTGGTGCTGAGGATTGACCTACCTTTGGCACGCTAAACACATGCCATGGTGCTGAGGCACACCCCTAGCTCAAGTGGTAGGTAAGTAGTGTGCCAGGTACTTACTCGATAGTTTTCCATCCTTTACCTCAGGTAATGGTGATCCTGAAGATGAAGACTTTCCTCCATCTAGCCGGGTCCCACTGGACCGGTTTCTCTTGGCCCACTGGGTCCCCTCAGCTGCTTATTAAATAACCATTCTGAGGCTTAATATCAGTTACAGTTGTTTGGCCAATGGCTTAAGTTTCTTACTAACTAGCCCTAACTATAAATTAACCCATTTCTACCAGTTTATATTTTCCCATGAGGCCTTCTTCCCCAGCGGCTACATGGCGTCTCCTTGACTCTGCCTACTCTTTCTCTCTATATCCGTTTGGATTTCCTGCCTGTCTTTACTCTGCTAAGTCAATGGTCAAAACAGTTCTATTCATCAGCCAATAAAAGCAACGCATATTTGTAGCATACAGAGGGCAGCCCACAGACTAAGGTGCTGGGGCACACCCCCAGCTCAAGTGGCAGGTAAAGGTGTGTCAGGTACTAACTCGATAGCTTTACATTCTTTTTTTTAAATATTTATTTATTTATTATGTATACAATATTCTGTCTGTGTGTATGTCTGCAGGACAGAGGAGGGCACCAGACCTCATTACAGATGGTTGTGAGCCACCATGTGGTTGCTGGGAATTGAACTCAGGACCTTTGGAAGAGCAGGCAATGCTCTTAACCGCTAAGCCATCTCTCCAGCCCCCAGCTTTACATTCTTTACTGCAGGTAATGGTGACACCTTTTGGCAATAGGTACTATAACTGCCCCATTTTACATAGGAGCAATCTAAGGCACAGATAGAGTATTGTCCCCAAGATTTTACTTCCAGTAGGTAGCAGAACCAGAATTTGAAATTAGAACATCACCCCGTATCAGTTATGTCTTTGCTAAGCCATCTCTGTAATATATAACAATGCACTGTGTGGCTATTTATGAAATTATAATTCAGGCAGTAAGTCTACATTATTCTAACCTCATCCTTCCGATTGACAGGGAGACAATAAATCTTCTTTTTGGTATAAAAGATTACAGTTCCAGAGAACTAGTATCATTAACCAGGAATGGACAAGCTGTCAGAGCTCTTTGTGGCTGTCAGTCCTGTGGTGTGTCCCTACTCTTCCCTCCCTGTGTCCTCCAGCGCTCTCCCTCTTCTTGCTGTGTAGCCTTGACTAAGGTGGCCTTCAAGGCTGTCCTGCCTCTGCCTCCCTTGTGCTAGGAGCACAGCCGTGCATCCCCACTCCCTGCTGTTTTCTGGTCCATCCAGTTGATTCATCCTTCAGCTCACTTCACCCGAGGAACTGCTGTGACTCTAGAAACAGCACCAGGCCCCCGGGGATGGATGTCTAAAAGATAATTAAGACAGTCCTCATGGAGCTTGCTACAGGAGCAGATAGAACAGTTACCATGTGATCGGGTAAATACTTCACTAAGGTACAGAACAATGAAGGTGAAGGTGGGGGAACCCCACCCCAAAGCTGCTATAGCCAGCATGGGAAAAGAAATAAAATCTCCAGGGAAGAAGGCAAGGCTGAGGTGTAAAACGAGTGGAAATTCCCCAGGCAGATGAAACAGGGAAAAGGGCTCTGGTCTACAGCAGGTGCCAAGGTCTGGAGGCATGAGAGAGCTTGCCTAGTGTGTACAAAGGCCAGAGTTGATCCAGCAACACACAACCAGAGGTGGTAACAGAAGCCTGTAGTCTCAGCCTGCACAGCAGCCTGGGTTCTTCCTAGGCTTTGACCCTGGCATGGAGAGAAGTGACACTGAGAGGAAGCTCATCAGCCTTCAAGTTTGGGTTGGTTTTCACAATAGAGATTCTCTGTGTAATAGCCTTGACTGTCTTGGAACTATGCAGACCAGGTTGACGTGGTCAAATATCCACCTGCCTTTGCCTCCCAAGTGCTGGGATCAAAGGTGTGTACCACCATGCCAAGCAAGCTATTTTTTCTTTTCTACCGAATGCAGCTATTTGATTGTTCGTTTCTTTAGTTTTTGTTTTGTTTTTTGAAACAGGGTTCCAATGTGTAGCCTTGGCTGTCCTGGAACTCACATTATAGACTAGGCTCTCCTCGAACTTGCTGAGATCTGTCTGCCTCTGCCTCCCAAATGCTGAGATTAAAGGTTTGTATCACCACGCCCAGCTGAGTAAATTAATTTTAAAAAAGATTATTTTTGATTATGTGTGTGTGTGTGTGTGTGTTGTATGTTTTCACCACAGTGCAGATGCCTGGCAGATCTAATTTTTTTTAAAGATTTATGTATTTATTATGCATACAGTGTTCTGTCTGTATGTGTGCCTACAGACAGAAGACAGATCTCATTATAGATGGTTTTGAGCCACCATGTGGTTGCTGGGAATTGAACTCAGGACCTCTGGAAGAATAGTCAGTGCTCTTAACCTCTGAGCCATTTCTCCAGCCCTAGATCCAATTTTTGATGAAAAGGTACATCAAGTCATTTTCAATATTTGCCACTTTAGAATCTTATGTTAGTTGAGTAGAGAGGTCCATATGTGCTAGCCATACCAGATTCTTGGGGAGGCTGAGGCATGAGGATTGCTTGATTCCAGGAATTGGAAACCATCTTGCATAGCAGATAATAAAAGAGAATAAATAAATAAATAAAGCAAAAATAAAAGAGAAAAAAAAGAATAAAAATTGCTTTTTATGTTTTTTTTTTGAGTTCTTTTATTTTTTACCTGGGGTGTGTGTGTTTGTTTGTTTAGATAGGATCGCATTAGGTAGCCCTGGCTGGCCTGGAACTCACAGAGATCCTTTGCCTATGTCTCCTCAGTGCTAGGATAAAAGGTGTGCACTAGCAAACCCCAATAAGTGCCTAAAGTCTTATGCTTGGTTAAGAAGGCCTCCAAAGTTAGGGAAGCAGGCCTTTTGGGATTCTGGTGAAGGAAGGGGCCCAGAGACAGTTTGCTTCTGAGAGCTCGGACCCAATCAGTGGGTCGATCCCATGATGGATTGATAACATGATGTCTTTGTTAGAAGTGGCATCTTACCCTGGCCGTTTCCCATATTCCCTCTCTTTGCTTCTTGCTTGGCTGTGAAGTACATATCTCTTTACTGTCTTGCTTCCTGCTACCATGATGTTCTTTCTGGCCAAGTTCATGGAGCCGCGCAGCCACGAACTGAGCTCTCTGAAACCATGTGCCAGAACAAATCGTTCCCCTGTGCTGCTTCTGTCAGGGAGTGGGTCACCGCAACGGAAAGGGTTATTAATGCACAGGTTGCCTAGGCTAGCGTGAATTCACCAGTCCTACCTCAGCAGCTCCAATGAAGGTTTTAAAATGGGTTAAACTGGGCGTGGTGATGCCAGCTTTTATTTTTTATTTATTTTTTTAAAATATTTATTTATTATGTATACAATATTCTGTCTGTATGTCTGCAGTGCAGACCAGAAGAGGGCACCAGACCTCATTACAAATGGTTGTGAGCCACCATGTGGTTGCTGGGAATTGAACTCAGGACCTTTGGAAGAGCAGTCAATGCTCTTAACCCCTGAGCCATCTCTCCAGCCCTTTTTTTTTTTT
>NC_022010.1:16026854-16029727 GCF_000317375.1 Microtus ochrogaster
TTGAACTCACAGAGATCCGCCTGCCTCTGCCTCCCGAGTGCTGGGATTAAAGGCGTGCGCCACCTCTGCCTTTTAATCCCAGCACTCCAGAGCAGAGGCAGGCAGAGGTCAGCCTGGTCTACAGAGCTAGTTCCAGGACAACCGGGGCTACACAGAGAAACCCTGTCTCTAAAAAAACAAGAAAAAATGAGGTTACAAGGTAATCACATCTGCAGTTCTGATGGGTTACTCTGGCTGATGAAGGAGGAAGGTTGGAAGGAGGATTGAGAAGAGGTAGAGAGGCTTTCAAGGTCCCTGAAGAGAAGGTGGGAGGCGGAGGTGCTCTGGAGGAAAAGGGATTGAGGAGATTCAGGGCTCAATTTCCCTTTCTATGGATGTAGATGTTGAGGAGTGAAGGTCCCCTTGGTGGAGTCATCGAGTCCAGCTGTGTGGGGTTCAAGTGCTTGTTGAGCATCAGCTGAGGCACGTGGTGACGCCTCTAGCTCTGGGAACTGGATCAAGCTGCTCTATACCTTCCTCCCACACAGCCTGTGCCCCCCCGCCATGAGCGTAAGGTGGCTTTTCCAGCCGTCTGCTCTCCACTGGGCATGGAGGACTGCTGCCTTGAGAAGTATCCTGGGCAGGCAGCGGGGAGTCCTGCGCTGGACACATTCTGGAGGCCACAGCTACAGAGCAGTCATTTTTGACATGGGCGGAGTTCTCATTCCTTCTCCTGGAACCGTGGCTGCTGGTGAGCTCAGTACTCTCAGTTTGGGGGTTGGTGTGGGGAAAGGGGAGGGTAGGGGGACAGACAGGCCCTGGATTCCAATTCTAAGCTCCAGTTAATAGCAGTGTTTGATGCAACGGCTTTGAGTCGAAGTTGTCTTGTCATTAAATTAGGGTTACTCCCTTGTGGGCATTTCATTTCAAACTACCACACCCACAGAACCATTTGATGGAGGCATTTTCGTAATGGAGGTTCATGCTTCCCTGATGACCCTTGCTTGTGTTAATGTGACAATAAACTAACCCAGCACAAAGTCCGTAGTTTATAATTTCTAATCCTTAGAGATTAACTAATTTAAGATGAACTGAATGAAGAAAGAAACAAATCCAGCCATGTGGTGGTGGTTCACTCCTTTAATCCCAGCATTTGGGAGGCAGAGGTAGGCGGATCTCTGAGTTCAAGTCCAGCCTGGTCTACAGAGCGAGTTCTAGGAAAGTCAGGACTCTCACCCAGGTCATATACCTAGTACCGCCATGTTTGTCACTCTGTCTTTCTAGTATCCCATATTCTCCAATTGCCTGTTTTTAATATGTTAATAGGTCACAGAGTTCTTTTCCTGTAAGTTCCTAGTGTTTATATGTATATACATGCGTGTATACATATATATGTATATATATATATACGATTTATTTTATTTTATGTTCATTGGTGTTTTTTGCCCACATGTATGCCTTTATGAAGGTGTCAAATCCCATGGAACAGGAGTTACAGACAGTTGTAAGCTTCCATGTGGGTGCTGGGAATTGAACCCAGGTCCAGTGGAAGAACAGTCAGTGCTCTTAACAGCTGAGCCCTTGCTCCAGCCCAAGTTCCTGATATTTCTTTCTGAACCTTAGTAAGAGCCTTTTGTTATATTGAGGAGCAGCTTTTAATGTTTTTGAAGAATTATTCATCAATTTTATTTTATATGCATTTGTGTGTACCTGCCTAAGTTTATATATATATATACAGGTGTCTATGGAAGCTGAGTTCTCTTCAAGAGCAGTAAACACTCTTAACTACTGAATCATCTCTCTGCCCTCTCATCTTTTGATTTATTTATAATATTTTTGAGATTTTTTCTTTCTTTTCTTTTGAGAAAGGATCCATACTAAAATTTCATTAAAAATACCATTAAAACCATCTGTGTTTTGTTTCCTTTATAGTTGTAGGCTTTCAAGTCTTAGTTAGGAAATTCTTTTCTACTCAGGAGGCAGAGGCAAGTAGATCTCTGTGAGTCTGAGGCCAGCCTGGTCTGCAGAACAAGTTGCAGGTCAGCCAGGGCTACAAAGAGAAACCCTGTCTCAAATAACAAAAAAAAAAAACAAAACCACACCAGCAAAAGGAAATTCTTTTTTAACCAGGTAGGGTGGTTCACACCTGTAATTCTAACACTTGGTAGAGTGAGACAGGAGGATCACTGAATGTTCAAAGCTAGCCTGGGCTACACAGTGAGTTGGATGCCAGCCCGGGCTATAGACCCATCTGTAGCAACATCATTTATGGACTACTCAGGCTAAAAGAATATGAAAGGATGGCTGGGGAGAGAGATCAGTAGGCGCTCCTTTCAGAAGCATGACGCTCTGGGCTGTGTCCTTGGAGTCTGTGTGAAAATGCTGAGTGTGGTGGCCTGTGCTGGCGATACCAGTGCTGGGTAGCTGGAGGCCACAGATCCCAGATGGCCAGCCAGGTTAGCCTGATTAGTGAGCTCCAGTCACAAGCTCTGTCTTGAAGGAGATAGATGTCATTCCTGAGGATGACATCGGAGGCTGTCATCCTGTCTTCACACGTGTGTACACACATGCACACACATATAAATAAGGAAAGCAAAGGACACTTGCTGCTGTGCCCTCCATTTTCAATAGGTTTCAGAATTCTGTGAGTAGACACCATTGACAAAAGTTTCTTGTTTTCCCAGCAAACGCTTGTATCTGTGAACATAGCCGTGGGTGCCTGAGAGTGCAATAGAAAATATGTACACGCACACATGCAGCAGAAAAAATGTACACGCACACATGCAGCAGAAAATATGTACACACACACATGCAGCAGAGAATATGTACACGCACACATGCAGCAGAGAATATGTACACGCACACATGCAGCAGAGAATATGTACACGCACACA
>NC_022010.1:16030434-16035570 GCF_000317375.1 Microtus ochrogaster
GCACACATGCAGTAGAGAATATGTACACGCACACATGCAGCAGAGAATATGTACATGCACACATGCAGTAGAGCACTCTGTAGAGACAGACTGCTCTCTACTTTTTTTCTTACTTGGTAGACTATTTTGCCAACTTTTCTTTTTCATGGTGGTAGGATCTAGGCAGGTCTTGTACATACTAAGCACACACTCTATATGGTAACCTCCCTCCAACCCCCTGCCTTTCCGTATGCTTTCATGTCAGTAGCCCTAGGTTTTTTTTTTTTTAGTTTTTTTTTTTAAATTTATTTATTTATTAAGGATTTCTGCCTCCTCCCCGCCACCGCCTCCCATTTCCCTCCCCGAGTAGCCCTAGGTTTACTCCAGAGGTTAGCAAGCTTTTCCTTTGAGGACTCTGTCAGTTAATTTTATGAGCTGTACCATCTCTGCCACAGGTAAGTTTCCGAGCTAGTCACCTGTGCGTTGTCGTGAGCACAGGTATGACTGCATTCCAGGAAGACTCAGCAGGTAGGAGGCTAGGGTGCACCCCTTGTAGGATGCTCGCCTTGTGTTCAAGCCAAGTAAAGAAACAAAACCTGAGAATTCAGAGACAGATGTGGTCCCTGAGCCATGATCATAACTGACTTGATAAGCCTTTATCCATATACATTTACCTTGCAAACTCTTTTCTCTACCTGCGATTCCATATGTTTGTGCATAACCGTCATTTGCTTTGTAAATATATCTGGAAGAAATTCCTGAAGTGAAATTATAGTATCAAACATACATTGAGGAATTTTGACAGAAACTGCCAAATTGCTTTCCACAGAGGCTGTACTTGTTTACATCCAAGAACTGTACATGAGGGTGCCAGATTCCTGACATGCTTGCCAACTCCGGGACGAACAGAAAGGCTGTGCCCTTCAGAGTTCTTGGAGGCCAAGGGAGCCTTGCCATAAAGCTTTGCTGTTCCCTGCATGTGTGTGCTGCCGTGACAGCAGTCATTCGGAAGAATGTCGTTCCTTCTCTCCTTATACCTTCCCGTACTGCCACTCTTGAGGCCCAGGCTCCACTTTTTCAGAAATGGAGCTTCCAAACAGAAGCTATGGGCTGGAGCATGCCTATTGCTCCTGCAGAGGACTTGAGTTCGGTTCCCAACCCCATGGCTCACAACTACCTGTCACTCCAGCTACAGAGGACCTGATGTCCTTTGCCCTGAGAAGCACTGTGCCCCATCCATGAGTCTCCCCTCTTGGTGTCAGAGCGACAGTGCAGCCTTCCCAGGAGCCCCTGCAGCCGCCAGTGATGCCACAGGATCTGGGCAGTCACTCCCGGGATCCTCAGCCATTTGTTGTTGTTCCTTATTTGGTGTGTGTTGTTGTGTCCTACAGAGTGGGAGGTGCAGAACCATATTCCTTCCGGAACTATACTGAAGGCCTTGATCAGAGACGGTGACAGTGGACCCTGGATGAGGTTTATGAGAGGAGAGATGACGACAGAGGGCTTCTTGGAAGAATTCGGAAGATTCTGCTCTGAAATCGTGAGTGACACACATTTCTTTCCATTCTCGTGCTTCAGGGGAGGGTTGCTGAGACAAGGTATGTAGCCCACAGCAGTCTTGACCTCAATCTGCAGCCCAAGATGACTGAACTCCTGCTCCTCCTGCATCCACTTTCTAGGTACTTGGGTCACAGGCATGAGTTTCCATGTCTAACTTTTTGTATTGTTCTTTTTGCCTTGAAGGTACTAGCATTCAGCCATAAATTGATTTAAACGAACTAAAATGAAAACCTAGTAGCCAGTCTTTCTATTTTTAAGCTATTGCTTCCATGGTGAGGCATTTCAGCTTTGAGTTTGTGTATGAAAAAATAGCTGTGCTCTTTACTCTAAGATACAGCAGATACTGAAACACCAGCCCTCAGCACGACTTTGAGCTAAAAGCTTATTAAATCAATAAACATTGACCATTTCCTCTGCATTGTACACTCTTTTAAGCTTTTTCATTTATAGTAACATCTATAACCTTCATAGCTCCACTGAAATACAATTTAAAATATAGTGGTAGGTTCCATGGAAGGACAGTGTGCTGGTGAGCACCCGTGAAAGTGTGTCTAATGCTGCTGACTTATATGCTTAAAATATTTACAGTGGGCCAGAAAGAAGGCTCAGCCTGTGAAAGTGCTTGCCACCAAGCCTGATGACCTGAGATCACTTGCCAGAATCAAAATGATGGAGGGAGGGACCTGACTCTTGAAAGTTATGCTCTGACATCCACAAGTGTGAGATGCCACTTGTGCACCCACATATAAATAAATGTACTTTTTAAAAAAGATTTCTTTATTTAGTATGTGTATGTATATGTGTGTATATATATGCCAGTGTTCTGGCATGTAGGGCACCAAATCTCGTTATAGGTGGTTGTAAGCCACCATGTGGTTGCTGGGAATTGAACTCAGGAACTCTGGAAGAGCAGCCAGTGTGAACTTCTGAGCCATCTCTCCAGCCCTCATAAATGTACCTTTAAAAATACTAAAAATAACAGTAAACCTCAGAATTATGCTAGCAGGTCAAAGGTCAAAGGTGACAACTGAGTTCCTGCTGGCCAGATGCCATGTTGCTTCAGCTGCAGGTACAAGAAGCACAATTAGGTTTCTAGGAAGAGAAAATGGAGAAACTGCTCATGACTGATTTCTCTTTAGGGTGCTAAGTTCTCATTCACTGGTGATGGTTGCATGACTCTGTGAGGACTGAAACCATCATCTGGGTGTGGTGGCCCATCCCTCTATTCCTAACATGCAGGAGGCTGAGGCGGGAGGACTGAGCAAAACGAAAGAGCTGAGCATGGGTGCACACCTTTAGCCTCAGCTCCAGGGAGGCAAGGGCAGAGGGATCCCTGTGAGTGCCAGGTCAGCCGTGGCCTCATAGTGAGACCCTGTCTCAAAAACACAAAAATAAAATGAAGGAGCCCTTGACCTGTGCATCTTAACTTGGCACACTGGCTGTGTTAGTTACATTTTAGTACAGCTATTATAAAATCTACCTGAGCCCACAAGCCTTGGCATTTTCAGATTTTGAGACCTGTTGTTTACAAAACCCACACATACTGGAATTTAAAAACAAAGAAAAATGAGCTGGAGAGATGGCTCTGCAGGTAAGAGCACCTGCTGCTCTTGCAGAGGACCAGGGTTCAATCCTCAACACCCACAAGGTCACAACCAATTACAACTCCACTTCTGAGGTTCCAATACCCTCTTCTGGGCCCTGAGGGCTCCAGGCAAGCATATGGTGCAGGTGAAACACCCATACACATATAATAATATACTTAAATAAAATATTTAAAGACCCTAACATTACTCAGAAACTAAAATGTATAAAGCTGACACAAGGTACAGCACAAAGTCATCCAGTGCTGTAGGTTACTAACAATAAATGACAACTGAATATGCTTTAAAGCTTAATGTTTCTTCTTCTTCCTCTTCCTCCTCCTTTCTCCTCCTTCCTCCTCCTTTTCCTCCTCCTCCTTCTTCCTCTCCCTTCTTTTTCCTCTTCCTCCTCCTTCTTCTTCCTCCCCCTTCTTCCTTCTCCTCCTCCTTCTTCCTTTTTTTTTTTTTTTGGTGTTTTGAGACAGGGTTTCTCTGTAGCTTTGGAGCCTGTCCTGGAGCTAGCTCTTGTAGACCAGGCTTGCCTCGAACTCACAGAGATCCGCCTGCCTCTGCCTCCTGAGTGCTGGGATTAAAGGCGTGCACCACCACTGCCCAGCTTCCTTTTTTTTTTTTTTTTTTAAGACAGGTTTTCTCTGTACAGCCCAGGCTGTCCTGGTCTCTGCCTCCCAAGTGCTGTGATTAAAGCTTGCACCACCTCTGCCAGGCTAATGTATCCTCTTTTGTTGGTCTGACATTTGACTGTTAATCCAAGAGTGGAATTGAAGAACTCTTGAGACCAGAGTGGGAATACATCCCTGGCTACTTTAGTTATTCTAACTCTAGCTCCAAGTACAGGTTCTTGCTTTTCTGTTATTGTTTTTTTGGCAGGGATTGAGAAGGGATCTCCCTGCCACCCTGGCTAACATCAAAGCTGAGATCCCCCTCCTTAACTCCCCAGGGTTGAATTAAACCCCAGTATGTATGCCAGTATGTATGTATGTATGTATGTATGTATTTATTTATTTATTTATTTATTGTGTATACAATATTTTGTCTGCGTGTATGCCTGCAGGCTCGAAGAGGGCACCAGACCTCATTACAGATGGTTGTGAGCCACCATGTGGTTGCTGGGAATTGAACTCAGGACCTTTGGAAGAGCAGGCAATGCTCTTAACCACTGAGCCATCTCTCTAGCCCCATAAACCCCAGTTTCTAGATGAGCTTCTAAAGACTGACATATAGCACGGCCAGTGATATCTACATGTTGCCAGGTTACTAGGGAGGCTGAGGAAGGAAGATACTTGAGTCCAGGGAGTTGAGGCTTGTCTGGCCAATATTCTGAGAACTCCTCTGAAAATACAAGTGAACCCCCTAAAGTCATAGGCAGCAAGCCTATACAGTAAGATGCCAGGAATGAATTCTTGCCGGTGAATGCCTGCCAATTCTCCTGTCTCCTCTCCTGTTCACAGGCAAAGACTTCTGTGCCCGTGAACTCATTTTTCTCTCTGCTGACCAGTGAGCAAGTGGCAAAGCAGTTCCCAGTGATGACACAGGCCATCTCTCAGATCAGAGCAGGAGGCCTTCAGACTGCAGTCTTGACCAATAATTTTTATCTCTCCAATGGGAAAAGCTTTTTGCCCCTGGACCGGAAACAGTTTGATGTGGTAAGTACAAGGTGATGGATGTGATGTAGACAGTCTGGGTACAGTCTTAAATATTGCCTGCTAGCAGTCTCCTGTAAGTGGGTTTCTACTCACACAGCTGCCCAAGTTAGGTTTACACATAATACGTTTGAAATGATCTTTATTTTTATTTTTTGCCTCTTTTTTTGTTTGATTGCTTTTTGGGTTTTTGTTTGTTTTTTTGTTTGTTTGTTTGTTTTTGTTTTTTGAGACAGGATTTCTCTGTATAGCATTGGCTGTCCTGGAACTCAACTCACTCACAGAGATTGGCCTGCTTTGTGTGTGTGTTAACGAGAGAGAGAGGGGGAGGGAGAGGGAGAGGGAGAGGGAGA
>NC_022010.1:16035706-16039729 GCF_000317375.1 Microtus ochrogaster
GAAGAAGAAGAAGAAGAAGAAGAAGAAGAAGAAGAAGAAGAAGAAGAAGAAGAAGAAACAAAAAAAGAAGAAACAGGGTCCTGACATAGAGACCAGGCAGCAACTCACACAGATCTTCCTGCCTCTGCCTTCCAAGTGCTGAGACTAAAGGCATTCATGACCTTATCTAGCAAAACAGGGCTCTTGCAATGCTCACAGCCAAGTACTGATGAGGTGGAGACATCCCACATCGAAACCCTTACCTGCGCTTCCATGCCATCATCCCTCACATGTCGTGTGGATTCTGACTCTCTCTCCACCTCCTGTCTGATGCTGACTTCCAGACTGGAGCCATCCCTTAATTCCTCACTGCTGTCTGTGAGATGGCTCTGTGGGTAAAGGTGCTTGCCATAGAGCCTGAGAACCTGAGTCCTTCCTGCCTTTCTTACAGCATGATGGGCGTTTATGAGGTTCATGGCTCCTTTCCTTGGGGCTGGCACTGAGTGTGACCCCTAGGTTGTGTCCCCGGGTTTTCCAGTCCCTCACTTTAAGAAGGCAACATCATTACGTAACAACCCTTCCTGCTATAGTAAACAACCCTGCGCCATCTTCTTTCCTTCAAACCAGTGCCAGTGAGCTTGCGGAAGCTGCACCTCTAGGCCACTCCTCTCTCCCTCAGGTGGTGGAGTCCTGCCTGGAAGGCATCTGTAAGCCAGACCCCAGGATATACCAGCTGTGCCTGCAGCGGCTGGGCCTGCAGCCCTCAGAGGCCATCTTCCTTGATGACCTGGGACAAAATCTAAAAGCAGCTGCCAGCCTGGGCATTCACACCATTAAGGTAACCTGATGTGTCTGGATTAGTCAGCACAAGCATGGCCCTGTGATCTTTTCCTGTTTGTTCCCGCAGCCTTCCTTGGTGACTCTCTTCAAACAGTCTTCAAGCTCTAACTATGAAGTCTGTAACTAGCTGCTCATGACCGCAGTGTGGGAGGTAGGCAGTGTGAGGAAAGTGTCCTTTGACTGGCAGACTGGCTGAGCAGTGCTCCTCTAGATGGAGCCACAGCCACAAGGGTCACTTTAGGTCACAGCTGTGAGGTATGGAAGCCATGTGCGTGGGGGCTCCCAGCCAGTTTAGTTCATCTGAGTTATCACTGTTGAACTCACAGGCCACAGAGACAGCCTCCGCTCCAGCCCAGCCTTCGGCCCTCTCTACAAGTATGATACGGGCTTTTGTGTTTGTCCTTTTGATTTAGATAGTCTTTTTGTATCCCAGGCCAGCCTTGAACTCCAGATCCTGCTAGTGTAGCTTTCCAGATTGTAGGGTGTGTCACCATCCTGACCTCTTGAGAACCTGTGGATGGTACTCTCCTGTGAAGGCAAGGCTCGGCATTAGATGCAAGAGAAAACTCATTTTGCTTCCTCTGAGCTGAGCAAAGGCTCCAGAGGCCATTGTCTGAGAACTGACTTCTGGGCATTTCCCTCTAAGACAGTGGTTCTCAACCTGTGAGTCACAACCCCCTTGGGGGGCTCGAATGACCATTCCTGAAGGGTTGCGTATTAGATATTTACATTATGATTCATAACAGTAGCAGAATTACAGTTATGAAGCAGCAATGAAAATTTTATGGTTGGGGTCACCACAACATGAGGTAATGAGGGTCACAGCATTAGGAAGGTTGAGAACCACTGCTCTCTAAGGGGTGGTCCTCTTGGAGACAGGCAGACTGAGGCCCAGGCTGATTGATATGCACAAGTTATGATTTTTCCTGAAACCAGGTTGGCCAACCTGAGGCAGCAGTGAAGGAGTTGGAAGCTCTTGTGGGTCTCCCGTTGTCTGGGGGTATTCCCAACACTCGTCCTGTGAGGAAGACCATGGAGATTCCAGTGGATGCCTTGGAGAAGTACCTGAAGGGCTTGCTGGGGACCCATGGCACTGGTAGGGTGGCTTTCCTGTTAGGGAACTCTCTCCACACAGTGTGGTTGTCACTGCCCCACCCTGATGGACTATGCAGTGCTCTTCTGAGTGTCCCCTCACCACAGGCCTCCATCTCTGAGTCTGGTGGGGCTGGCTTTGCCTCAGACTAGCCACTGAGGAGGACGGAGCTTGGAGATGCATTGTGTTCAGTGAGCGAGTCTGACTTTTTAGACAATAGTCTGTTTTGAGATGGTGACTGTATATTTTATGATTTTAGAGACTGGGAATCTAGGGCGGTGGTGGTGCACGCCTTTAATCCCAGCACTTGGGAGGCAGAGGCAGGCGGATCTCTGTGAGTTCGAGACCAGCCTGATCTACAAGAGACTGGGAATCTAGCTCAGTGGTAGAACACTTGCCTAGCATAGGTGAGGTCCTAGTTTTGTTCCCAGCACCACCAAAAAAAGGAAAAGCCTGCATTATTTAAAACGTGGCAAGGCGACTCCTCTTCCCAGCTCCTCTCGCTCTCTGTTTTACCCTCTGAAGGAAGGCATCCCAGAGCTTTTGAAACTTTCCTGGTGAGTCCTTCCCCCAACTTGGTCCTCTCAAAAGCTCTTATTTATAGCTTCACAGCATGCTGTTTTCTAGCCTGGGTTTCCTGGCAGCACACTCCCAGAACCGAAGGCCTCTCGAGACCATACTAGCCAATGGCCAACTCCCATGTCTGCTCACTCTCCTGCCAAGCAGAACAAATCTTACTATGAAGTGGAGAGTTTTTGAGGTCTGCCTCTTCCAGGAGCCTGTAAAAGAGCTGCAGAACATAGCCTCCAGACTGGGAAAGTGTGTGTCCTTAGCCTCCAGACTGGGAAAGTGTGTGTCCTGTAGGCAGCTTTGGTGTCACATGACTCCTGTCAGCTGTCATGTCAGTGTCAGACATGGTTTGGAAGAGCATGCATGAGGGACATACAAGAGCACTTTTGATCTCAGGCATAGGACATTCTGTGGGGCCAGATGTGTGGCCATGACAGCTAGGATTGATAAACAGAACCCAAGGACATGTTTTCACCAGGCAGGAGTTGGCAACAAGCTATACACCCATATGGAGAGAAGAGGTGACCATTGTGTTAAAGGAAGTGGCCTTTGCTGTACTGTAAAAGCATG
This sequence comes from Microtus ochrogaster, assembly GCF_000317375.1. NCBI lineage: Eukaryota > Metazoa > Chordata > Mammalia > Rodentia > Cricetidae > Microtus > Microtus ochrogaster. Next base: position 16,038,759 of record NC_022010.1, read on the forward strand.
TGGTTCTGAGTGTTTAAGCCTGGGCTCAGTTGTTGTTTCTGGGAGGGGGAGAGTAGTGTCTCTTGCTGGGAACCATACAGGAGGAAATCATACCTCCCAGAGGCACGCTGCATTGGGAGAAGGGATTCCCATTGGTTAGGATCTGGGTTCTGGCTCCCTTCTGAGTGTTCTGTATTGTCAAACCTGTAGGCCCCATGGAGCTCCTGCAGTTTGATCATGGACAGTCAAATCCAACATATTACATCAGGCTGGCTGATCGTCAGCTGGTTCTGAGGAAGAAACCCCCAGGGACCCTCCTTCCTTCTGCCCATGCCATTGAGAGGGAGTTCAAGTAAGTTTCTGGGTAAGGGGAGCAGAAGGTGACTGGCCAGCTGATGTCCCCAGCACACAAGCTCATCCTAAACTGTCAAGTCAGTTTCTGTGGGACTGCTCTGAAGTCTCTCCCTCCTTTAAACATTCCATATTTGTGTGTGTGTGTGTGTGTGTGTGTGTGTGTGTGTGTGTGTGTGTGTGTGAGTGTGTGTGTATGAGTGTGGGTACCCATGGAGACAAGAGGAGGGTGTTGGGTCTCTTGGAGCTGGAGTTACAGGTGGTTGTAAGCTGTTGTGTGGGTTTTGGGAGCTGACTTGATCCTCTGGAAGAACATAGCAGTAAATGCTCTTTATTTTATGTGTATGAATGTTTTGCCTGCATGTATGCATGTCCATTCACCACATGCCCATGGAAATCAGAAGGTGGTGGCTCCCCTGGAACTGGAGTTACCAGTGCTTGTGAACTGTTATGTAGGTGCTGTAAATTGAATTCAGGTCCTCTGGGAAAGTAACTAGTGCTCTTAAATACCACGCCATCGGCCGGGCGGTGGTGGCGCACGTCTTTAATCCCAGCACTCAGGAGGCAGAGGCAGGCGGATCTCTGGGAGTTCGAGGCCAGCCTGGTCTACAAGAGATAGTTCCAGGACAGGCACCAAAGCT
>NC_022010.1:16039984-16042932 GCF_000317375.1 Microtus ochrogaster
GAGGCAGAGGCAGGCGGATCTCTGTGAGTTCGAGACCAGCCTGGTCTACAGAGCTAGTTCCAGGACAGGCTCCAAAATCACAGAGAAACCCTGTCTCGAAAAACCAAAAAAAAAAAAAAAGGAGGTCTCACTGTTGCCCGGACTCGTCTATAACTCCTGCATTCAAATGATCCTCATGCTTAAGCCTCCCGAGTACCCGATTTTTCTTTTTCTTTCTCTCTCTCTTCCCTTTTTGAGAGTCTCATATAGCCTGTGCTGGCATCAGACTTACCCAAAGATGACCCTGAACTCCTGATTCTCTTGCCTGTTCCTCGCTAGTGGGATTGAAGGGGTGCTCTATCACTCCCCTCTTTTTACTTTAAATTATTCATAATTTTTTTTTTGGCTTTGGTTTTTTGAGACAGGGTTTTTCTGTAGCTTTGGATTCTGTCCTGGAACTCGCTCTGTAGACCAGACTGGGATTGAACTCACAGAGATCCTCACCTGTCTCTGCCTCCCGAGTGCTAGGATTAAAGGAGTGTGCCACCACTGCCCAGCTAATTTTAACTTATTTCAATTAATTATTTGTATGTGGGGTGTGTATAAGTGTGTACATGTTTGTGTGTGTACATGTGGAAGCTAGAGGTCAGCCTTGGGTGTAGATCATCACTGTCCATTTGATTTTTGACATGATCACTGGGATCTGGGCTCGGTTCAGTGACTAGGATTGGCTAACTGGCTGATAAGCCCCCTGGACCACCCATCTCCCTCTCCCCACTCTGGGATTACCAGCATGCACCTTTATGCTGGACTTTATGTGTGGGTGCCAGGATTTGAACTCAGGTGCTTATGATTATGCAGCAGCCATATATCTGACTGAGCTAACTTCCCAGGCCTTTTAAAAAGAAGTTTGTTTGTTTGTTTGTTTGTTCCTGAGCAGGATTTTTCTGCTGCACAAGTCTAGTGAACTGAGTTTACTCCCTGGAACCCACATACAGGTGGAAGAAGAGAGCCATCCCCACAGAGCTGTCCTCTGACTTCCGCGTTCATACTGTGGCACATGTGCTCCGCATCATGTATACATACACAATAATGGAGAAATGGTTTTAAATGTTCTTACCATGCACTCTTGCAGCCATGGTCTCTAGGTTGCTCAGGTCAGCTTCCCTAGTACCCAGATTACAGACCTGTGCCACCAGGACAGTTTAAACACGTAATACAGAATTCTAGCTCCAGATTCCGAAAGAGGAGGGGCAAACCCACTAGAAGCCTAGACTGGAGTCTCTTAAGAAAGACTTCCTCCTCTTTCCCCTACAGTGCAGAGTGCTTGAGAAAGGGCAAGTTTGGGGCCCAAGGAGAATGTGATGTCTTGGCCACTCTTTCTTTTCCTGACTCCTAACTTTTGGCGCACACCTGTGCTTGATGTGGTCTTCCTCTCTTTCTCCTTCCCTCCCTCCTTCCCTTCTTCTTTCCTTCCCTCTCTTCCTTCCGCCACAGTGGGGATGGATCCCTGGGCCTGTGTATGCCTGGTGAGCCTCCTACCACTGAGATACAGCACCACCTCCACCATACTATTTTAAATTTATTTTTATTGCATGTGTTATGTGTTCTGCATGTGTATGCACATGCGTTTGGTGTGCCTGTACATGTTCTTGTATATGGAGGCCCAAGGTCAAAGTCAGGTGTCTTTTCTCAGTCACTCCCCACCTTTAAGTGTATGGGTGTTCTGCCAGCACACATGTCTATGCACTCCATGCATGTAGTTGCAAAGAAGGTGTTGGATCGGGCTGGAGAGATGGCTCAGTGGTTAAGAGCACTGACTGCTCTTCCAGAGGACCTGGGTTCAGTTCCCAGCACCCACATGGCAGCTCACAACTGTCTGAAGATCCAGTTGCAGGGGATCTGACACCTTCACACCAATGCATATAAAATAAAGTTAAATAGACCATAAAAATATTTTTTTTTTAAAAAAAGAAGGTGTTGGATCCTCTGGAACTGGAGTTTCAGAAGGTTGTGAGCTGTCACGTGGGTGCTGGGAACCACACCTGAGCTGTCTGTAAGAACAGACAGTGCTCTTAACCACAGAGCCATTTGTTGTTGTTGTTTGAGACAAGGGTCTTACTATGTAGTCCTGGCTGGCCTGGAACTCACTGTGTAGACCAGGTTGGCCTCAAACTCAGAGATCTGCCTGTCTCTGCCTCCCAAGTGCTGGGACTAAAGGTGTGCACTGCCCTGTGGCTTATCCACCTTTGACATAAAGGTCTCCCAGTAAACCTGAAGTCATGCCTGTCCATGAGTTCAGCACTCTGCCTGTCTTCACCCCAGGCACACTGCCAGACTGGGGTTATAGGCATGTGCTGCCATGCTCAGCTTTTCACATGGGTGCTGGGATGTTTGTGTGGCAGGCACTTTACCAACTGAACCCACCCCAACAATGGACTACTTTTTAATAGGAAAAGCAATTGCCCACAATGATGTGTTTTCCTTTGTCCTGCAGGATAATGAAAGCCCTCGGGAATGCTGGAGTCCCTGTCCCCACTGTCCTTGACCTCTGTGAAGACTCAAGGTAAAGACCTGTGTATTTTGCTGTGTGTCCTCAGACTACAAGAGAGAAAATCCCATTTACTAACTCAAGAGCCCGTTCCTTAGAGCTGAGAAAATCAACTTCAGCCACCTCCCCCAGAAGTTCTAAGATCCTGTCACACAGCCACATTCCAAAATAGCTTTCTTAAGATTTCAAAAAAACATACCCACTTAGCTGGCTGTGGTACAATGTAATCCCGGCACTAGGGGCCCAAAGGCAGGATTCTACATCGAGAGATCCCTTTCTTAGTAAACAGTATATACACCACACACACACACACACACACACACACACACACACACACACACACACACACCACTCCATTGAGTTTCATGTTAGAGTTCTCTCTCTCTCTCTCTCTCTCTCTCTCTCTCTCTCTCTCTCT
>NC_022010.1:16043032-16065066 GCF_000317375.1 Microtus ochrogaster
TGTGTGTGTGTGTGTGTGTGCGTGTGCGTGCGTGTGTGTGTCTGTCTGTCTTTGAGACAATTGTATCCAAGGATGATGTTGAATGGTTGATCTCTGCTTGGACCTCCTGAGTGCTAGGGTTACAGCATGCAGCACACAGCCTGTTTATGTGGTGCTGGGACAGGACCTCTGTGTATTTGTTCTCTTCGTTTTAAAACTGGATGAAAAAGAGAATAGGAACCACGTGTAACTCCAGTCCCAGGGAGTCCAGCCACCTCTTCTGGCAGGAGGATCTGGAGTTCAAAGACAACCAGTGCTATGCAGTGAGACCCTGTCTCAAAAGATCCAAATGAAAGATGAAAACATTTGTATAGGCTTCTCAGTAAGTCTCCTCGGGATACACAGCTTAGTCAAGGACAGAAGTGGTACTTAAAGCTGGTACTCCTCCTCTTTCAAACAATTTGGTCTTATATTTATCACATTAAAACTTCTTCAGTGGCGCTGGAGAGATATCTCAGAGGTTAGGAGTACTGACTGTTCTTCCAGAGGACCCGGCCTGGTTCAATTCCAGGCACCCACAGGGCAGCTTACAAATGTCTGTAACCCTCACACAGACATAGATGCAAGCAAAACACAAAGCACATAAAATATAAATAAATTAAAAATAAATTTGAAAAACTGAATTAAAAAAAAAACAAACTCTTCGGTGGTTTCTACACGTGGGCCAAAGAGAAGCAAGAGGATGCTGGCTATCTACACACCTGGGTGGGCATGGTGGGGAGAGGTGATGGGCACTCTCAGTTCTCTGCACCTAGAGGCAAAGGAGCTCTGCCCCCCTCCCAAATTCTCCTCACAGAAACTGAGGGGCTCCACGGCTGAGTCACTGAAATGCCCACTTCCATCTGTGTCCCTGCCAGCATCATCGGCACCCCCTTCTACTTGATGGAGTATTGCCCGGGCGTCATCTACAAAGATCCCTCCCTGCCAGGCTTGGAGCCCAGCCAGAGGCAAGCCGTATATGCTGCCATGAATCAAGTCCTGTGCAGAATTCACAGTGTGGACCTGCAGGCCACGGGCCTGGACAGCTTTGGGAAGCAAGGTGCGCAGGGGCAGCCCTTCCTCCACCGACAGTTCCTCTCACAAAGCGAAGCTTGCTGTTGGGGGCTCAGTGGTTGGGGTGCTGACATACAGCCCTGCCCACCTTCTAAACCCAGGCTAATCATAACTGGTTCTGCTTACCACTCATTTCATCCTTGGATAAGCCACATCATGGGCTTATTTCAGGGCTTAATTAAGGATTCTGTTCTCCTTGCCACTTTTTGTTACTAACTGTTTAATCCTTTCTTTCCAATGCTGATCATAGTATTTAAGATATACTTCCTCCTTCCAGCTCTTCCTTCTTTTATTACTTTTTTTTTTTTGAGATAGGGTTTGTCTGTAATTTTGGAGCCTATCCTGGAACTAGTTCTTATAGACCAAGCTGGCCTCGAACTCTCAGAGATCCACCTGCCTTTGCCTCCTGAGTCCTGGGATTAAAGGGGTGCACCACCATCGCCTGACCTTTTCTTACTTTTTAAAAAAAAATATTTTGTTTTATTTGAGCTGGGTTGTGGTGTTACAATTCTTTAATTCCAGCACTTGGGAGGCAGAGGCAGGCTGATCTCTGAATAGTCTAGTCTACAGAGCAAGTTCCAGAACAACCAGGGCTATAGATAAACTCAATCTTGAAAACCAAACAAATAGGGGCTGGAGAGATGGCTCAGAGGTTAAGAGCACTGCCTGCTCTTCCAAAGGTCCTGAGTTCAATTCCCAGCAACCACATGGTGGCTAACAACCATCTGTAATAGGGTCTGGTGCCCTCTTCCGGCATGCAGGCATACACACAGACAGAATATTATATACATAATAAATAAATAAATGAATGTTTAAAAAAAACCAAACAAATAAACAAATAAAATTTTATTTGAGAAGAGTCTAATTGTACCCCCTGGTTGGCCTTGAACTAGAAATGTAGTTAAGGGTGGCTTTGAACTCCTGATTTTCCTGCTTATACTTCCCAAGTGCTGGTATCACAGGGTATACCACCATACTTGGCCTCTTTTGAGGTGTGTAAGGTAGTTGGTTTTTTTTTTTTTTTTTTTTTTCTGGCTTTTCAAGATGTTTCTCTGTGTAGCCCTGGCTGTCCTTTAACTCACTCTGTAGACCAGGGTGGCCTCAAACTCACAGCGATCCTCCTGCCTCAGTCTTCTGAGTGCTGGGATTAAAAGCATTGCCACCACTGCCCAGCGTTGACCTCTTTAAAAAAAGGAAGAGAGAGAGACAGAGAGAGACAGACTTTTCTTCCTGTGTCAGGAGCCTCACTAAGTTGCCAAGTTGGCCTTGAACTTATCTGAAATATCTTCCCACCTCAATTTTATGTGCTTTAATATTATTTTATTTATTTATTTATTTATTTATTTATTTATTTATTTATTTGACTTTTTGAAACAGGTTTCTCTGCGTAACCCTGGATATTCACTCTGGGGACCAGGTTAGCCTCAAACTCAGAGATCCACCTGCCTCTGCATCCTGAGTGCTGGGATTAAAGGTGTGCGCCACCGTGCCTGGTGACCTGACTCCAGACCCATGCTCTTAACCTACCATTGTTAAACTTAACCAAGAAGGGATATTCCTTGCCTGTTTGAAAGCTCACAAGCCTTCAAAGAGGGTTAGGGGTTAGGCTTGAAGATTTGTTGTGGAGGGATAGTGCCTAGACCATGGTGAACCGGCTGAAGCAAAGTGACTTCCACGATGACAGGAGTTTCACATAGGACTTTCCCCTTCACAGGAACAAGTTCAGACACAGGGCATTGGCACAGAGCTGCTGACGTTCTCACGGCTCTGCTGAACTTATGTATCGAGCACTGAAGGCTGCTGGAACAGCATGTCATATCCTAACCCTCTTTCCCTCAGGGGACTATATTCTTCGCCAGGTGCAAACCTGGACCAAGCAGTACCGAGCAGCAGAAACCAGCAGCGTCCCAGCGATGGAGAGGCTTATCCAGTGGCTGCCACTGCACATTCCCAAGCAACAGAGAACCACAGTGGTGCATGGGGACTTCAGGTAGACACAACTCCAGGGGGCTGGGTAACCCATGCGGAAACGCATGGGCAAGGCCCATGCAGAGGAAGATTAAGCCTGTGGTCTTGGTCCGTATTACAGATGGGAATCATCCCTTTAGAGTGTGTGAGAGCAGGCGGGAAACAGCAGTGAAACAGCAGCGGTCTAAAGGCCTCTCAGCGGGGGCCAAGCCTGAAGAAATCACTGGAAAAGCTCCCCTGGTCTCAGCATGTGCTCCCCTTACAGTTAACACTTACCATCAAAGAGTTCCGCCTGCCCCTGTATGGAAGAGGGCACCTTGCAGGAGGCGGGAACAGAAACTGCTGGATTTGAGAGCTTAAAGCCAGTAAAGCAGACAAGCGAGACTGCCACAGCCATCAGTCCACCTTAGCACAGCCTGGCACCTCGAAGGAGTCTTGGCAAAGATGCCAGCCTGCTGTTGCTTGTAGCACACGATAAATCATGTGGTTCCATGGTGTGCTGGGGTTCTGCTTAGCAGATAAAATAGACCGGTTGACTCTACATGAGTCAACCTAAATAAGTCTGAAGGGAATCATACTGAGGAGAAAAGATACATATGCAAATTTACCAAGGATTGAGAGAATGCCACCTGTAGATTTTAAGTGTGCATAGCTAAGAGAGACAGAAAAGTGTGAAACAAATGTGAGCCACGTTCAAGGAAGGTGGGGAGTGAGGGTGGAGGCTATTAGCTGAACCTGAGGTGTTTGTGTGTTAGACATTCAAGAAAAAGCAGCCAAGGGCTGGAGAGATGGCTCAGAGGTTAAGAGAACTGACTGCTATCCCGGAAGTCCTGAGTTCAATTCTCAGCAACCACATGATGGCTCACACCCATCTGTAATGAAATCTGGTGCCCAGAACACTATATACATAATAAATAATTTTTTTTTCTTAAAAAAAAAATCAGCCTGGGACTGGAGAGATGGCTCAGAGGTTAAGAGCACTGACTGCTCTTCCAGAGGTCCTGAGTTCAATTCCCAGCAACCACATGATGGCTTACAGCCATCTATAATGAGACCTGGCGCCCCCTTCTGGCTTGCAGGCTCATGTGGAAGGAATACTATACACATAATATAATAAATAAATAAATATTTTTTTAAAAAAAGCAGCCAAACGGCAGGTGTGGCTTCTGTGAGGAAGCTGGCACGTGGGGTCATGTGCCATTCCCTGTATTGTTTTTTTTTAATTTTATTACTTCTTAAGGCTATTTATTTCTTTATTATGTATTCAGTGTTCTGCCTGCATGTATGCCTGCAGGCCATTACAGATGGTTATGAGCCACCATGTGGTTGCTGGGAATTGAACTCAGGACCTTTGGAAGAGCAGGCAAAGCTCTTAACCACTGAGTCATCTCTCCAGCCCCCATTCCCTGTATTGTTGAATGCTTGGTTTTTTGTTTTTTTGTTTTTTTTTTAAGATTTAGTTACTTTTGATGAAGTGTCTATGTGCACAGGTGAAGAACAGGTGCCCATGAAGGCCAGAAGGGATTAGATCCTGGAACTGGTTGTGAGCCAAACTTTACCAGGTGCTGGGACCCAACTCGGGTCCTTCTGCAAGAGCAATATGTGCTCATAAGCACTGAGCCCCCTCTCCAGTCCCTTCCATTTATTTTAAGTCAAGCCTGCATTAGTGTCCATCAAAAGGACTCAGAGGCCCCTGGAGAGTTTAAAAGGAGTGCAGTGTGGCTCGGAGGCCACTGGACAGACTGGAGCCACAGTGCCATTCCTAACCAGCTGGCTTACCTGGGCCAGCATGCGCTACTGTAACGACCGCATGGCAGACTTCACCAAGGCCTCTTCGCTGACACCTGGGACAGGACAGCACACTTCCAGCAGGGTGCCTCTCTGGCTGTGGCTGGGCTCCTCAGGCCCTTCTCTGTGGCTTTGTGGTTTCTTAGTATGGTGGCCCTTGGGTAACGGGATGTCCCTGTTAGCTCGAGTGTGCTAAAGAAGCTATGACCTTCACTGACCTCCACCACCTGGAAACCCTCAGCATCACTTCCTCCACTCCACTTGACATTTATTAGAGGCCAGGTGTTTCCTAGAGTGAAGAATTGGTGGCAAGTGTGTCAAAGAATCTGCAGGCTTGCTTTAGTGCCATTATGGGGAGGGAGTGAATCTAGAAGGGGTAACTGCAGAGAGGGCTCCTGGCCAGAGCAGTGGCCTTGGTAGGGGAGAACAATTAAATAAACATCCCTGCTGGTGCTGCTGACGGGCTGAGGCCAGCTGGTCGTGAGGACCCCGGAGCCCTAGAGGCTGGCCAAGGCTCAGCATACAGGCTGGTGGAGGGTGGGCCTGGGGCCACGGATGGAGTCTTCTCAGCTATCTCCATTCCTTCTGTGGCTCCTCAGGCTGGATAACCTAATATTCCATCCTGAAAAGGCAGAGGTGCTCGCTGTCCTGGACTGGGAACTTTCTACGTTAGGGGATCCCTTTGCGGATGTGGCCTACAGCTGCCTGCTTCACCACCTGCCGTCCAGCTTTCCCATTCTAAAAGGTAGGAGCCAGTTAAGTGGCAAGCACTGTGGCACGCACTGGCTGGAGTGGCGGTGACTGGGCTGGGCTTAAAAGTGAGGTGCAAGTAGTTCGAATAACTGTATCACTGGAGTGTGGGGTGGGAATGGGATGTATCTCCCTTCACCCATAGTGCATTTTTTTCTTTCTTTCCTTTCCATTTCTTTTTTAAGAAATGTTATTCTTTTTTTAAAAATATTTGTTTATTATGTATACAATATTCTTTCTGTGTGTCTGCCTGCAGGCCAGAAGAGGGCATCAAATCTCATTTCAGATGGTTGTGAGCCACCATGTGGTTGCTGGGAATTGAACTCAGGACCTTTGGAAGAGCAGGCAATGCTTTTAACCACTGAGCCATCTCTCCAGCCCCCTCATTTCTTCTTTTGTCCTGGGGGTTGAGTCTTGGTCCTTGTGCATGCTAGCTGACACTCTAGCACTGAGCTGTATCCCCAGCTTGCATTTGATTGTATGTCTGGATAGGTTCTTGCTGATATGCTCAGGCTCAACATACACCTTCCATTCTGTGTGTGTATCTATCTTTGTCTTTATTTCTGGGTTATCTGCTCTGAGACAGTCTCTCATGGCTGACAGTCCTTAAACTCTGTGTCACTGAGGCTGGCTTCAAACCCCTGCCAGCCCTACCTCCACTTCCCCGGTGCTGGGATTACAGGCACGTGTCATTGCACCCGGTCTGTTCTCGAAACAGTGCTTTGATTCAGTGACTAAGTGACCAAAACCAATGACCATATAATTTTATAATTTCATTTTTCCACTTAGTTGTATATCCCCTCCTCTAGGACTGTTTGTCATCAAATGTCTGGTTTAAGATGGCATCTCTCTGAGAGTTGTGGGCCGGGAGTAATCAGAAGCTGCATTCCTTTGTTTACTGTTAATGTGGTCTGAAACCTTGAGAGAAAAATCTGTAAAATGGGAGCTTCATGCTCGCCTCAGGTCATCGGCTAGCACAAGGAGCCACACAGCTGTAATAGCGGTTCAGGAGCATAGTGGCTTTCAGAATACATGTTTGCTAGTGGTAGGGGAGTATAGGTGCCAACCACTTAAGACAGTGTCTCTTATCTCAGGGTTCAGGGACATGGATGTGACACAGCTGGGCATTCCAACGATGGAGGAGTACTTCCGGATGTACTGTCTTCAAATGGGCATCCCACCCATCGATAACTCTAACTTCTACATGGCTTTCTCATTTTTCCGTGTGGCTGCAATACTACAGGGAGTCTATAAGCGGTCACTCACAGGTAAGTGTTGGCCAGCCTGAGGGTCACAGAGGCTCTGAGGAGTCAGGTTTAGCCAGAATGATGTAAGGCTTAATTTTCTAAACCATCATAAAAATGTGTATGTATATAGGCAGAAGTGGGGACACACACTTGTAAGGTGTAGGAGGACAGAGACCTCAAGATCATCCTTAGCTACATGTTGGGGGCTCCAAGAAGCCCTGTCTGAAAGTTTAGAAAATAAAAAAGCAAAGGAAAATGCCGGTATGCTCTGTGATCACTCTGAGGGAATGGTGCCTAGACTGGCCATGGCCTTTTCTCAGAAGGGCTACTCTAGGATCTTGTAGGACTTCTTACTGGTCTCAGGTGCTGCACAAGTGACCTGAGGGTGTCACTAAATTTGCTTCTTGTTCTTTTTGTTTCTTTTTGTTTGTTTTTGGGACAGGCATCCTGACTGTCCTGGCTCTGGTTGTGGTTGTGTTGCAGCCTGACCTTGAACTCAGAGATTCACCTGCCTCTGACTCCTAAGTGCTGGGATAAAGGTCTGTGCTATCAAAGCTTAGTTTCTCTGGGAAAAGGAATGGCAAACAGCAGGGGACATCTGACCTCTGATTTCTAGTACTCAGGGAGCTTACCCTCCTCTCCAAACTCGGTTTCCTTGTCCTCCAAGTTCAGATTCAGACAGTACTGCTCGGGAGCGCAGGGCCCAGGCCCCAGTATGGACGGAACAGGTGCTCAGCCAGTGACAGTGGCTGCCCTCTGAATATCGGCTCACATCACTGGGAAGGCTGGTTAGGGGTCACCAGTTCTCCTTCCATTTTGCATAGGACAGGCAAGCTCAGCAATAGCCAAACAAAGCGGGAAGTTCCCTGAGTTCATGGCTGAGCTGGCATGGGACTTCGCCATCAAAGAAGGCTTCCGGGTTTTCAAGGAGATGCCAGACTCCAAACCACTAGTGAGATCCTACCACGCATGGGCTGGGTCACGGCTCCAGAGAACTCCAGCAGGTGTGAGGAGTTCCAGCACTGTAGCAGCTGCTGCCCCTTCTCAGGAGACAAAGGGAGGCCTGATCATCTCTCCAGAGGGCCTCTCTCCTCGGGTCAGAAAGTTGTATGACCGACTGTTGCAGTTTATGAAAGAGAATGTGTACCCCCTGGAGCCGGAGCTGCAGAGACACCAGGCCTCAGCCGACAGGTGGAGCCCTTCCCCGCTGATAGAAGACCTCAAGGTAAGCAAGCTTGTCAACATGGCTGACCCTCTCCAGTGAGGAAAGAAGCAGGGAGACTGAGCGGCATGGCCTTGCTTTCCCGTCCCTAAAAGAGACAGCTGCTGATTAATCAGGTCTTATTCTGTCAAGGCCAAGTATCTGTGGGGAGAAGGGAGAATGCAAGCCAAGCAAAGTGCTTCTCCTGTGATCCCAGCACTAGGGAATTGGAGTCAGGAGGATGCAAAGTTCAGGCCACCTTCAACTAGTTGAGACCCTGTCACAAAATCGAGTAATATAGTCTGTGGTGTAGAGAGACTTAGGTCAGGTGGCATCTGTCACACAGATTTGAGAAGCAAGGCACAAGGTCACAAAGTCTCTTGCTAGGGACCATATCAGAATCCGGGAGCTGAGCGACTGTGGTGCCAGTGCTAACCCCGCTTTAGCTGCTGCAGTGTCTCTGACTTGTCATTGCTTTGGGCATATGCTGTATCTCTGACTGCGCCTTCTTCTCCCCTTTCTGTTCCACTGGAGAAGGTAAGACGTGGTCACGGCTGGAGAGATGGCTCAGACCTTAAGAGAGCATACTGCTACTGCAGAGGACCCACATCAGGTGGCTCACACCACCTGTAACTCCAGCTCCAGTGGTTCCAACACCACACCTCTAGCCTCCACGGGCCTCTGCATTCACATGCATGCAACATACATCCTTACATTGTTTTGTTTTGCTTTGCTGTGTTTTGTTGAGATAGGGTCTCTCTCTATGCATCTGTGACTGGCCTGGAATTCAACACATGCACCAGTTTGAGACCATCTCGAACTCAAGAGATCTACATGCCTCTGCCTCCCAAGTGCTGGGGTTAAGGATGGGTGCTACCACTCCCTGCTCAGCTTTTTTTTTTTTAAATAAATACTGTTTTGTTTTAAAGATAAGATTCAATGATTATGGCTCTCCTTTTTCCCCTGCCAGGAGAAAGCCAAGGCTGAGGGGCTCTGGAACCTTTTCCTACCCTTGGAGACAGATCCTGAGAAAAAATATGGAGCAGGGCTGACTAACGTGGAGTATGCACATCTGTGTGAAGTCATGGGCATGTCCCTGTATGCTCCCGAGGTACAATCTCCAGTTCCCTCAGTGTGTGAGAACATGTCCCCACCTGGCCTGAGTGGAAAGTCAGATCTAGGGGTACCATATGACTTGAACAGCACCTGGCCTGTGTGGAAAGTCAGATCTAGGGGTACCATATGACTTGAACAGCACATGGCCTGTGTGGACAGTTAGATCTAGGGGTACCATATGACTTGAACAGCACATGGGAAAGGAAGGCAAGTAGCAATCAGCCCAGCAGGGGAACCCACCCAGGGATGTGGACCGTGGGGGCTTCCAGCCCCTGGCCCAGTTTTCTCTACTTCAAACAACTGATCCAAGGGGGTTTCAGGGCATTTGAGATTGACTTCAGGTGTGTGTGAGCCTTCTCTAGGGGAGAGAAAGGGCCTTCATGAGTTGTGAGTGGGTCTATGGAAGGAGTCCAGCCCGGCCTCTCCCAGGGGTTGAAGATGTTGGGGGCACTGACTGACATGTTTCTTCTCTTCAGATATTTAATTGCTCTGCTCCGGATACGGGGAACATGGAGCTCCTGGTGCGGTATGGCACTGAGGAACAGAAGGCCCGGTGGCTGGTGCCCCTGCTGGAGGGCAGGATCCGCTCCTGCTTTGCCATGACGGAGCCCAAGGTACTGTCTTCATATGTCCCCTTTGGCGGGGCCCCTGGTCTCTGCTCCTGAGGAATGAAGGTCCATAGGGACTCTAACCAGAATGTGCTCCTGTGCAGGTGGCCTCCTCAGATGCCTCAAATATTGAGGCTTCCATCAGAGAGGAAGATGGCTCCTATGTCATAAATGGTCACAAGTGGTGGATCACAGGTACTTGGCTTGAAAATAGTTTTCAGTTTTTCAGTCTGTGCAGATGAGCAGGGTAAGATGTGTTGTGAGCCCTCTAGGTGGCACCAGATGAGCACACCTGTGGCTATATGCCCCTGCAGGCAGCTCTGCCACGCCCTGCCAGCCTCTTTCACCTGGGAGTCTTCCTGGTGGCTTCCCTTTGCTATGAGGTCATAGGTGTTGTTTCTCAGAGGCTTCCAAGTGCCTCTCTGTCCCTCAGCTCACAGAGCTGATGACCCCATCCATCCCATTTCACAGGAGGAAACTAGGACTCGGGGAGACCAGTCATTTACCCAAGGCTGCAGCAGCTGGCAGGTAGCAAACAGGCTTCAGAATTTGCTAGATTCCAAGACCTGTGTCCAGAGCTGTCCTTCCTAGTATTAATGGGGACAGCAGGGCAGGCTGTGGGGAGGAAGCAGCAGTTGTAGATTTTTTTTTTGTCTGTCAATGAGAAATTTACATGTGAGAGAGACAGAGACAGACAGAACAGGGGTGTGGGGTGTCAGGGAGAGAAGGTATCATCATGTAGTCTGTGCTGACCTCAGACTTGCTATGTAGCTGAATCTGGCCATGAACTCCCCATCCTCAGGCCCCTACCTTCCAAGTGTTTGGTTACAGATTTGAGCCACCACACCTGATTCAAATTTATGTATTTTTCAAAAATCCATATACCTGTCAGATGTGGGGTTGCACAAACTGTAATCCCCGGGTTTTTGATGTGGAGGCAGAGGATGATACAAATGTGGGGGTGTCATGCTTGGTCATGTATGAGTTCAAGGCCAGCCTGGGCTACATGAGATACTGTCTTAAAAAACAAAATTAAACTACAACAAATCCAAATGCTGCACTGTCCAGAAAATTTCAACAGGTTTCTGTGTAATTCTTTTGCTCATTTCTTGAGATAGGGACTCTATGTAGATCTGGCTGTCCTGGAACTCCTGACATAGATGAAGCTGGCCTTGAACTCCTCGTCTCCCAAGTGCTGGAGTTAAAGGCGTGGGCCCCTACACCAACTTAATTGTGATTCGTAGGAAGTGACCCACAGAGATGGGGGTTTAGAGCACTTGTTATTGCAGAGAACGTGGGTCAGTTACCAGCACCCACACTGTGGCTCACAGTGGTTTGTAACTCCAGTTCCAAGTGCTCTGACTTCCTCTGGGATAGGCGTGCCTGTGGTGCACATTCATACAGTTAGGCAAAACGCACATGTAAAATAACTGTTTTGAATTTTATTATAATTGTTACAAAGTGAACTCTTGACACTTGTTCCCTGCGACATTCAATTTTCTCTATATCCGCACATTTGTAACTCATGGAAGCTCTGTCAGCACTCATCCTGTCCTCTGCTCAACCTCTCGTAGGGACCATGTGCTAAGATCTAATGTTCAGAGCACCTATGACAAGAAGAAGGGATGGGAGGAGAGGGGACAGAGAAGAAGGGGAGCAGTGAGAATGAATGAAGTGTTTCCTGCACAGTAGATTTTGTTTTATTCCGTGCTCTGGCCAAATGTTCCGTCTGAGCCTCCTCTCTTGTCCCTCCCTCCATTGTGTGGGTTCTGAAGCAGTCACTCAGTTTATACAGTGTGCTAGCGGGGTGTCTTTGGCGTGTTTGTCACACTTTGACATGAAGCGCAAACAGCAGGTATTCTCAACAAGGACAGCCAGTCTCCCACGCCTCCCAGAAAGCACAACAGCAGCCCGCTGGAAGCACAGATCTGTCTTGGAGTCTTAAGACTCCAAGTCCTGCAGCAGGCACCAGTGTGGAAGCTTGACAACCGGCAGTTCAGTTGTCTTCTGGGTGTTTCCAGGAGTGCCACTGTCCTGGGCCTAACAACCACCAGGGTTCACTAGAGGGTGGGAGCATAGACCCCCAGGCCTGAGCGTTGTATTGGGGTCAGGACCACTCCCACAGAGTATTATTTAAATGAACTCCGAAAAGAGGAACACGTGGTCTCTTTTTCTTCCTCTCAGTTCCCCCTGGGGCCACCCAAGAGTGCAGGAATCCCTTTAAACCTGGATTTTCTTAATTTGGCTTGTTTTGATTTGGCTTGATTGGGAATTTTGCATCAGCAGAGAGCTTGTGTTAGGTAATATTCCTAACAATGTGCTTTCTTCAAAGTCTTTTGCAGCCAGTTCTCTTTGTTGCTTCACTGTGGTTAAACTTGTGAGCTGTTTTGTACATCCATAATAGACATCTCATCACATAACACATTTCCTCAGCTGGACCTCAGCAGGCTAGGGAAGATGCTTATAGCAGCCACCTTGGGTTTTGTTTCTATTTCTTCAAGTCTAACATGATGGTTTTTAATTATTTTTATGGGACTGAAGAGAGGACTGAAGTAGTTATGGTCACTAGCTACTCTTGCAAGAGAACCAGGACTTGATTACCAGCACCCACATGGTGACTCACAACTGTCTACGACTCTAGTTCTAAGAGATCTGACCCCCTCTTCTGGCGTCTTTGGGCACTGCAGTCACAACATGCAAACAAAACGTACATACAGTTAAAACATTGTTCCTATGGTGCTGGGTCCCAGGCTCAGTGCAATAAGTTCTGTCTGGCCTGGAGCCTGCACGGGCGCTTCTCCAATCCTGTGTATTTATCAGTGTCCTAGGTTTGCTTTAGGGCTTCCTGTGGTTAAATGCTCACTGGCCTTGGCATGCACTGACAGAATGCTCTCTCTTCTCTCCTGGCAGGCATCCTGGATCCACGCTGCAAACTCTGTGTGTTTATGGGAAAAACAGACCCGCAGGCCCCGAGGCATCAGCAGCAGTCCATAATCTTGGTTCCCATGGACACTCCAGGAATCAATATCATCCGGCCTTTGTCAGTGTATGGGTTGGAGGATCCCCCAGGTAAGACCTCCCGGGGTCAGTCACCCTGAGTGTGGCTCTAGTACATGGGCAACAGTTTTGGGGAGTGCTTGTTCTGTTCAGAATTTTCCTCATGCCAAGGATCTGATAGCATCGGTAAGACGCGGCCCAGCCCTTTATTTCCTAAGGAGCTGGAACTGCTCGGCAGACTGCCTGTGGGTGTTTATGCTTGCCTTTCCTCTTCTAATCTCAGAAGATGATGAGGTCCAGCAGAGGCGCCAGGGCAGCAGTTCAGTTCACAGCCCCAGTTGAGCCCCTGTGTGAGGAGAGAGCCTTCCCTGCTGACAGCATTCACACCCTTACTTCTGCATCACATAGAGGTTCTGGCCTGCATCGTATTTTAACCACAGGGCCTGAAAGATGGCTCAGTGGGTACTTCCACCAAGCCTGATGACCTGAGTTCAGCCCTTGTCAGCCACGTGGTAAAAGGAGACATCTGACTCTGGTATTTGTCCTAAAGGTGTAAATAACTGTGGCCGGGGAGGTGCCTCAGTAGGGAAAGAGTCTTGCTGCCAAGCCTGACAAGGTGCGTTCAATCCCCAGGACCTGCATGGTAGAAGAGACCTGACTCCTGAACATTGTTTTCTGACCTCCAGATTCACTGTGCCTATGTGCAGACATATGCACACACTCAGCAGTAAATTTGATATACAAAACTTATTAAGAAAATGGCAGAAGCTGGGCAGTGGTTTAATCCCTGCTCTCTGGAGTCAGAGGCAGGCAAATATCTGTGTTTAAGGCCAGCCTGGTCTACACAGTGAGTTCTAGGACAGCTATGGCTATGCAGAGAAACTCTGTCTTGAAAAACATAAGGAGCTGGGCAGTGGTAGTGTACACCTTTAATACCAGTATTCGGGAGGCAGAGCAGAGGCAAACAGATCTCTGAGTTCGAGGCCAGTCCGGTCTACAGAGCGAGTTCCAGGACAGGCTCCAAAGCTACACAGAGAAACCCTGTCTCAAAAAAGCCCCCCCCACACACACACTAAAAAAAAAAGAAAAGAAAAGAAAGAAAAAGAAGAAAACCCATAAGGAATGGCAGAATAACTTGTTTTTTATTTTTTTGTTTTTTTCTGAAAACAATTCTCTTCCCTTATTTCTGGGTCCTCTGACCCCTTCTTATCTGTGACACAGTTAGAAGGCTAAGGTCTGGGAACACGTAGCCCTAACTGAAGAGAGGAATAAACACACCCAAGAAAAATGTATTTTCATCTTTCAGGGGGCCATGGTGAAGTACGGTTCAAGGATGTGCGTGTGCCAAAAGAGAACATAGTCCTGGGCCCTGGTCGAGGCTTTGAGATCGCACAGGGCAGGCTGGGGCCTGGCCGGATTCATCACTGCATGAGGCTGATCGGGTATTCAGAGAGGGCCCTGTCACTCATGAAGACACGCGTGAGTTCCCTAGTGCCCACACTGAACAGCCACTGTTGCTGTCTGGGAACTTCAAACACTGGTGCCCTTCTGAAAACAGACCTCACAGAGTGATATTCACGTCCAGAATCTGTGGTCTCTACTTTGGCCACAGCTGACTTCCAGAGTGGAGTGGCCACCTCTTTGTCCAAGTGGCCAGAAGGAAAGGCCAGGCAGGCTTTCTGGTAGATGAGGGTGAGGTTCCAATGCCCACAGGATATGAGTAGCCAAGAGCTATCCATGCTTCCAGCACATTGTTAAAACTCAGACCCCGGGGAGATCCTGAGTTGTCTGTCTCTGTGCCCTGGGGTCACAGCACCTGGCCCGGTGCATATCACCCTCCTTGTCCAGTGTGGTCAGAATATAGAATCTGAAGCGAGCATGGTATCTTATTCCAGCACTCAGAAAACTAAGGCAGAAGGATTGTTGCAACTTCCAGAGTCACCTAGATTCCATAACAGGACACTGTCTCAAACAATGAAAGTCATTTGCTGTGGGCCCCTTAACAGCTGGAGGCCTGCATAGTATAGGGGTCTCTGTGACTATTAGGGCAGCAGAGTCAAGAAAGCAGTTCAGTTCAGCCTGACTTCAGGAGTCTGACCCCCAAATGGTTTACTTTAGGTATCTTGAAGCACAGCATAATTTGGTACAAACTTATTCTGGTGATGATAAATGCAATCCTGTGTACACAGAAAAGCATACATAAATCTCTGAGGAACAAAGTAAACTAAATAGAGATGGGGAGAGACTACACTGAAACTCTGTAAAGTCCCATGACAAGCTTATAATCAGGGTCTGGGGTAGATTCTGTCAGGATGAGGTTCTGGTTTGGTCTCCAGCCACAAAGATGGCACAAAGGTTACCAGACTTTTTGCCACATCCTCTCTCACAGCCCAGGTTTACATACAGCCCATGCTGGCCTGGATCTCTCCATGTACCCAAGGATGACCACACCATGCCTGGGTGGAAAGTAGCTTCTTAGGATAGAAGCTACTTTTTAAACATATAATCTAGAGCCGGGCGGTGGTGGCACATGCCTTTAGTCCCAGCACTTGGGAGGCAGAGGCAGGCGGATCTCTGTGAGTTCAAGGCCGGCTTGGTCTACAAGAGGTAGTTCCAGGACAGGCTCCAAAGCTACAGAGAAACCCTGTCTCAAAAAAACAAAACAAAAAACAAAAACATACCATTTAGGGATACTCACAATGCCCCTAAGTTGTATGTTTTAAAAGCAGACTGGAAGGGAAAAGTGTCATGGCATATACCTTGAATCCCAGCTCTCTGTAGAGAGAGACAGCAGATCTCTGTGAGTTCAAGGCCAGTATAGTCTACGTAGCAAGTTCCAGGACACCAGGGACTACCTGGAGAGACCTGTCTCAAATGAACCAATAGAAAGAGGCTACACAACACTGTGTGGACTATGACTGTTTTTTTTTTTTAATGTGGGGAGTGAGTTGGCCCAGCAAGTAAAGGTATCTGCTGTCAATAATGTTGCTAACCTAAGTTTGGTCCTTGGGGTCTCTGGTACCATCTGATGACACTCTTAGCTTTTGGGTTGGTGGGAGGGAGAGTGCTTCACATTCCAACAGGATTAGTCACAGGTGGTAATTAACACTGCAGTGGGCAATAAGATGCTGGCTCTGGACCGGCAGCACTGCAAGCTCTCCGGGGTCACTGTAGCTGCAGTCGGTCCACCAGCCTTTGAGGGTGTTCTGTATAGGTGTGGCATCTGTGATGAGCATTATTTGCCTGTATACAGACGCTGCCGCCAGCCAGCTCCCGCTTCTGCTCTCCCCTCCTGTGTGCCCAGCTCCTCAGCCTCATCTCCCTGGTATCTGTAGGTGATGTCCCGCACCGCCTTCGGGAAGCCCCTTGTGGAGCATGGCACCATCCTGGCAGACATTGCCCGGTCACGTGTGGACATCGAGCAGGCACGGCTGCTGGTGCTGAAAGCTGCGCACCTCATGGATGTGGCAGGAAACAAGGTGGGAGGCCTCCCAGGTCAGAGGTCACCCTGGGGTGACACCGCAGTGGGCCTTCTCTTCTTGCTTAGCTCTTGGATGCTGATGACTGCTACTGTTCTCTGGAACTCTGGCCGTCTATCCACTCCAGAAAGGGCCAGGAACAGGCAACTTCCATTTACTAACTGGGAACCTTCCTGATTTGAGAAAGGGAAGTCTGGTGGCCCCTGTACTCCTACAGCATTTTGGTGGGGGAGGTGGATGACGGAGGAGAGAGCTGGGGGACAAGGGACCCCACAGGCCTAGTCCAAATACAGCGTTAGCCAACACAGGGCCTTGTTCCCAGAACAACACGACCCATTGCCGGTAGTGGCTGGGCATGGTTCATGCTGACTGCTGTGTTATCTGGCCTTCTAAGCAGGGACCTTACACCCAGCCAAGAGCTCCAGTGATGGGGTTGTGTCAGGAGCACAGTTCCTGACTCTTTGATGCTCTAGTGGCCAACCCCAAGGTTGCCTGGAGCTGGACCTGGGACACAGCTGTTTGTGTAGGTGGCGTTTGGAGTCAAACCCAGTGCCTTGCAACTGCCAAGAGAAGTGCAGGGCAGTGCTGTCCATAGCCAGTAGCTCAGACCGCTGGATCTGGCTGTGGTCCAGAATGTAGCAGCAGCCATTCCCCTTTACCCTAGTCACACTCGCTTGCAGAACCCAACTCTGTCCACCCTGACAGCTTGACTTTGTGTTGCCCTCCCAGCACCTGGCCCTCTGTTCTTCTAACTCTACCTTCTCCTGCAGGCTGCAGCTTTAGAGATTGCCATGATCAAAATGGTAGCCCCATCCATGGCCTATCAAGTCATTGACCGTGCTATTCAGGTGAGCCACCCTGGACTTCCTCCCTCTATACCTGCGCTTTACCCTTCAAACGAAGTCCAAGACAGTGGGTGTTAGCTTGTAAATAGCTGGCAGCCTTGGGCTCCTCTGCTGCTGCTCACACCCAATGTCCCGACTCTGCAGGGTTCCTCCTTCCACATCCTGACACCTGGTCCCACACAGAACTTTCTAGGTAGCAGAAGCAACCTTCTTGGTGACTCAGACATCCAGAGGGTGGCAGTGTCCCCATGAGAGGTCTGAACTCACAGGTGTCACAGGGCATCCCCAGGTGTTCTGAGCAGGATGTCACTTTTAGAGCTCACCCAGGCCTTCTCCTCCTCCCTGCCATGTGTCCGGCAGGCCTTTGGAGCAGCAGGCCTGAGCAGCGACTACCCTCTGGCTCCTTTCTTGGCCTGGGCCCGAGCCCTGCGCTTTGCTGATGGCCCAGATGAGGTCCACCGGCTGACCGTGGCGAAGATGGAACTGAGGAGTCACAGCAGGCTGCAGGAGCCAGCAGCGCCCAGAATGTAGGTTCTGTCCTTGGGAAGGCCAGGTATGTGTGCTTCTTCTATCGTGTCCAGCACCTCAGTATGGGGCAGTCGTGCTGGCTACCATTTCTGGATAGCCTTGAGTTTGTGTTTTAAGCATGGAGGAAGAACATTGGGGTCCAGGCTTGGGGAGCTGGTCTTGTGTTCCTCAGAGTTGACCTCATGGTCCCCTTTTCCAGGCTGTAGGAATCTGGACACCTGTGTGCTCTGTTCTCTCCAGAGGCGATGGGGTTCCTTCTCAGGGTGTCTAGGAAGGCAGACAGCATGAACCGCAGCAGACGCGCCCTGCAACTGGAATGAAACCATTCTGTGACAGCTAGAGTGCCCGCATCAGGTGCCTTATTACAAAAGGGCTTTGGGGACACAAAGAGTCTGTGTACTTCCTGTGTCACATGACAGACATGGGAATAAAAGCTCCCACAGCCCTGGGACTCAGGTGTCGGTGGCTTCCTCACAGCTATGCTGCTTCCCCTGCACTGGCCCCATATGCTGGGGCCCTGTGGGACATGGATGCCATCGCTCCTGATTCTCCCCATGTTTTCTTCACATCCCCTCATTATAGGCCCATATCTCTATATGGTGTAGCAGCCAGGCATAAAAGCCATAGGCCTGGTCTGAGGTGCTCACGTAGCTCTGCAGACAAGCTGTCTCTGTGTAACAATAGCAAGGCTGTACAGTTCCTTTCTTCTTTTGTTAGCAATGTAGATCTCCTGAGGAGAGGTGTTGGCTGAAACTGGTCAGGATGTTTGGTGCTTATTTCTTGGTAATTTGGAGGATGTCTTATAGAGATGCTAATTCATGGCCTATGTGACAGCTAGCATACAGGTAGATGCGGATGAGACAGAAGGCCATTCACCTGGTTACCTAGGAGATGAATCTAATGTGTTTTCCCTCTCAATTTATGTGATGATATATAAGCTGTTTGGAGAATAAACTAGATCTTGCCCTTCCATGATGACCGTGTAAGTTGTGTCTGATTATTCCTCGCGACTCTGTACCAGTCCAGTTAGGGAAGATAATTATCTGTGTTGGACCCACACGGGCTCCAACACCTCACTACTAGTTACCCTACTCCAGAAAACTTCACCAGAGGAACCATGCCATCTGAGTGAGATCCCCATAACTGCCACACTCTGCTGCCTGTCAGCAGTCCTGTTGCAGCACGGGGGAAGACAAAAACAGAAGCCCCATGAGACCAGAAAAGAAGCAGCTATTTTAGGAAGACTTGGCATTAAGATGCAGCACAGCCCATCTGCAGGCAACAAGTTTGGCCAGCACCATCACATGCTGTACTGTAAACCTGACCTCAGGGTACCTGCTTCCCCCATGGACCTGATGCACAGCCTGGCCATGCACTGCCAAGTGCACAGTCACAACAGGCTCCTGAATGGCTTTCTCAGGTGTGCTGGTCCGCACATGAGCTGGGGACACAGGTGCCACCACATCTGAGGAACAGTTACTGAAGGAAGATGGATGACATGCCCACTGTTCAATGTTAGCATAGTGCCAGCACACTGGTAGATTCCGCAGCCTGAGCCCCACTTCTGTTTCATGCCAGAAATAGAGGGGTTTGTAAGGAAGTATCATGACATGGCATATCATGGGCCCTAAGAGTGTCTCTCGTGACTTCTGAGATTAACCTTGCTCTACTGCCATGCTAAGGCATGACCCCACATCTCTCTCAGATTCGCTGCTTCAAGGCCTGGATACACCCACATGTGCAAGCATATAGTCTTTAAAAAATTGTTTTTAAATATTTATATGTATACAGTGTTTAGCCTGCATATATTCCTGAAGGACAGAAGAGGGCACCAGATCTCATTATAGGTGGTTGTGAGCCACCATATGGTTGTTGGGAACTGAACTCAGGTCATATGGTCTTAACCACTGAGCTATCTGCATAAATCCCAATGTGGGTTTATAAAAGACCCTGCCAGGGCTGGGAAGAAAGCAGGGCTGGGAAAGAGCTGACTGCACAAGAATAAGCTCCCGAGTTTGTGTTCCAAAGCCCACATGGAAAGCTGAGTGTGTGGTGTATACTTGTGATCTCTGGGAGGGCAGTGACAGGAGGATCCCTGTGACTCACTGACCAACCAGTTCTGCCGCCTTGGTTAGTTCTAGGCCCTGTCTCAAAAATCTAGGTGGTCAGGTTCTGAAGAATTACACTAGACGTTGTCCTTGGCCTCCACACACATGTGGACACATGCACCTGCACATATGAAACACACACACTCAGAGTAAATGACTCTTTTAAGATTTATTTTTATGTACACAGAGTTCTGCTTGCAGGCCAGAAGAGGGCACTGGATCTCATTACAGCAGGTTGTGAGCCACCATGTCGTTGCTGGGAATTGAACTCAGGACCTCTGGAAGAGCAACCAGTGCTCTTAACTGCGGAGCCACCTCTCCTGCCCCTGTAAACGACACCTTCACTTTTCAAAGTTGTTGAGGTTTGAATTAAGGTTATGTTAGTACATAATGGATCTGTCACTTGGGCATGGCAACATGTGATGTTGATATTTCTCAAGAAAGACATCGGAATGCCAACAAGTGGAAAAGGAAAAAAGAACACAGGAATGTGTGCCACTTACCTCAATTTCTAGGAAATAGAGTACATGATGCTCCCACTCCCAAGAGTGTTTTCTGAAGACAAACACTGCTGTGCTTTATATAACCCTGACATGGTACCTGTGAAGAGCTCTTCTCTGCTGAACTGTAAACACCAACTACTAACAATGGAGCTGCAACAACCAAAGTGGCCTGGCCTCAACTTGCACCCACGAGCTGAGGCTACCCAGAGTCCCCTGCTTTCCCACCTTCAGTTCTTGCTGCATTTGTCAGGAGAGGCGACTTGGAGAAACTCTCACAAAAGTTCACCTCCGTTCGAGCCGAAGTTCCCTAAAATCCATGGAATCCAGTGGAGTCTCCCGCAAGAGTAATAGAGACAAAATAAAAAGGAGTAGGCGACATGGTTTTAGACGGCACGGGGAAGATTCCAGGATCACCTGGCGTGGCCTTCCCAGCCTTCCTCACCTGTCTTCAGCTGGCTGCTCAGGCCCACGTGGGCTTGGTTTGGTGGTGATCCAGTCTTCCCAGTTTTGTGGCTCCATCCCACTGTGGTCTGACCTATCCTGGAAGAGGATCAAGGCATAGCAATCCTGCATTCCCATCTCTCACCACAGCACACAACCCTCTGGGCCCCTCCGGGCACATAGTGGGAGGATTTCCATAGGGACAGAGGGACTGGCTGATTGCAGGGTCCCGGCCACCTTTGCTCCTATGCATCCATTTCTTCCTCTTTGTATTCCCTGCCAAGCCCTGTCCTCAGCCTGTCCTCAGCCAAGCCCTGATTTCAGATACAGTCTGATGATTCTAGAACCATCCTGAGAGGCTGGTCTCCAGGAAATTTTAATCTGCCTGCCCAGGGCCTTCAAGGCCACGAGGAGAGCGGCTCTGAGAGCAGGCTCCAGGATACATCACGTCATAGGGTAGTTTTCTGTCTCCTCAGGGCTTCACTCAGCCAGGACTGTGTCAGCAAGAGCCCCTAGGTAGTGTGGGCTGACTGACACATAAAGCTATGTGACCTGGGGACCAACTCTCAGTGATAAAGGATTGGACAAGTAACTGGGCCAGTCTTTCTTCTGATTACAGCAACATGGTGGGTAGAAGGCTTTGTTTTTATCAGTGCCTTAGATAACTCAGTAGTTAAGGGCAGCCAATCCTAGCTGAAGTGGTATGGGCTGGTTTCATCCAGTCACGTGACTGGGGAAGGGGTCAATGCGAGGTGAAAATGCTAACTTCTGCAGAAATGGGGGTTAGGCAAATGTAGGATGTGGAGTTGGCCATCTGGGCTTCCAGGTTGTCCTTATGGACATTAAGACACAGGAGAAGGGGGACTCTGCCTGTCTTCAGTGTTGTTGGCAACAAGCAGGAGCTTTCCTGGCAGCAGAACATGTCCAGGCAGAAAGCACTTTAAGGGACCTGGGTTCATCCTGATGATGAGCCCTTGAGCTGCTAGGAGTTGTCAGTGTTGACTGCAGTCTCTTTGTGTGGCATGTGCAAATACAGTGTTTCTAGGCCAAGCTGGAGAAGCGGGCCCAGAGAGCCTGCTTGGCCAGAGTTGGGTCAGGGAAAGCATCTTAGTTCTGAGTTCCAGTGTCCCAAATTCAACTGGGTTGGGAAGGGATTTTCCTTCTCGTGGCTCTGGGTTTTCTTCATTTGAAAAGTGGAGAGGTGGATTAAAGACCTCAATATCAGTCCGAACACACTGAACCTGATAGAAGAGAAAGTGGGAAGTACTCTACAACACATGGGCATAGGAGACCACTTCCTACGTATAACCCTAGCAGCACAGACATTAAGGGCCTCATTGAATAAATGGGACCTCCTGAGACT
>NC_022010.1:16066296-16091587 GCF_000317375.1 Microtus ochrogaster
CAGGGCAGGGAACCCTGATTGTTCTTTGGGCTGACGAGGGAGGGGGACTTGGTTGGGGGAGGGGGAGGGAAATGGGAGGCGGTGGCGGGGAAGAGACAGAAATCTTTAATAAATAAATAAATTAAAAAAAAAAATTTAAAAAGTGGAGAGGACAGAGCTCCTGGGATTGAGGATCAAGCGGAGCTTGCACTGTGCGGGGTCAACTCCTACGTGGCTATCGTCAGAAAGAGCCAGAGAGGAAGGGGCTTGGCTGCAGGGTGGATTTCAGTGGCACGGTGTCTGTCTAGTGTGTCCATGAGTTCAAGCCCAAGCAGTCGCTGTGCTTTAGTGGGAGACCAGACCTGAGGGATTTTATCAGACTGAGGACCAGCCCCCAGCTGCCTGGACCACAATACTTCTCAAGCTTAAGCCACGAAGCATCATTCTGGGGTCTAGCTGAATTCGGAAGCTTGAGTTGGTATGAGGGCCTTTCAGTCACGCTTGCTCCCTACCTCACGCCCTTTGGAGAAGCCTGAGCGAGGCAGATGCCGGATCTCCCAGATCAGGGGCCCCAGCTGGTGGACTGTGAGTGCTGCTGGTTCCTGGAGCACAGGAGGCGGCTGGTACAAGCTTGTCTCAGCTCTGAGGGCAACCGGATACTCCCCCTGCCCACGCCACCACCACCAATAAAAGGAGACTGACTTAGACTTAGGAGGTCAGATAGCTTCCCAAGGCCATACAGCCAGCAGCTCAGTTGAGAAGTTTCTGGACTGCTTCCTCCTTAGTTTAAGGGCTTCCTGTGAGCATCTGGCCCCTCACACGAAGGAAAAGGAAGCTGCCGTATAGCCAAGGAGTTTGCTCTCCTGATGCTTCTGTCCCAGGAGATCAATAGCCTCAGGTTGGGGCTCTGTATACCTGAGGGGGTTCAGAGCTCTAAGCACAGGCAGTGGCCATGTGGGCTAGCTGCACACAAGAGTCAGCAGTGCACCATGAGTTTTTGTACAGACCAAGAGAGCGACAGGGCTGCAGAGCAAGTTTTTTCTTCTAGTGACTTTGTGTTTTGGTTTGAATGTAGCTGTCTCCCCAACCTATTCACTAGATGTGGGGAAAATCTGTCCTTACTCTCCAGAGGGAGACTGAAAAACCAATATTTTGTCTCCCTGTTCAGTGACTCTGAGGAAACCCTCAGTGGCTGCCAGTTTTTTTGTGTATGTTTGGTGTCTCTCCCCTGAGATAGGGTTTCTCTGTGTAGACCAGGCTGGTCTTGAATTCACAGAGACCCTCCTGCCTCTGCCTCCTGTGTTAAAGACATGAGCCACCACCGCCTAGCTGTTTGGTTTTGAGACAGCAGAGCAGGTGTGCATTGTCTTAAAGGAAGTGTCCCTGGTGCCTGTACCAAAGTCTCAGCATGGTGGATGAGCTTGTGCCAGGGCCTTTACTAATAATTGGTCCAGAGCCTACACAGAAGAAAGGATCAGAGGGGAGCAGGTTTGTTTTTTTTTTTTTTTAAATCAGATTAAAGATTGAAGAATGAGAAAGCAAAGGGAAAGACTCAAGGAAGATCCGGTGTGGAGCACACTTTCGCTGTTCCAGTGCCTAGGAGGAGGAGCCTAGCAAGTTCAAGGCCAGTTTGGGCTGTGTAGTGAGACAATTCTCCCAATGCCAGGGCCTGGGGATGGCACTAACATAAGGTCCTGGGTTTGATATACAGCATCAGGCAATGAAAAGGGGAAAAGAGAACACCAGTACAGTCAGATAGAAATATAGTATGAGGGTCTGGAGAGATGGCTCAGCGGCAGCTGCTCTTCCAGAGGTCCTGAGTTCAGTTTCCAGCAACCACATGGTGGCTCACAACCATCTACAGTTGGATCCTGATCTGGCATGCAGGTGTACATGCAGATAGAGCACTCATATACGTAAAATAAATAAAAAGAAATACAGTGTGGGTGTTACATTGTAACACATCAGACATTATCTAATGTTACATTAGGATTGTCAACACTAGATGACTGAGCCACACAAAACCTTGTTTCATTTTTGTTGCTGTGATAAACACCCTCTCCCCTCCCCATAAAAAAAACCTTAGGGAAGAAAGGGGTTAATTCAGGTTGCAATTCCAGGTTAGAGTCCTTCATAACAGAAATGTCACAGCGGCAGGAGCTGAGGCAGCTAAACCACATCATGTCCACAGTCAAGAGCAGAGAGGAAAATGAACGTAGCCTGCAGGCTAAATTTTGACGATTTGTAGGGTATCCAGCGCGCTAGGTAAGTGCTCTGCTTCTGAGTTACACCCTTATCCAGAATGAGGGCCTTTCTGTTTTGTTTGGTTCCAAAGTTTGCCGTTTTAAAACAGAATCTCTCTTATAGCCCAGGCTAGCCTTTAAGCCACAGACCTGCCTCTCCGTGCTGGGTTAAACAGTGGGAGTTAAAGGAGGGACTTCTGCACAGTGGTGGTGTCAGGAGCCATCCCCCCCCCCCCCGAATTATTGCAGCAACCATTGTCCTAAGGAGTTTGCAGAGAACCCCACTCCCCCAACAGTATTGAGAATTGTTTTATTGGCAGAGCCTATCCCACACCCAATTATCTGTTAATAGAGAGCTATCTGTTAGCGGAACCGCCCCACACTCCAATTATCTAGAGAACTAGGAGTGTCAACTTGCGACTTCCTGACCGAGGAATCGTGACCTGACCAGTCGTAACCTCCTGACCAAGGACCTCACAACCGGCTGGAACCACCGCTGCAAGATTCCTTCCTGCCCATGCCCCTGCCCCCCAAATTCCTCATCTATATAAGCTGTAACCATGATTCTAATAAACAGAGGCTCTGACAAACCTAGCATGGCCTTCTTCTTCTCTCCCGCCATGTCTTTCAGATAGCGCCTCTCCGGGACCCTGGAATTACTGACCTGCCAGGCGGGTTACAACCCTAGACTGAGTGACCCGCCAAGGCGGTCTACATGGTGGCACCTGTGTCCCACCAGTCACCAGCCTGCGCTGTTTGTCCATGCCCAGGAGCTACATGCCTTCAAAGTGCCTGGCCAGGAGCCCTTTACCCTGATCAAAGTCCATGTGGTCTCACTGGAGGACATTGCCCCAGAACATCGCTTTTCTTCTGCCTGGCATGCCACCCTAGGCCGGTGTTGGGGAGAGGCCCTGACCATGCTGGCAGTAACTGATCACATTCTAAAAGTAAGTCCATGGTTCCCTGGCACGAGCTCGAAGAGGCAGAAGTGACTAAACAGACAAAGAGGCTCCATGCCAATTGAGTGCAGTGTAACCAAGCTAAGGCAATGATGTGTCCTCCTTCCGCCAGGAGAACAGCTAAATGCTCGCTCCAAAATCCTTTGTGATCCCGGATTTCTCTAATAAAGACACTTTGTCCATGTAAATAATATAAAATAGGGTTGGGGGTGTGGCTCAGAGGATAGAGTGTTTCCCTGGCATCCACGAAAGTCCAGAGTTTTACCCTCAGTACATAAACCAGTGTGGTAGTCATAATTATATAAATAAATCTCAAAATAAATAAACAAGGAAACAAACAAAAAGGTTAAACTACTGGCAATCAACAAAAATGGTGTTACATTGGTATGTAAACAGATAAAAAGGAGTCTACTTAAGGACATTCGCCAGTAAGAAATGGTGATAGAAAAGTCACCACACTGATGGGCAGTGTTTACTGCCTTTACAGGTGTGTGTGAACACACACACACACACACACACAAATGTATGGCTGCAAACAAAGACATTCACTCTCCTTAGAAATGCATATTAAACCAGGTGTGCAGGAGCAGGCCTTTAATCCCAGTACTTGGAAGGCAAAAAAACAAAAAAACATGCATATTAAAGCGATAGCGATAGAGGCTGGCTATCAGAATATATACTCACAGTATCTGATAATAAACAGTAGTGGAAGAGCGTAAGGGTGTGGTGGCACCTGGGCCACCAGAGATCCGCCTGCCTTGCCTCTGCTCTTGAGTGTTGGGGTCAAAGGTGTGTGCTTACCACTGCTGCCCAGGCAATAGACTTTTTGAACATGAATCTTTTCCCTGGCTAACTATAGAATCCTCCCTCAAGATGCTCAGCAAACTGGACTCCCAATCAACCCAAAGTCATGAGGGCGGGACATAGACACTACATAGCACAGTCTAATAGCTAAGTTGTGATGTGTTGCAGGCCAGGTGTTTTGAACTCATTTATGTTTGTTTGAGATAGCATCTCTATAGCCCAGGATAGTCTGGAACTTTTTTATGTAGCCCAGGTTGACCTTGAACTCCTGATCCTCCTGAGATTATGGGGTGTCCACCACAAGAAAGTAAACTTTCAATGTATTCTTGATTTGTGATACTTCCAACTTAAGAGACGGTTATTGGCCACACCCCCATAAGGCAAGGAGCTTATATTATATATAGAAATATCTGTATTTAATTAAAAAATATCCTGTGTTTTGTGGCTCTACCTCTGTGAATTTCCCAGTAAGTCAAAGATACAAAGTGTGGCATTGTTTGTAATCTCACAAGATTGGAAGCCACCTAAATGTCACTCACAGAAAATTCTTTAAATGGAAGTATACATGTGGTCAATGGAACACAGAGTACCCCCTCCCCCCAACACACACACACAAGTTTTCTCTGTGCACCCCTGGCTGTCCTGAAGCTCAATCTCTGGCCTGAAACTCACAGAGATCCACCTGCCTCTGTCTCCGGAGTAAAGGCCAGTGCCACCATCACGAGGCTAGAGTCATTTTGAAAACAGTTTCCTTCCTGTAGGAAACGGGTCTGGAGACTCAAGATCTCCCACACAATCCAAAACATTTTTTGCTAGGCAAAATTGTTTACTTCTGCAGAAGCAGGTTGCCTCGCCCATGCTGAACAAGCGACCACAGCCTGAGAGGCCCTGCTGGTTTTTTGAGGGTCTCACTCTGTAATGGCTGGCTGGAACTGTGAGCTAGACCACCCGGCTGATCCTCTGAGTTCTGCTTGCTTTGGCCTCCAAGGGCTGGGATTAAAGGCCAGGACCCAGTTTCCTGATTTATTCCGAAAAACAAAGGGGTTCTGTGTCTCCCTCTGATTGGTCAGAACCGACCTCACATTCTGACCTGACTGGGTAATACAGAACTGCGCAGTTTGCAGGGAGAAATGAAATTTGAGCACATCTTTGCTTTCTGTAAGTGCGTACCACCCCACGCCCGAGGAATCTCAATTTCTCCTAACCGTGCTTTCAGTTTCCCAGATTCCTTTGCACGGAAGGTTGGTCATGTGACCGACCCAGCCTGTAGGGTCCTCAAATACTTTCCCCTCCTGTTTTGCGCTAATCTTTAGCTGTCATAAACATTAGCAATGCTAAAAATCAGAGGCACACAAGGAAACGCGCCCAGACCCCTTATCTAGCTACTAGGATTTCTCTCTGTGGCAATATACTGCGAGTCAGCAGAGTAGAGCGAAGCTCACGTGCTGCAGTCTCCTGCCTGGTGCTTCAGAAATGGTCGGGGCCTCAGCTTCCTAGGGCTCCGCCCATTTCTTGGGCTCCCATTTCAAAACACTTCTCATCGCACAGCCCTCCTCCTTAGCCTTCATCTGGTTGAAGGCCACACGAGGGCCAAGCGTCCGCGTCCCTTTCTGGCCAGTGCCATCCTGCACCCCCAGTGCCCAGTCCCAAGCTGTCCAAAGAATATCTGCATTCGTGAAATCTGGGGACGACTTTAGGAGCTGGCAGAGCTTTCTCAGGCCGCTCCCGGGTTCTGCACGACTCCATCTCTGACTTGGCTTGCAGAGCCTGGGTCGCACCCCGCAGGTCATTGGGGGTGCTGAGGCTCTCCCGCCCCGCCCTCATGTTGCCACCGCCTATTGGCGGGTGCCGGGGGCGAGGCGAGGAAGTGCAGCCTCGGTTTACAGCGCTGCACTCTCCCAGGCTGGTCTAGGCTCCTCTCTGCTCGGCTCGGCACAGCTCGGCTCAGTTCAACTCCACTCATTTCAGCTCTGCTTAGTACAGCATGCTGCGCGCCGCACTCACCACTGCCCGCCGCGGGCCGCGCCTGAGCCGCCTGTTGTCCGCCGCCGCCACCAGCGCCGTGCCGGCCCCCAACCAGCAGCCTGAGGTCTTCTGCAACCAGGTGAGACTCGCCTCTGCAAGCCCCTGGACGGGACTGAGCGGGCGACTCGGCCTCAGTTTCCCCTCCCAACGATCTTTGCTCATGCTCTTTCCTCTGCCTATATGGCCGCACCGTGTATCCTCCTGGCCCGGGACAGTCGGGGGCCTCTATTCCCCATCGGTGTTGCCGCGGGTGGGTGTTGTGGAGTCGGCTCCCCGCCCGCCTGGTCATGTGTTCACTCAGAAGGCCCAGGCGTCCCAGCTCCTCTCTAAGATACCTCCTATTCTCCCCTACCCGTCTCCCACAGTCTTGGGCCAGGGTTTTAGAAGGAAAAGCTGTGTCAGAACCGCACTGTGGCCGTTCTTACCCAATCAGGACTTTGGAGTGTTGTCTTAGAAACTGGTTGTGAAGTATTCCTTTTGTTTGTGCAACAAGTGGGACTTGGCTGCCCTCTTCTGTAGAATGGGAAGGCATTCAGGGCAGTTCTGATGGGTTATTTTGAGGCAGGATCTCACTTGGTAGCCCAGGCTTCTTGCTTCAGCCACTCCCACCCACTTTGTATTTGCACAAGCCATGCAAACCCTACCACCTAGCTACACCCTCCGCTCTTCAGTCCCCTCTACTTTGAGATAAGGTCTTACCAAAGGGCCCAGGCTGGCCTTAAACTTGAAGGATCGCAACATCAAAAAGAATCGAAATGACCACAAGAGGAGGATCAATAGCTTCGTTCCTCATGTTCACCGGAAGCCACGGCAGAATCTCAGGTCCTCATAAGCGCTCAGACTTGATTCAGTTTGGAGTGTGGGTTGCAGGAGTGGAGTGAATTCTCCCCGGTGGCTGCACTTTTCTTTACCACCATTTTGAAATCACAGGAATCACAGGCTCGCTATAGGAATGCGTGCCATTGACCAGTTTACAACTGAGCAACTTACTGCGCACCCATCAAGAGCACTGTTAAGGCTTGTGGCCTTGCTTGGTTCTTTGCTTTTATGAGCTTGTGTGGGAGACAGTGTGCTGGCTACCTGCCACTTTTGTCCCTACACTCTGTCTCCTTGAACACTGTGCTTGGTTTATCTTGGGCCAGTACACTCAGCTGCTTTTCAGTGTTTTTGAGAACACAAACTCTCTGCCCTGGGGCAGTAGCTGGAGGGACCTCTAGAAACTGCTGAGGGTTGATGTGACATTATTGCAAACTCGGTTGCCAGGGACACCAGGGCTTGGAAGCAGTAGCTCTGTCTTTAACTGCTAGCCTTGCCTCTGCTAGTGGAGTCTTCATTCATCCAACAGATGCTTCCTGGACTCTCCAGGCCCAGCTAACAACATTCCAGATCCCCTGCCTTAGGATACACACGAGTAGGAAGTGGAGACAGAGACCTAAATGAAAGCACAACATGGAACAAAGCCGGGATGTTTGTGTAGGGTCAAGTCATACCACATCGTAGGGTTGTAGTGAGGACAAAGTGGGGTGCTCCTCAGCCCTCACCGTAGCCTTGAGCTTTATTACAGCTGTGTATGAGCTCGGACCACAGCTCTGTGTTGAGCCTACAATGCTGATAAAGTCCCTTACAGTCTAGGGCCGTGGCTCAGTGGTAGAACACTGGCATCAGCCTTCTGTTGTGTAAGTGCTGAAAACTTGGGGTTTGTGTTTAAGGGAGTGAACTAACCCTGGCCATGGCGCACACCTTTAATCCCAGGACTTGGGAGGCAGAGACAGGCGGATCTCTGTGAATTCAAGGCCAGCCTGTTCTACAGAGTGAGTTCCAGGAGGGCCAAGACTACACTGAGCTCTGTCTGTATTGTGCTCCTGGATATCTCTATGACAGTTACTTGGGGCCACTTGCCCCAAGGAGCAGCCAGTGTGGCCTCGAGGTTGCTTCTGCAGACACTGGGCTTGCTTCCAAGGGCACCTGCAGGGCCCAGGCATCCCAGGGGGATGCTCCTCTTCAAGCTTCTTGGGTCCCATCTGAATGGGGTCATGGCCTCACCATCTTGCCTAAGCAACACTAGTTGAGTGACTGTGTCTGGGCCCATCTTCCTGGAGCTTTCTTGCCTCTTGTCCTGAGAAGGACCATAGGGTAAACTTGTTGGGTAAGTGATGAAGACGTTAGGTGGCTTCAGCTTCCCCAGAACAGATCCATGGGCGTGGCTTCCAAACAAGGCACCTTTTACCCACATGTTCATTTCAGATTTTAGGGGCTGAAATTGACACCTTTGTCAGTAAAACTCGTTTTCACATTTAATTGTTTCCTTGTGGACTTGGAGAACAGTTAAGGTCTAGAAACGCAACTCCGGCACCAAGGGTGTGTGTATGGCTTCGTGCCTCATCCTCACCAGTTCTAAGTGCCAGTAACAGTAATGAATGTGAAAACCAGGTAGGATGCTGGCACCTTTAATCCCAACACTTGAGGTATAGAGGCAGGGGGACCAGGAGTTCAAGGGGGGACAGAAAAGTCTGCCTACACCCTGCCTCGGAAACAGGGAAAGAGTCTAAGACTTGGGTGGGCTCAGTTGTTAGAGGCTGAGACTGGGGGTGAGCTCAGTTGGAAGAGTGTGAGACTCGGGTGGGATCAGTTGGTAGAGTTTTTGCCAACCATGCAGGAAGCCCTGGATCTGAGCCCCAGCAACATATAACCCAGATGTAGTGGTGTGAGCTTTTGCAATCCCAGCATTCAGGAGGTGGAGAAGGAGGCTCAGAAAGTCAAGGTGACTATCAGCTGCATAGTGAAGTCAGCCTGGGTTATAGAACCCATCACAAAAGAAAAAACAATAACGAAGGGGTGTGCAAATCCACCTCACATTTAACTGCTAGCCTTGCCTCTGCTAGTAGATTCTTCATTCATCCAACAGATGCTTCCTGGACTCTCCAGGCCCAGCTAACAACATTCCAGATCCCCTGCCTTAGGATACACACGAGTAAGAAGTAGAGACAGAGACCTAAATGAAAGCACAACATGGAACAAAGCCAGGATGTTTGTGTAGGGTCAAGTCATACCACATCGTAGGGTTGTAGTGAGGACAAAGTGGGGTGCTCCTCAGCCCTCACCGTAGCCTTGAGCTTTATTACAGCTGTGTATGAGCTCGGACCACAGCTCTGTGTTGAGCCTACAATGCTGATAAAGTCCCTTACAGTCTAGGGCCGTGGCTCAGTGGTAGAACACTGGCATCAGCCTTCTGTTGTGTAAGTGCTGAAAACTTGGGGTTTGTGTTTAAGGGAGTGAACTAACCCTGGCCATGGTGCACACCTTTAATCCCAGGACTTGGGAGGCAGAGACAGGCGGATCTCTATGAATTCAAGGCCAGCCTGGTCTACAGAGTGAGTTCCAGGAGGGCCAAGACTACACTGAGAAACCCTGTTTTTAAAAGAAATTCACCAAAAAGAGAGAGGGAAGGAGGGAGAGGGTGAATTAGTGGGGAGACTGGGACCTTTCTGTGCATGAAATTGGGGTCTTTGTTTTTTAGCCTCTTAATCCAATACCTAGGGATGAAGGAGAACTGACAGCCAGGAAGGGAATTAGAGAAGGCTTCTCTACATAATTTTCTTTAGAGTCATTGTTTATTTTACGTGTACGCGTGCTCTGTCTGCATGTGTATCTGTGTACATGTGTACACCTACTGCGTGAGGTCAGAAGAAGGCATCAGATCCGCTAGAACTGGAGTGATAGACAGTTGTGAGCCACCAAGTGGGTGCTGTAATTTGAACCTGGATCCTCTGGGAGAGCAGCCAGTGCTCTTAACTGCTGAGCCGTCTCTCCAGTCCCAGTGCTACCCAGATGCACCCTCAGTATAGAATTGTAGCTGGCGGAAATTCCCTGAAAACATTCACAGGCCCTTTGCGGAAGTTGTGTGTAAGAGTTCACATAGGCAGCCAGGCCGTGGTGGCGCACTCCTTTAATCCCAGCACTCGGGAGGCAGAGGCAGGTGGATCTTTGTAAGTTCCAGGTCAACCTGGTCTACAAGAGCTAGTTTCAGGACAGGCACACCAAAGCTACAGAGAAACCCTGTCTCAAAAAAAAAAATTCACATAGGCAATACTTAAAAATGGACACCTTTGTCCCAGGTGTAGGAAGGACCAGCCCACATGTGGTAGCTGGCGGAGTGGGCTGGTTCTCTCGATCCTGAACCATAAAGACTGCTTCAAGGGGGAAAGCGGCCTGCATTCTTCATAATACAAGATATTCAAATCTATTAAAACTGCACTAATCAAGCCTTGCCTCTGAACAACAGCTCACCGTGTACAGTATGCACCAGTAGACAAGAGGGAACACCATCTAGGGCAGTGGTTCTCAACTTGTGGCTTGGGAACCCCTTGTCAAGCTCTAGCTCTGAAAAATATTTGCATTATGACTCATAACAGTAGCAAAAATTACAGTTATGAAGTAGCAATGAAATGATTTTATGGTGTGGTGGGGGGTGCTGGGGTGTCACTACAACATGAACCATTAAAAAGGGTCAGTTAGCGTTAGGAAGGATGAGACCTGCTGGAGGGTGAGGTGAGCCTGGTGCTTTCCTGAGCGGCTAGGGAAGGGCAGGGAACACCTGTGTGGGTAAGGGTGCAAGGAGACTTTGGCTGTATTTTATTTGTTTAAAAGTGCATTTGCTCTAAGCAGGTAGTAAAAGACGAAGAAGTGGGAACAGTCTCGATACACGGGCTGTAAAGCAGGAGATTCAAGACTTCAAGACCAGCCTGCTCTGCTGGACTCAGCCAGCCTAGGCTGGTGGGAGTAGCTCAGAAGGGGGTGGGGGCACTGGGGAGGAAAAGATGATGGTGCCAGTGATGATGATGGACCTCTGATAGGATAGACACTCTGCCCAAAAAGATCATCACTGTCCACAGAGTGAGACCCTGCCAAAACAAAACAAAGCACCGTAGACTATATGAACTGTCTTCCCACTGAGTCTCCAGAACCTCATAGAAAGGCCAGGGTGACCCACAGAGCCTGGAGATGTCTTTGGCAACCAGTGATTTTAAAAACTATGGACCAGAAATCGTTGCATGTAACCTGCCTGCTTGAGTCTATTGAAAACGCTTGAGCTGCAAGGTGGCTAGGCTGCGGTCATGTTTGTGGTGGGCAAGCTGAGTCTAGACTGTGTGGGTATGCGTCTGCCGCAGTGTCTGGTCTAGTAACAACCCCAATTGCCAACCCCTACTACCTCTCTGGTCCTGGACGCAGTGCCTGCTCTAGTAACAACCCTGATTGCCGACCGTTACTACCTCTCTGGTCCTGGACTGAGAGCTGTTTCCCGAACCTTCCCATCTGCTGGTTTGCTTTTTTCTGAGACAGGGTTTCTCTGTGTAGTGCTGGCTGTCCTGGAACTTGCTCTGTAGACCAGGCTAGCCTCCAACTCACAGAGATCCGCCTGCCCCTGCCTCCTGGGTGCTAGAATTAAAGGCTGTGTGCCACCACTGCCCAGTGCAGCTACTTTTCTTTAAGGCCGTCAGTTACTGTTGCTATCCCTACACCAAAGGTGAGAACTGGGGCTCAGGAGGGCCTTAGGCTGTAGGTTTGAAACCAGGCTTTGGTCTCCGCTCTGCCTATCTTGAACACATGTGTGTTACCTCATGATTAGACCCTCTGGGAAAGAAAAAAAGTAAATATTCAAGGAAACATTTGATCAAACCTTTGAAATCAGCAGGGAGGAGCCGCACTTGTACTGGCATTGGCGCCGCGCTTGGCGAGGAACTACCCTTGAGTAAATATTGAACTTACAAATGGTTGTTGTTTAGGAAAGTCGCCACGGTTTTGTACCAAAGAAGCCGGAGACAGGATTACTTCCCGGGGACCTGATGTATCTGGGACTTGACGTGAGCAGAATGTGAGAACAGTCAGATGGTGGTGGTGCACGCCTTTAATCCCAGCACTCAGGAGGCAAAGGCGGGTGGATCTCTGTGAGTTCAAGGCCAGGCTGGTCTACAGAGTGATTTCCAGGGCAGACTCCAAAGCTACACAGAGCAACCCTGTCTCAAAACAAAACAAAACAAGACAAGACAAGACAGAAAAGAATGTGAGAACAGACGGGGAGGTGGTGGTGGAATGGGCCAGGGTCAGGGGTCATGGTGAGAGAATTGCCGGCTGTTAAGTACAGGGTCAAATTAAAACGTCGATATCATAATGAAAGCTCCAAAACAGAACTAACTCCCTCTCCCCCGGGTGGTGACAATAAATACGGCAGTATCGAAAGCACTGGTCCTGGGTCAGGCAGAATAGGGGAGGACTGGGGTCAAGTGCCAGAACAGCTCAGGGAAGTCTGTGGCGTGGGGGTGGGGTTGGCCCCCCTTAGCCTTGACCACAAGCTAACCCTAGGAAGTTCTGGATGTTAAGAGTGTGGATATGTGTGGTATTCTGTGTTTATCTGGAACTTGACTCCTTGGGATCTTGCAATATCAAAAGGTAACATGAGATGCCCACTGGACAGGTTCCGTAACTGCTGTTTAAGAAGCAGCTGAATGCTTGCCCAAGGCTCTGGGCCTTGGGTTTGATTATAGCTCAGGGGGTGAGGGAGGGGGCAGAGTAAGGAAATGTGGGTGAGATTGGGCATGGCTGATATGTGCCGGGCACAGTGATACTCAAGAGGCTGAGACAAGAGGATTGTGAGTTTTGGGTCAGCCTAGGCTACATGTAGACTATCTCAAAAAAAAAAAAAAGATAAAAAAGGAAGAAAGAAGAGAGAGAAAGAGCCAGAAGAATTC
Organism: Microtus ochrogaster; assembly: GCF_000317375.1. Taxonomy (NCBI): domain Eukaryota; kingdom Metazoa; phylum Chordata; class Mammalia; order Rodentia; family Cricetidae; genus Microtus; species Microtus ochrogaster. The sequence goes on from NC_022010.1 coordinate 16,079,053, forward strand.
TCCAAACCAAACACTCTTTGGAATCACCCACACGGGAAGTGAGGTGCTTCAGAATCATGGGCTTTCTAGGAGGCCTTCTTTGAACATCAGAACCTGAAAGGGATTCCCAGGATGGTAGCTGTGTGCCGCGGGAAACCAGGCCGCCATCCACCTGCAGAACTACGTACCCAGGTCTAACAGCCCTTCAACCCTTCTGTCTGTCCTACAGGGACCGTGATCCACCTCCTGGGTCCCCCTTGCTGGGACACTCGTACTTCCATTGGGAAGTCAGTCATGGGAGAGGTCCCTCTTGGGATGGTACTGATAGTGCCGCTTCTGGAATGAAACCACCCTTGGGTGACCCATATGCCGATGAGGCCTCCTGCTTGTTCCAGCGTGGTGTTGACTGGCAGCTAAGGGCGTGGGGCTCTTGATATCCTGTTGTGTTAGCTGTTCCATCACCAAACACCATGGTGAGGAGGAAGATTCACTGTCCTTCCTATTAAAGACAGTTCTAGAAGGCAGTGGGACCAGAAAGCACCAGTGTCGTTTATATTGTGGAATGTGAAAATGAAATTGTTGGCTTTTTTAGTTTAAAAACAAAGCAAATTTGGAGCCAGCGAGATGGCTCAGTGGGTAAATTGCTGCTGAGCCTGATGCCCTGAATTCAGTCCTCAGAACTGACTCCCAAGAATTGGTCCTCTGACTGTGACTCACACACAGTTAATAAAAACAACTGACAAAACCAAAGCAAACAAACAAAACAACCCAAAAAGCTGGGTAAGACCCCGCACTCAGGAGGCAGAGGCAGGCAGATCTCTGAGTTCAAAGGCAGCCTGGTCTACAGGGTGAGTTCCAGGACAGCCAGGACTACACAGAGAAATCCTGTCTCACAAAACAAAGCAAAAACTACCAACTTGGAATTCTTTCTAAAAGTTCCCTGCTTCCACAGGTCACAGCTACTGAGAAATATAATTAATTAGTCTTTTATTGCCCAGGGCATATGATAGCTGCTTGTATATGTGGCTGGAATAAGCTGTCCTCTATCAGGCCTGCGATTCCAGAGTCCACTCATCTTGCTCACAGCCCTGGCAAACCTAGCCACAGCTCCCGTGTCTTCCACCCCAGGCCACTCTCATGGCTCCCTGGCCTCCTCCATGTGCCAGGTGGAGAAGGCCCATGCTCTCTGTCAGCTGGCTTCTCAGGAACCCACCCTAACCACTAACCACCCTGCCTTGGAGATGATGGGTATGACTATGGCGGCATTGCAGTTGGGACCATGGCCCGGCCCTCTCATGTAAATAAACCATCTGTACCAGGAAATGCTTAAGGTGCCTCAGCTCCCTTCCTGTGGAATGAGGCCTAGGACAGAGCAGTTACAAAATAGAAAGGCTGCTGTCCCCAGGCCTGTGGTGTGTGGTAACGGCTCTGACTTACTCCAGGCCTCTTGCTCCCCAGTAAGTAACTCCCAGCGATTGGAGCTTTGAACCCGCTGCCCCCACCCCGCGTCCTTTGCCCCTTTAGCAGTTCTGCTGCCATACCTCAGGTCTCCCCTTCCCTCCCCGCCTTTTCCAGACAACCTCAACTCTCTCTCTTTGAGACAGGGTATCACTATGTAGAACAGGCTGGCCTCAAACTCACAGAGATCCTCCTGCCTCTGCCTCCCAAATGCTGGGATTAAAGGCGTGCATCACCACATCTAGCCTAGTTTTCTTTAAGATTTACTCTTTGTGTTTGCGCCGGGATTAAGGGCATGTGCTACCAACACCTAACCCTTTGGGTCCCCTTTAATGGTGCCCCTTATTCCCCCTTAGTTTTACCAGTGCTTGCTCACTGGGCCCCTCTTCCTCAGGACTTCAGCTCTGAGGGGCCAAGGCTTTGTTTGCTGTTTTGCCCCATGTCTGGCACGGGTGGTGGCTCTGTCTATCACTAGAGCTTACAGGATGCCAGGGAAATGTCTGTGAAACCCCAATGACATGGGTAGACACTGTTTTGATTTTGCTTCAGATTCAGACTGTCAGCTCCCAATCTGTGTGTTCTAGAAGAGAAAGTGGGAGCTAGAAGAGCCTCCTCTCTGTCATGATGACTGGATTCAGCATGTTATGTAAGGCAGGCCTTGGTTTGGGGCCAGGAGGGCTAGGAGCCTGGACTCTGCCCTTTTGTGGTTCTGAAGGCATTTTTCTGGAAGCAGGGCTGAGTGAGAGCGTTCTCCCCTCTTGGCTCCCAGTGTTTGCAGTGGGATGGTGGGAGGGGTTGGCAGGGAAGAAATGGGGACCCTGAGCTCAGGAATCTCTGATTTCATCAGCCAAGAAGAAAGGACACGTTGGTGACTGTCATTCTAACAGACCGGAAGAATGACACAGCATATTCCAGACTTAGCCTCAGCACAGGGACAATGTAGTGGCCTTGTGGGGCATGTATTTGGGTGTCCACTTAGTCTGACCAGCCCACCGCCCTCTCCCTGTCTCTCCCCTTCTCTGCCCCACCCCTCGATTTCCTGTTTATAAACTACTCATGAGGATCTTTTCAGGGTAAATTCATGGAGTATCTGTCATGCGGGAGGAGCTGAGAAGCTGGGTGATTCTTGGTCTGTGATCTTTAGTTGTAGATGGCTGCCCCATCTAGGGTGGCAGCAAGAGATAGCCTGTGTCCAGCTGATGGCAAGGAACTGCACACCTGTTGTCTCCGTGACCCCTCATACAGCCCCCAGAGGTATTGGGTCAGACTTCTGAGACTCATTTCCCCGTTTCCCAGTGTGAGGCGGGTAGACTCCAGTCCACATCTGTCTGAGACTCGTTTGCCCGTTTCCCAGTGTGAGGCAGGTAGACTGCAGTCCACAGGTGCTGGGGTTATGCACATGAGCCTCCATGCTTAGTTCTTAAGGCGATCGTTTGGGAACAAGTGCTCCCACCTTGTAGGCAGACCCGGACTAGGACTGGACACTGTAGTTGGAAGTGGGCCGGTAATGAGGCCTTGGCATCCTAAAGCTTGGGTTTAAGTCCCTGGTTCTGTGTGAATGTGAGCCCAGAGCCAAGCTTCCCCGTGCCCTGGTGGCCTCCTGTGTGTGGTGGAACAGATGGAATTCTGGTGCTGATACTGACAACTGTTTTGGGAATGCAGGCTGTGGAGTGTAGACAAGGAGCCGGGGACAGTGGGAAATCAAGCGAGTTCTCCTTGCCCTCTAGCCCAGCCCTCTGGTGCCCTCCCTAACTCCTCCCTGTACCACCGTGCCATGTAGGGATCCCTGAGTCTGTGCCACCCACACCCATCCCTGAGTCCTCTTCTGCATTACCTCAGATCCTCACTTCCCCTCACTTCATATTGAACCAAGAGGAAGAGGAGAGGTCACACCATGCCCAGGGGCCCAACCTGGCATGGCACAGGTGACCCGGAGCCCAGCTCTGAGGTATTAAAGTTTCAAGTCTCACACCCACATCCCTTACTGGGAATTATACAGGTCTAGGATTAAAGTAACAGATTACTTAAGATGAGTATCAGTAGATACAGAATGACATGACACACGCATAGCTCGACAGTCTAGGTCATGTTTACACATACCTGGCCAGATTCCAGCAGTGATCAGCTCTGCCTTGCAGTGAGAACAAGTGGATGGCACAGAAAGCTTGGCCTCCTGGGATTCCTAATCACCCACTGCAGTCAGCATGGGTGCCTGCCCCATGCCAAGGTGCTGCCAGGGCTTGCCACCTTAGGGAGGGGAATTACAATGGGCTCCGCCCTGTAGGTGAGGAAGAAGGCAGGAATTACAGAAGTCCCTGACCCTGGGGACAAAGCCAGGAACAAATGTTCGGTCTTCAGTCCAAATTCTGCCTCCAGCCTACGTCTTTGATCACTGACATGGGCCACTATCCCTCTCCGGGACAGTGCCTGGCCTGGTAATTACTCATAGTGTGTATTGCAGAGCTGAGTGGATACACAGAGTCCCTCGCTTGTGCATTCTAGAGTGCGGATGGCTAGCTGGGCCTGGTGGTGCATATGCCTTTAATCCCAGCTTTCAGGAGCAGAGGCAGGAGGATCTCTGTGAGTTCGAGGCCAGCCTGGTCTGCAGAGAGTTTTAGGACACCCAGGGATATACACAGAGAGACTCTGTCTCAGAACAACAACAGAAATAATAAAGAAGACGACCACAAGTGTTTTCCTGTTCTTCTAAGGGAAAGTGGGTTTCCCCCACCCTGGACTGGGTCTGTGACACATTCTCACCTGTAGACTTCCGTAACAACTGCGATTTCTGGAGCTAGGCTCGGGGAACTCTCCCAGCCTTCTTCTGGGTTTGTGGTTTTGACCTGGAACCCGCAGCCCTTTGCTGCTGATCTTTGTCTCCTCGTCTCCGCCATGTTTGCGTGAGTTTTTCCCTTTTCCCCTGAGGTGGTCCGTGGAGTGGAGAGCCGGCCTGAGGACTTTTCTCACTCTCGTTGCAGATCTTCATTAACAACGAGTGGCATGACGCCGTCAGCAAGAAAACGTTCCCCACCGTCAACCCTTCCACGGGAGAGGTGATCTGCCAAGTCGCAGAAGGGGGCAAGGTGAGGCCCCGTGACTTCTAGCTGCGCTTCCTGGGTAGGATCTCATCCTGTAGCCCAGGCTGGCCTGGAACTGTGCCCGTCCTTCCGGCTGTGCCTCGAGTGTGGAGATTACAGGTTATGTGCCACCACACAGCACACAGTTGTTGTTCTGTGTGTTTGTATGGCTGAAATATGACCACATACATGTTTCACATCCCTAACTTAAAACCACCAAGCAGACATTTGAAATAGGAATCTGTGGCAGTCTCCATTACATTAGCATGCTGGATGGCTGCTGGGCTGTCTTTTTTTTTTTTTTCCTTCTCCCCTTCAGATAGGGTTTCTCTGTAGCTTTGGAGCCTGTCCTGGAAATAGCTCTGTAGACCAGGCTGGCCTTGAGCTCACAGAGATCCTCCTGCCTCTGCCTCCCAAGCGCTGTGATTAAAGGTGTGCGCCACCACCGCCCCCCACTGAAGGTAGTGCTCTTAACTGCTGAGCCATTTCTCCAGCCCACGGGGACCCGTCTAAGGATTGACTCACGAGGTCTCTCACTCCCAATGGCCAGGAATCTTCCCAACACACCCCCTGATGAGGCGTATGTTTGCTGCTGAGATTTGGGGCCCTGGAGAACTGTTTGGGGATGGTTTCCTGCAGTGGCCCATAGTGACAGGCCTGTGGCATGCTTGGGAAGCATTTACTGCCGAGGTCTGAGCTCCCAGGGTGGCTGTTTCACAGGAGGATGTGGACAAGGCGGTGAAGGCTGCGAGGGCAGCCTTCAAGCTGGGCTCACCATGGCGCCGCATGGACGCATCCGACAGGGGACGGCTGTTGAACCGACTGGCCGATCTCATTGAGCGGGACCGAACCTACCTGGCGGTAAGTCCTGGGTCCTCTTTCCCTCACTTCCCACGGGTGAAGAAGCCCATAGCATCCCCTGATCGTTCAGAAGCCTTGCTGCCCCTAGGTCATAATGGCATCTGATGGATGGACACTTTTGGAGTCTTCCTATTACCAAGCAGAGGAATCTCAGTGTCTGTCCTGATTCGGTGGGTGTGGCCCAGATCTCAGATTTCCGAGGAGGGAGGGAAAGAAGAATGTTTTTCTCACACAGGCCTTCCCTAGCGGTCTGCAGGGCCAGTCACCTCCCCTGAGCCCCTCTGCATGGTGGGCTCTCACCCTGGCCACCCTGTTGGGAGAACCCAAAGGCAGCCCCTTTCTCTGTGATGGTAGCCAGAGTGAACTCTCCAGGTACACCGTGGCATCAGCTCTTAGAACCTCGGGATAAAGTCCTCAACATGGCTGGGCTCCACTGCCCAAGCCAAGCCAGGCTGTGCCCCTTCACTTTTTGACAACCAAACTCCTTGGAGCCCTGGGACCTTTGCACACACTGTCCCCCTGCTGCTGAGGCTTATCACTTCCTCCCCATGTGTCTCCTGCCCCCTCCCTAGCCTTCAGACTTAGCCTTGGTTGGCATTTCCGAGATGGAGCAAGAGAGATGGGTTTTCTTCCTAGCGTGAGTAGCGGATGTGACTGACAGATCCTTGTCACCACGCTCTTCCTCTGAAGGCATTCCCTCCAGCTGGATCTGGCAGAGGCCAGAGTTTAGTGATGCCTGGGAAATGAGTGAAGCTGGCTTTTCTCCTCTCCCTGCCTCTCGAGAAGCTGGGGCAGTGGTCTGGAAATGTCCATGACATTCAGTGGTCCAGCGGAGACTCCCACCCTGAGCTTCCGTCCGTCACTGGCCTCCTTGTTTCTCTTCATTCCTGAGCTCACACGTCTCTGCTGACCTTGCTTTCTCGCCAGGCCCTGGAGACCCTGGACAATGGCAAGCCTTACGTCATCTCCTACCTGGTGGATTTGGACATGGTCCTGAAATGCCTCCGGTATGGGCTCCTGTTTCCAGTTCTGGCCATTGAGAGAAGGGAGGGGGTGATGTTGGGAGGTAGACATAGAACTAGAAGGACGCAGAAGGCTCTCGGGGACCGGAACCTGTCAACTGTGTCAACCAACCACCAGAACTGGTCCTCTTCATGTTCTCGTCTGTCTTGAGTTGTGTTTGATAATTCCTGAGTCCTTGGAACTGGCTGTTTATCTGAGGGATCTGATGTGTTGGTCTTTGGTTGTCCCTGGCTTCCAGGAGTCTTTTCTCTGCTCCACTCTACTTTGTGCTTTTAGTCTCTTGACCTGGCCAAAAGGCTCGCCAGTCCTTCGCCTTTGTTCTGGTCTGATCATAGACATCTTACTGATCAAAAAGTCAGGATAATTTGTCTTGGGGTTTGCCCATTGTAGTTAGTAGTGAGAGACAGTTCCCTTTTTTCCTCCTATCTTGCTACACATGGCTTCTTCAGGGCCAGCCTTCATGTTGCCACCCCTTAGATGGAATGGCAATATTGGTCCTGGGGGAGGTTCTGCAACCTGCAGAACCTGCACAGGCAGTGTGGACAGACTGTGGTGCCAACAGTGGCTGGCAGGTGGACACAGTGCCCGAATGGCTGTTGCCCTCCACAGGGGGAGTGGGTCTGGTCATGACTGCCAGGGAAGGCGCTGCTAGCATCTGCTGCAGAGTGAGACCTGACCCTCAGAACAGGCCCCCACAACAAAGCGTCAGACGTGCTGAGGCTGAGAAACCTGAGCTCCACCCTGGTCAGCTGTGGCAGACCCTATGAACTTCCGGAATCTTCCTTCTACAAACCGCCTCACCTCATCCTGAAAACTCCCCCTTCCTTCCTTCCCCAAGGCATGGCCATTACATGCCTTGAACGCACACTGGCTGTTCCCCAGCCGTGATGCTTTTCTGTCACCCGTATTCCTGTGATTACGATAATTAACTTCATGAGGTAAGGCCAGTCGGGGAAGTGCTGGCCTTTGATGGGTCTGCTGTCCTCCAGGTCATACCCATGATCCTCCAGTGCTGGACTGGCACAGCAGACACATGTAAATAAATCTACATGCTTAGTTAAAAGACCGCATCCCCAGAGAGGTGGTTGAATGAGTGGGAAGTAGGCTCTGGCCATGGACCTGGTGTTTGTCAGTAGCATTGCAAGTGATTCTGAGGCTCCAAAGTTTAATTATGGGGAGAGGGGTTGCCAGTCCTGGTGGTCATCCACTTCTCTCTGGGAATAAGCCAAATGCCAGGGAGGTTATCAGCGCCATCTAGGGCATCTCTCTTTCTGCCAGGTATTGCAAGCTAGACACCAGCTAACGCTTGGATTTTTTTTCTTTTTTTAGCTATTACGCTGGCTGGGCTGATAAGTACCACGGGAAAACCATTCCTATCGATGGCGACTTCTTCAGCTATACCCGCCACGAGCCTGTGGGCGTGTGTGGGCAGATCATTCCGGTGTGTACCAGCCCCTCTGGAAGTCAAAGTTGGAGGGGGGTGAGGCTGGTGGCCAGCCATGCTCATTGCGAAGTAGGGTTCTGTAGGTGGCATTGGAAGGTGACTGGGTGTTGGCTGAGAAAACAGGCTTTGGCAAGTCACCTGGGATGGGGTTAAGTCTGATCCAGCAAAATCATTAATCCCTTTTAAGGCTCCATTCTCCATCTGAACAGTGGCAGGCTATTGAGTGTGAGGAAATAATGATTAGGAACTCACAAGGCACCAATAAGTGCGAGCCACCATCACGCGCTATCAACTACCTACCGTAAGCGTCATCCAAACCCATGATTAAATAGTAGGGGCCTCAAGAGTGGCCCTTCCTGCCACCTGCTGTGTCTCTCTGAGGAGGACTTGCAGTTGGTGACTGTTGTTTTGCACAGTGGAACTTCCCACTCCTGATGCAAGCGTGGAAACTGGGCCCAGCCTTGGCAACTGGAAACGTGGTCGTGATGAAGGTCGCTGAGCAGACTCCCCTCACCGCGCTCTATGTGGCCAACTTGATCAAGGAGGTGTGTGGCTTGTTTCTGCTGTGACCTCTAAATATCCTAGCATGGCTTGCTCCTTAACCAGAAGGGAGGTCTGCCCTCAGTACCTTAACCAGAGGAGAATTCAATCCTCAGTACCTTAACCAGAGGAGAACTCAATCCTCAGTACCTTAACCAGAGGAGAACTCAGTCCTCAGTACCTTAACCAGAGGACTCGGCCCTCAGTACCTTAACCACACTGGACCTGCGTACAACACCCTTTGAAGGATGAAAGCCACTCCTCTGAGCTGTCACCTCACAGGGATCCCCACAGGCAGCTTCCTTGTCTCGACTCCAGGGTGGCTCATGCCATACAGGGTGGCTTTCATTTGCTTGTGTTCCTGGTCACTGTTGGGGAATAGGGTGTTTCCTGGGAGCAGCAGGCTGACTTCAGGTCTCCTGACTTCCTCTACAGGCAGGCTTCCCTCCTGGAGTGGTCAATATTGTTCCTGGATTCGGCCCTACTGCCGGGGCTGCCATCGCTTCCCACGAGGACGTGGACAAAGTGGCGTTCACAGGATCCACTGAGGTGAGGTGCTCAGGTCTGCAGCGTGGCGGCTCACTGAGGTGAGGTGTCTCAGGCCTGCAGCGTGGCGGCTCACTGAGGTGAGGTGTCTCAGGCCTGCAGCATGGCGGCTCGCTGAGGTGAGGTATCTCAGGTTGCAACGTGGCGGCTCAGGCTCCCCCCACTTAGCAGCTGCTCCCTCCAGAAGAGTCGGGTTCAGACTCTGTGGTCTGCTGGCCTCCCTGGGTGTTGTTAGGAAGGATCAGCATCCTGTGGAATAAGGAGGCCAGGACTAGCTGGCTTCAGAAAGCCCAGGTGCTGGTCCAGGCCTTGCCAGTGTATCCCTGAGACCCACAAGGTGTCCAGAGGCCCTGCTCATTTCCTTTGAGACCAGGATGGTGGCTTTAACCTCAGCACTCAGGAGGCGGGAGCAGGAAGATCCATAGCTGAAGAAAACTTTAGCTACATAGCAAGTTTGAGGCTAGCCTCAGCTACGTGAAACCTTGCCTCAAAAAAATCAAAATAGGGCACACGCCTTTAGTCCCAACACTCAGGAAGCAGAAGCAGATGGAGCTCTGTGAGTTCAAGGACTCAGGACTGTCAGAGCTACACAGTGAGATCCTATAAGAGAAAAGAAAGAAAGAAGGAAGGAAAGAAAGAAAGAAAGAAAGAAAGAAAGAAAGAAAGAAAGAAAGAAATCAAAATAGCAACAGTAACCAAAACCAGGATGACAGCGTCTGTGCGTACAGTGGAGACGGCATGGGCAGGGCCTGGGTTCTGGAGTAGTACCTTAGAGCAGCTCAGACTTGTTGTGCAGCCGTGGCATATTAGGGTTCCCCCCTCATTTGTTTATTTATTTATTTGTTTGCTTGCTTGCTTGCTTGCTTTGAGATAGGATCTCTACATAGCTGGGGCAGAGATCCATCTGCCTCTGCCTCCCGAATGTGGGGACTAAAGGCGCCACCACTGCTTGTGTTGATTTTCTTTTTGTTGTGACCAAGAACTGACAAGAAGCAAGTTAAAGGAAGGACAGATTACGGCTCAGTTGGCTCAGTTATGGGGAGGGGCATAGCAGCAGCCTGAGGGTGCTTGCTCACGTCTGTGCAGAGTAGGGAAACAAGACAGGAAATGCCACTCAGCTATAACCGCCCCCCAATGACCCACACTTCCTCTATCTGGACCCAGGTTTCTAAAGGTCCCATAGCTTCCCAAAGCACTGCCACCAGCTGGGGACATTTGACAGTCACTGATACTTGGTGAACCCACCTCCTCGAGCCTCTACATCCCGTGTGTGAGGTGGTGAGAACCCAGCTGCTCACAGGCTTCCAACCAGGGCGTCCAACATGACTGCTTAGGGAGGAGGAGCGAGTGAATGAATGAGGACCAGGGCTGTTACTGAGCTACTCCATGTTGGACAGACAGAGACCAGGACCCAGAGAGCCCTTACACACACTGTCTTAGAAGCTGGAACACATTTCTTTCCAAAAGTGAGCAGGTCCAACCCGGAAATCACAGACGTCCAAGAGGGGACACTAGTAGTGTAACAAGGGCGATTTTCAAGCCGCTGTACCTACCAGGTCCTTCCACACACTGCCCGCCCTCAGTCTCAAAGGCCTCCCTCCAGAGATGAGTGTGGGCCAGCTTTGGGCCAGGCTCTGAGTATGCGGAGGTGAGAAGCTCCCTGTCCTGGCCCTCATAGAGTACACAGCACACTGGGGACAACACTCAGCTGGGAGGGAGGTCACATCATAGTTTGACTGGGTCCTGCCTCCCCGTTGACTACCCAGGTGACTGGTTGTGCGGCTTGGCCACTCCGAGTCTCTGCCCCCTCATCTCTAAGCCATTCCAGCCTCTGAGAGCATTGGGAGGGCTGACTTCAAGCGCCAGTACCTGGCACAGGCCCATGTGTGAGCCAGTTAGTTACTGTCACCGTTGTCTAGAGCCCAGTGGCAGCACTGGGAGGTGAACTCTTTGGGTCTCTTGGGATTTGGTGACTCCCTGTGTGGAGGAGCAGTTAGCTTTCTTCCCCGCTAATGGCAGACCGTGTGTCTATGTCCCCACAGGTTGGTCACCTAATCCAGGTTGCCGCAGGAAGCAGCAATCTCAAAAGAGTGACCCTGGAGCTTGGGGGGAAGAGCCCCAACATCATCATGTCAGATGCTGACAGTAGGTTATGGGGCTGCAGGGAAGGGCCCAGACTCCAGCATGACTGCTTTGGGGGTCCCTGTGGTCTGACTTTGACCTCTCCCTACTCATTCCCTCAGCAGAGCCAGCCTGAGCCCTGTACTGATCACCCACAGGCCACTAGGCCACCATACCTCAGCACATCCTCTCCCCCTCTCTCGAACACTTCCTTCTGTATCTTTCCCGGTTGCCAGTCCCCACAAAGGGAAGAAGGTTCCATTTTATTCTGACCAGGCCCTGGCCCCCACCAGGCACTAACCCTGACAGCGTGCTCGGGTTGTGTGGGTGAACAGTGCTGGGGTTAGCGGCCTTTTCTCACGTCACCTCTCTATCTGCTGCCCCCTCTTCACAGTGGACTGGGCTGTAGAGCAGGCCCACTTCGCCCTTTTCTTTAACCAAGGCCAGTGCTGCTGCGCTGGCTCCCGGACCTTCGTGCAGGAGGATGTGTATGAGGAATTTGTGGAGCGCAGCGTTGCGCGGGCCAAGTCTCGGGTGGTCGGAAACCCCTTTGACAGCCGGACTGAGCAGGGGCCGCAGGTAAGCCTGCCAGCCACGGCTGCAAGGTGAGGCCAAAGGGGCGTGGCCCAGAGTTGATGGGGCTGGGTTCATGTCTCCTATGCTGGGTTCCAGCTGTGTGTCCTGTTGGGGTAAGCATGAGCCTTCAACTGCTTTCTGAGCCCCACATTTATGCAGGGTTCATAAACCTTGGAAGGAGTACAGATGCCAAATCTGCACAGGACACCTGCTACTGAGCCAGTCCCTAAGCCGTTATTCCCTAAGCCCCTGTGCTTTTGTGTTTCCATTTTGTTGATGTCAGAGTTTAAAGAGAGAAACATTGACGTGCCTTTCTCTGGCCGTAAAAGATGCAGGGTCTCTCTTGGGTATTATATTTGCTTCTTCAAGACCTTGGTCCCCTTCCTGGCTACGTCTGGCTTCATGTTCTCTGCCAGAGAGAGGCCTGGCTCTAGCTTCTCCATCACTTTGGTCTCTCTCACAGGTGGATGAGACTCAGTTTAAGAAGATCCTCGGCTATATCAAGTCAGGACAGCAAGAAGGGGCTAAGCTGCTGTGTGGTGGAGGTGCTGCCGCCGACCGTGGCTACTTCATCCAGCCCACCGTGTTCGGAGACGTGAAAGACGGCATGACCATTGCCAAGGAGGAGGTCAGTACCTCAGCCGTGTCCTGGAGGCTGCCCTTAGCGAGAAGAAGTGGGTGATTTGGTCTGGTGTCTTGACTGTGCCCCAAACTTTGATTTTGAGTCACCTCCTTGCCTAGAGTAAGTTATTTGCAGTATGATTCTGATACATCACTCTCCCCTTCAGCTTGGGGCTTTCCACCACAGGAAGGTCATATATCCCATAGCCTTCATAGCCTAGTCCACAGGAAGACCATATATCCCATAGTCTTCATAGCCTAGTCCATAGGAAGACCATTATATCCCATA
>NC_022010.1:16091687-16101323 GCF_000317375.1 Microtus ochrogaster
CCTAGTCCATAGGAAGACCATTATATCCCATAGCCTTCATAGCCTAGTCCACAGGCCTTTGTATTCTGGCCCCTGGGAATCATGAATCTAGGAATGGACTCATATGGCCCTTTCCATCATCTTGACCCACGAAAGACGTTGGATGAGGTCCATGGGTGACTCCCCACTATAACTCTGATACCCTTCCCCCCCCCCTTGTCCCAGCTGGGTTAAACCCCCAAGCTGCATGCAGGACAGCATAGTACCACCCTTTTAAGTGCTAGTGAGAATGTTCTGGAAGGTCGAGAATGCCTGTGCTTGTTCTCCAGCGGCCTGTGACATGGTTTAGTCCTCATGACAACTGAGGCTCATGGGCATCCTCGTCACGCTCCTGTCCCCTGTCCCCTCAGAATCAGCCTTTTTTTTTTTTTTTTTGTGGAAACCTAGTTCTTCTCAGTGGGGATTAGGACCCCATTTCCCTCCTCCCCACTTGCTGTGAACTGTCCTCTCCTCCCTGGCTCTCAGACCCCTCTGTTCCAGCTCCATGTATGTGCTGGTTACATGATAGTCAGATGGTCACAATGGTCAGTTCCAGCCGGTTCTCAGTGGTCTTTAGGGCAGCAAGCTTTTCACGGAGGTCGTGGTTTCTGAACTGCATTCTCTGTCAAATAGCTGGAGCTATCTGCAGAAGTGGCCTGTTCTGGAAGCTGCAGGAGGAGCAGGAGAAACCACAGGCCATTTCATAGTCTCTGCTCAGAGGCCAGTCTCTGCCTGTGCCTGGGTCAAATTCTCTGTGCTAAGTTCATACGCTAACATAGCCCCTGCGCTGTGGGACTATTTAGAAGTCAGATAACTGTGCACAAAGCATGGGCTGCCTAAAAGGTGGCCAGTCCTTAATCACTTCCCTCTCTTTGTGTTTCGTTTGTTTGTTTCTTAAAGATTTATTATGTATACAGTGTTCTGTCTACATGTGTGCCTGCAGGCCCAAAGAAGGCACCAGATCTCATTACAGATGGTTGTGAGCCACCATGCATTTGCTGGGAATTGAACTCAGGACCTCCGGAAGAGCAGCCAGTACTCTTAACCTCTGAGCCATCACTCCAGCCCCCTTTGTCTTTCTAGAGCGTGGATTTAGTGTAGTTCTGGACTGGTCAGGTCTCAGGTTCAACAGTATCCACTGTTCACCATCCGCGAACACCTGTCAGCTTCTCTTCCTCCCCCTCTGCCCCCCAGATCTTTGGACCAGTGATGCAGATTCTCAAATTCAAGACCATAGAGGAGGTCGTGGGGAGAGCCAATGATTCCAAGTATGGGCTGGCAGCAGCTGTCTTCACGAGGGACCTGGATAAGGCCAATTACCTGTCGCAAGCCCTCCAGGCTGGCACTGTGTGGTAAGAACCTCCCAGTAGCTACTCCCCAGCCTAATACAATATCCCCCAAAGCAGCGTCTTCTGGATTCCCTAGAACCGGGGCACTAGACCAGGAGCTGTCCAGCCATATCCTCTCCCAGAGCAGGTATCACCGAAGCCAGAGACGGGCCACCTTTCCTAGCTGTGGGCTGAGCGCATACACAGTTGCTCAGCAGCTGCTTCGCCATCGGTAGGACTAGAGAAAGAACAGATATGGACTGGGCTCTATAGAGATCAGCACCCTCAACTTAACTGATGGAGTGTGGGTAACCTTGGCAATGTGATGTTAAGTGAAAGAAGCCAGGTGCTGCAGGTCATAGACAAGGGTGCTCCATTGGTGGATGCTGGGCCTGGGGAGAGGAGGTAGGAAGAGATCATTAACGGGGTGCAGTGATTCTTTTCAGGGTATCACAAATAATCGGGTGTTAGTGGGAAAGGTTCTCCAGGATTCTGAATGTCACACAAACTACCAAGCTGGGCCCTTCTTCAAAAAACACTTTTTAAGCATGTGTATGTACATGTGTGCACCTTGTGTACATGGATACGCATAACACAGTGTGGGGGGGAGGGCTTTCTGTCATGCGGGTCCCAGGAACTGACCTTGGTTGCCAGGCTTGGTAGCAGGCCTGCACCCACATGACAAGCCGTGTCACCACCCTGAGCCACATGGTTTTAAATGCTGAATTTTCATTTAAATTTTAATAATTTTTTAAAATATTTTTGGTTGTGAGCCTAGCCTTTAATGGCTGAGCCATCTCTCTAGCCCTAAATTTTAATAATTTTTGACTTAGAAGAGGGGGAAAGGCCTAGCTCCTATTAGCCAAGATGACCCATTCAGATTGGAAGCTGGTACGTGTGTGTTGGTGCCCCTCTGTGAGCACCCATGCACAGACGAGGCTGACACGAGTGTCTCACGTGGCCTGCCCTAGCCTCCTCCGTGTCCCATTCTCCATATGAGACTGTGGAGCCTCGAAGGGCCTGGAATGGCACGCAGCCCCTCACAGCGACCTGTGTTCTCATCTCCCATAACAGGATCAACTGCTATGACGTGTTTGGAGCCCAGTCCCCGTTTGGTGGCTATAAGATGTCGGGGAGCGGCAGGGAGCTGGGCGAGTACGGCCTGCAGGCCTACACTGAAGTGAAGACGGTAAGCATGTGTGGGCGCCTGCGGCCTGGCCTCTCCTGTCGTGCTCACATCTCTCACTGAAGCCAGAGCCGCCACAGAAGAGGTTAGACACAGTCTCTAGGGTCTTACCCCACCAGGCCCACCCGGTAATTTGCCAAGGAGTTGATTAGCCTGAGAGAAGGCAGGACCCCAGTTGGTGGAATCAACAAGATGGCTTCCAGTAAGAGGCATGAAGAGGCACAGCTGCCAAGCCACCCTTGTCCAAGTTCTCCTCAGGGATGTAGCTCAGAGGGTGACAGTGCTGTGGACTGCCCCGTGTGTCAGTGCCTCCAGCCACAGAGTGCAGATTCTTTTTAAAGTGGCCTGTCACACACATGGGAAATGGAGGTAGAGCCAAATTTGAGAACACTTTGTACCTACAACTGAGATACAGTTGTGCGCTATTCAGGCCTTTCTCTGCTGTGGTTGCGGCCTTGGCCTCTTCCTCAGCGTTACCCTGTGGGAGGCCCCTTGTGTGTGTGTTGGGGGGGGGGGGAGCTGTACAGTGCTGGATGTTACAGATTCCTGTCCTCAGCACATCAGAGTCCACTAAACTGTGGTTGTTCCCAAAGTCCAAGAAAGGGCCTCCAGACACTGCCAGATGGCGGGAACCTAGGAAGGGGACAGGGTGTGATCTCCCACAGACAGCCTGCTGCCAAGGAGATGTGAGAAAGAAGATGGGCTGTTGTTGCCAAGGGACCTGCTGGCACTTGCCAAATGTGAAGAATAACTGCTTCTCTGAACCCTTCACAGGTCACGGTCAAAGTGCCACAGAAGAACTCATAAGGAGCACACCAGCTTCCTCACCCAGCACCAAGCATAGTCACCTCCAAAGAGAAACCCTTGCACCAAAATGTCGGCCAAGAAAGTCAGAGCTTGATAAACAGGGCGGGCTGGTGGGGCAGTGTGTGTGGAAAACCCTCTATAAACTGGATCAGAGGATGGGGCTCACACAGAACGCTCACCCAGCACATGCAAGACCCTAGGTTCCAACCCCATGCTGCAAATGAGCAATAAAAACCCACTGATCAAGGCTGCAGGGTCGTTCCTCTAAGAAATAGATTCTGTGTCGTGACTCCATTGCTGTCTAACTTGCCCCTTTCAGCGGAGGAAAGGCCACTGTAAGAGCTGCAATAGCTCTTATGGGATATTAGCACCTCGTCTCATGTCCTGGACAAAAAGTCAAAGCAGGTCAGCTCTCAATTCCCGGATGCCTCTTCCTCCCGTCACTAACCCAGGGGCATGCCCAGCACCAGGCCGGAGTGTCTCCACTGTTTGCTGGGGCATCCTTACTCCCCTCAACATTCAGGAAGTTTACACTGGCCTGTTTCACGGGAGACGGAGTGGGTAGCCCACTCCTGTTTACTCTTTCCAGGGTGGCCCAGGTCAGCCTCTGCCAAGCACCTCGTGACTCAGCATTGCTCCTAGTGACTGCTTACCTGGGGTAGAGTCAGCAAAAGGCGGCTTCCAGAAGTTGCTTTGATTTCCCAGGCTGCTCTGCAGCCTCCTCAGGGCAAAGTGAAGGACCATGTGTGTAAGTGCAAGGGCTGCCCCTCACACACGTGAAAGTGGAAGGATGTGGAGGTGTCAATGTCTGTGACCAGATGAAGATGGCCACTGGTGGCCAGGGGTGGCAGTTTTTCAGGCAGTGAGAAGAGGAATGGTGGTGAACATGGGCTGGGGGCCACAATGCAGACAGGGTAGCTTCTAAAAGCTCCAAGTCTGTTTCTGGGAGGGGAGGATACAGTTACTGCTGATGCCAGGGGATGTGGTAGATACAATGACATTGCTGAAGGGTAGAGGGACCCACTTAGAGTAGAACGCCAAGAAAGCTCACCCCTCCCCAAAGGCTCCATCCTCTTAGATGCCTGTGACCCCTGCCCTCTGTATAAATGGGGGTGCTATGACCATAGCTCAACTTCACCCCATCTTAAGGTATGAGTTGTAAGCCTTCAAGGGGCAATATCCCCAGCCAGTAGATTATTTCCTATACATAAATACTCATGATGATTAGCATAAAAAGTTAGTAAGCAATTAGCAATGGCAATTGTGAGAAATGACACAACTCTTGGCATGGCTACGCTTGTGTTTTAGGGTGTTGAGGAAGTTGCATATAAGTGCCGCAATACTACAGCAAGTCTGGTGGCCAAGATGGTTGCTAGCGGTATATATGCCAGCAGGCACACTGGCTGCAGGCATGATGCTCGTCCGTGTGGAATGCGGCAGGCCGGCATGGGATTTATTCATGAAGTTTACACCAGTGTGTGTATGTCAGGCTGTGCATGACTGTTAGGTGCTTGCCACCTGCCTGAGTAGTGAAAAGCAGGTCAAAGTCCAGGATCCACCTGGGAGCCTGACCAGAAGCTTTGGGGCGAAGATCGAAGATCTTGCTCAACTTCTGAATGAACAGGTGTCAGGACATGGAAAACACATGGAAGAGTTGAGTGAAGAGCTGTCATTAAGGGTGTTAGAAAGGGATGGTGAGATTTGGTTCAGAACTAGACAGTGAACTGCCGAGAGAGACAGAGAGCCAGAGAGAGAGAGACAGAGACAGAGAGGCAGAGAGAGAGAGAGAGAGAGAGAGAGAGAGAGAGAGAGAGAGAGAGAGAGAGAGAGGCTTCCTATGTGAGCCTGATGACCACCTGGAGTTGTCCTTTGACCTCCATATGCGTGCACATGCATGCTCACATACACACAGAAATAAATAAGTGAATAAATATAATTTTAAAAAATTGGGTGCCTGGTGTGAATGTGCATGCCTTTAATCCCAGCACTTGGGAGGCAGAGGCAGGTGGATCTCTGTGAGTTCAAGGCCAGCCTGGTCTACAGAGTTAGTTTCAGGACATCCAGGGCGACACAGAAGCCCTATCTCAAAAAACAAAACAAAAAAAAATTTGTAATTTAGGAAAAGTGGCCCGAGAGAAAAAGATGACAGAGCTCAGGTAAAGGGTATTTTTTTTTTTTAATTGGGGGAAAGTAAATGGGAAAAGGGGAGGGGAGAGGGGAGATGAGGCTCTGGGGACTGGAGTGGCAGAAGAGAACCTAGTGAATGTGCACAGGAAGTGCTCTTAGTGGCTACAGCTGAGGCTGTACCCTGTCAGAACCCCAAGGTCAGGCCAGTACAGATGCCTGAATACTAACAGAGGTGGGAGAGAGGCCACCAGGCAGCCTCAGCCCTGTGTGAGCCTGCTTGGGGCTTACATCATGACCCTGAGGTAAACACAAAAACCTTCCCCTGGGGCTGAGGATGTGGCTCCTTGGCGAAGCCCTTGCCTACTACATGGAAGGCTCTGGGCTTAGTGCCAGGAAGGAAGATGGTAGCAGACCCCCAGCTCAGGCTGGAGGGATGATTCAGTTGGCAGTGTGCTTGGCTTGCAACTATGTGGATCCAAGTTCAGTCCTCAGAACCCCCAGTTCTTTTACCCCGGAGAAATCTTTTACCCTACCTTAATTCCTATTTGGATCATACTTGTAGACTTGATACTGGGGCAAGCTCAGGGATTGGGGGGAAACTCTTAGAGCTGTTAGCATCCAGGCACACCTGCCCCTTCCCCTTGGGGACCTAGCTCACCCCTGCTTCACCCTGTGTGCATGGCAGGCAGCACCCTGTCCCTTTAAAAGGCAAAACTCCACCTACCTCTTCCTCTTCTTCCTCTCTCTCTCTCTCTCTCTCTCTCTCTCTCTCTCTCTCTCTCTCTCTCTCTTTCTTTTTCTCTTCCCACGAGGCTACTCTGTACTCCCTTTCTCTCTCCCCTCTCCCATTTCTTTTCCCACTTCCTTCCCTTCCCCCAGCAAAACTCCCCACTGTAAGCTCTGTCTGCATGGGGTGTCTGTCCCTCACCCCCCATGGGACTCCTGGGACCCACCAAGTTCCTCTCCCGCATCATCACACAGAAGCTGCAGCACTTTAATTTACATAGCTACTTGAGCCTCGCTGTACCAAATACCCGACTAAAACAGTGGCTGTGGTAACTTGCACCCTCTGAGGTGGCAGTTTGTCTGTCTGCAGTAGACAGGAAGTAGAGGAAGCAGCTGGACCCAGACATGGTTCTTACCTTCAAAGGATCCACAGCTACCAAAATGGTGCCACAGGGTGGGGACCAAGCCCTGAAAGTGTGAGACTGAGACTATGGAGGACTTTCAGACTCTGGCTACAGTGCCTTTCTTTAGACACAGGGGAAAGACGTCAGGAAGTGTTGCTGCTGGAAGGAAAGAGATCCTGGCAGGTGGGAGCCAAAGAGTACCCCGAAGTCACCCTGAGTGTTCCTGCTCTGCTCTGGGGAAGGTTTCCCAGTGCAAGTGTAACACCTGGGGAGAGTTCCCCAGCAGAGTTGTGGCAGCAGGATTCTGTTCCCTCAAGTGTCACAGCTGGGCTCTCCTCTCTGCACAACAAACCTCACTCAAGAGATCTTTTGAGGAGGAAGAAGCCAGGGGGGTGGCTGCCTCTAGGGTGAGAACAGAATACAGAACTTATACAGGGTTTGGGGGTGGGAGGTGACTTTCCAGGGTGATGGGATTGATGGGGTTTTGTGACTTGATACTGGGGCAAGCTCAGGGATTGGGGGGATTTCAAGTCTTTGGCCCCGGCTTTGGGTCAAGTCAGGGTCAAGGTGTTTTTCCCTAGCCCTGTTCTTTATTGATATACAAAATGTCAGTTACCACCGGGAATAGCTGGGATTAAACTCCCCCACCCACCCACCAAAAAAAAACAGCTACAAAAAAACCCACCAATGCCAGGTAATAGTCACCAAAAGTGTCAACTATAATAAAATAGGTTATAAAATATATATGCTTATAAAATATTTCATATTGTTAATATTTAGATTTTTAGCCTCATTGTCTTTGCTAAAATCATTAAAGGTTCAATCTCACAAAAATATGATATATAGTTCTGGACTGTTAAAAACACAAAATAATGCCCGGCGGTGGTGGTGCATGCCTTTAATCCCAGCACTCGGGAGGCAGAGGCAGGCGGATCTCTGTGAGTTCAAAGCCAGCCTGGTCTACAAGAGCTAGTTCCAGGACAGGAACCAAAAAGCTATGGAGAAACCCTGTCTCAAAAAATAAAAAAAAATTAATAATCAGTTATCCTCTAAGTACTGATATAAATACAGAGATAAGCTGTCAAGAGCCATTTTCCCAAAGATGATAGCAGGGACCGTCGTCCTAAGGATGTTTGCAGAGAGCCCCCACATCCCAACTACCTTGAGAGCTGTTTGTTAAGCAGAGCCACAAAAAGAATGTTTCCGCTTACCAGGTATGCTGAACTAGTGAGTGACCTTTGCTGCCCTGGCAAAGCCCCTCACCCCAACCCAGGTCCCTCATCCAGGGCTATATAAGCTGCTGCCATTACTCTAATAAACAGAGGCTTTGACAAGAGAATTTTGCTTGGCCTTGCTCCTCTCTCTCGCCCATGTTTTTTCAGGTAGCGCCCCTTCAGACCCTGGAATAACTGGACCTGCTGGACGGGTATAATAAGCCTTATTTAGTCCCCTATATATGTTTTAAAGCTTAAAACAAGTAATTTTTAATAATAAAGTCTGTCTAATCAGAGATACCTGGACAGCCCTAAATACTTTAAAAATCTATAAAAAAATAACATTTAAAATGTTTTAAAAGCTTATATCAGACAAAAACTCTGAGATCCTAACAGTGACCCAAGGTCTCCAAAAAAGGCTATGGGACACCACAATGTCTCCACCTGGATAACGACGATGCTGACCACTGGGCAAAATGTCCCGATGCTACGACCTGCTACCAGGACCTTTTTCTCCGATGAAGACCCCAGAACCAGGACACTCTGAGACCAGAGACAGGATGCAATTAGCAAGAGGTTTATTGAGTAAACACAGGTACCTGCGGGCAGCAAAGTCTTTTGGAGGACTTGCGCACCTGCTAACTGGAGGGCAGGCGTTTTTATAGGGAAGAGCAAAAAGCCAGTTTACAGAAGCAAAACAAAAGTGTGGTTATTGGTCGATCGGAATGAGGCGGTGTCAGCAAAAAGCAAGTTTACAGAAGCAAAAGCGTGGTTATCGGTCGATCAGAATGAGGCAGGGTGTCAGCAAAAAGCAAGTTTACAGAAGCAAAAGCGTGGTTATCGGAATGAGGTGGGGGGCATGACTGTTCCTATCTTATAGATATCCTGTTTTGCAGTCAACCTGCTTTGTTGATGTCCTATCTTATTGACATCCTGCCTTGCAGTCTTCCTATCTCAAGGCATCCTGCTCTCTCAAGCACATGGGATGTTCTTTTTTTTTTTTTTTAAACTTTTATTTACTTATTTAACTTTATTATGTTCGTTGGTGTGAAGGTGTCAGATCTCGTGGAACTACATTTTTTAGACAGTTGTGAGCTGCCATGTGGGTGCTGGGAATCGAACCCGGGTCCTCTGGAAGAGCAGTCAGTGCTCTTAACTGCTGAGCCATCTCTCCAGCCCCCACATGGGATGTTCTTACGAGAGCAGGCTGGCTGCTGATCCGGAGAATTTTTTTTTAAAGCAAACAGGACGTTCCCCTGGGAGCATGCTAGCTGCGGGTTTTGAGGAGGGGGTCTGTAGGGTCTTTCAATATCAGACAAAAACTCTGAGATCCTAACAGTGACCCAAGGTCTCCAAAAAAGGCTATGGGACACCACAGTGTCTCCACCTGGATAACGACGATGCTGACCACTGGGCAAAATGTCCCGATGCTACGACCTGCTACCAGGACCCAGCCCAGACTGTGGACAAACAGCAGGTGTTATTCTTTTTTAAAAAATGCTGCAAGATCCCCAGTGGCAATAGGCAGCAGAAATGCTGTAGGTCCCAAATGGTGGCGGCGGGCCATGTGGTGGCAGGCAGTGGGCTCTGGGAGCAGCCAGTCCCAGCAGAAATGGCTGCCAGTCCCAGAGCAGTAGCCTGAGCGGTGGTGGCAGTGGGCCATGTGGCAGCAGGCAGTGGGCCCCAGGCAGAGACGGCTGCTGGTCCCTGAGCAATGGCTGGTTCCAGGCGGGGAGACACATGGAGGGGGGCAGAAGACAGAAACATGGATAGACACGACATGCAGGGTGAGGCTGAATGTTTATTCAGGGGGTTATGGAGGAGGA
>NC_022010.1:16101582-16102298 GCF_000317375.1 Microtus ochrogaster
CAAGGAAGCAGAAAAGGAAGGGCCCAAGATGGCGGTGGGCAGGTCAGAGGTAATGGGAATGGGCATGGCTTGCCCCTTAAAGTGTCAGGAAAGCACAACAGCAGGACCTTAGAGAATTGATTGCACCACTTTTGCCTAGACAAAATAAGGTCAGTCTTTTCCATGTCCCTCTTCCACAGAAACCAATCACCTTAAGGGTCTGGTAAAGCCCATAAGGTCATTCTGATACTTCTGCCTCCAATGCTATGGAGACCTGGGTATGACTGTATATGGGCTGGTCTCTGTCATTTTTCTGTTTTGTCTGTACTTAAATATAATTTATTTACCCTTCTAAGATCTCTAATTGTATTAATGGCTAGGTCAGCTATAATATCAATTTAAGAGCAAAAAGAATATACAAACCTTACACAAAGCTACAGCCAGCTTGTTAACTCATTATATATAAAGGTCTGAGGATATAAAAGTTCATAAACATTAAGGGTTTAAAAAAATAATTTAAGAGAATACTAATAAACATTAAAACAATGACTACATACTCTCTGGGTTACAAGTTCAGGATTTTCTGTTTTTGCTGGAACTCTGTTGATTGCCTTGACGGGTCACCAGTCTAGGGTTGGTAACCCGTCTGGCAGTTCAGTTATTCCAGGGTCCCGGAGAGGCACTATCTGTAAGATAATGGGCTAGGAGAGAAGAAGAAGGCCATGCTACATTTGTCA
>NC_022010.1:16104388-16111849 GCF_000317375.1 Microtus ochrogaster
CCCACCCACCCACCTGCAGAGAGAAAGCTCTGCAGCGCTGACATCTATCCTATCAGTACAGAAGCTGTGAAATCCCTTCCACCAAGCAAGAGCTATAGAGACGGGGCCGAAGCTTAGTCAGGGTCATGTGGCCCACCCCATGGCCAGGAGAGTCCCAAGAGTAAGAAAGAGTGGTGGATCTCCGAAGACTAGAACTTTCTCCGTGGGAACAGGCCTCTGGCTGGGCTGGAGGAGACCGATATCCATGCATTTGTCTACAACTAGTGCTGCAGACAGTGGAAGGGGCAAACGGGGAAGGAGAGAAATGTAATTCTGGGCTCTGGGCTTGTGAATCTGGCTCAGCGTGAGATAAGCAGTTAATCCAAAGATTAACAAGGGCAGGCAGTTCTGTTCTGAAGAGCTGCCTGAAGCACAGGCCTCCAGGCGAGGTTCTCGGATTTCGAGGATCCTGATCCCTCTGGGTACCTGGATGTGGGGTGGTCACAGGAGTATTGGGTGCAAAGCTGTTGTTTGTGGGTTTAGCCTTGTCTGATCCTCAAGAGGAAATGCAGGGGAAAGTGCGCAACAAAAGCACGTAGGTGCTGGAGTTGCGACCTAGAGATCAGTGCCACCTTGGAAGAACCACAGCGATGTCCTCTGCGGTGTGGGGGGCAATCACAAAGAGAGGAACTGAAAACAGGGTCTTTTACGTGGCTCTGCTGTAAAGGGAGTTTGCCACCAAACAAACGGGATGACCTGAGTTCGATTCCCAGAATCCACTTGCTGGAAGAAAGAGATAATTGCAAGAAAAGAGGGACCCCCAACAAAAACCTGTACGTGGTTCCTCACAGCAGCCAAAAGTGGAAACGCTGAATTTCAATATCCATCAACCAACAGATGAACCAAAATGTGGCCGCACGATGGAACTGTCCATCCCCAAGAGGGAAGGAGTCTGTGGTCGGGGAAAACTGAGCAGAGCTCTGGAGCCTCCTCACTAGTGTGCAGATTTGCTTTGAGTTTAAAAAAAATACGCTATATATTTAGTGTGAGTGTGTGTGTGTGTGTTCACGCGTGTGTGCACACGTACATGCCATAGTACATGTGTACAGGTCACACCAGGCATTCTCTCATCAAGTAGAACCAAGGGATTGAACTCATGTCATCAGGCTTGGCAGCAGGCGGCTTTACCCACTAAGTTATCTGCTGGCCTTATTATTATTATTATTATTTTGGTTTTTGAGACAGGATTGATGTACGTAGCCTGCTGTCCTGGAACTCACTCTGTAGACCAGGCTGGGCTTGAACTCACAGAGATCCGCCTGCCTGTGCCTCCCGAGTGCTGGGATTAAAGGCGTGCTCTGAAAGACCCCTGGTGCGGGGAGACTCTCACTCAAGTCTCGGGATAACACGACCCCCCTAGTAACTCACGAGAGACCATTCTTGCTGCAATCACACGAGGCTTTAATTGATGAGTTGAGACGTGAACCAGTGCCCTGGGGCCGAGACTCATAACCCATGCAGGGGAAGAGTGCCACCCCAAGTGACCTGGAGAAGGGGTTTTTATAGGAAGAAACCACAGTCCAATAACAGGGGCAGGAAGGGTGTCACAGAAAGTCACAAGGAGACAACTCCCTGCCTCTCAAGATCACTCAAGGTCATAATCAGCTAGTTCCTAAAATCACAAAGGGGAAACTCCTTGTTTCTCAAGATTACAATCTAACTTTATCTTCAGCTAGTTCCTGAAACACAGTCACTGAACTGGCTAATCCTAGATTTTTGATTCTTCTCTTCCTGCTTGGATTTTTGGCTATTTTCTTCCTGCTGGGGAGGTCTGGATTTATCCAGGTCTTTCAGCGTCACCAGCTGCCTGGCTTCAGACGTCTGTTGGAGCAGTCTTATCCTGCCCCCCCCCCCCCCCCGTCTCCTCACAGCCTGTGAGTTTGAGGGGCCCACCTAGCCACTCCCCACTCTTGGGGCTCAGCTCCCTGCCCTGGCCTAGCCTACTGCACTAGGGCAGCATGGACACTTGATCAGGCTGGACCCACAGAAGCTCCTGACACTGCGGACACTGACCAGGGTGAGGCAGAGGGTGTGGCCTGGCAAACAGAAATCACAGACTAGCCTAGAGCCATCATGCAGATGAGCTGGCAAAGAAGAACGCTATGGGGTTGTGTCCGCTATGGGGTTGTGTCCGGGGGACAACCCAGCAGTCTTTGGGGGCCACACTTCCCCTAGCACACCACCTCTCCATTCCTTTCCTCAGCTCTTGTCAGAGCAGTGGTGACACCAGAGCAGGTAGGTTTGGAAAGGAGGGGCCTGCTATGTGCAGCGTCAGTGCTGGAGCGGGAGGTGGGCTACGGGCTAGGGCAGGCCAGCTGTGCTTGCCAAGGGGATGTTAGAGAGTTAGGACAGCCCCACTCCCCAGACAACAGGAGACAGTCCTGTCATAGCTATGAGCTATGCTAGAATCTGGTCCTAGGGTCTCTGTCTCTCCCTCTGTCTGTCTGTCGTCTCTGTCTGCCTCACCCCTGCCTCTCTCTCAGAATATAAAACAACGTCTTCACTATCCTTTCATGCAAACACCATTGCCCCTCACTGCCTTGTCAAGTCTCTCTGTGAATCCTCAAGTGCCTCCTCCAAGGTTCAGATCGGTGGCCTCTGACCTACTTTGGGCCTCCTTGAGCGGCTCCTCTGGCTGTTCACCCTGTAAGGGGAGATCGGCTCTCTAACTGGTTGATTTCACCGAGCGTTATTTCATCTCTTCCCTCCACCCACAACTGCAGTGAGCTCTCGCTTCCTATTTTATCTTTGTATCCTCTGGGAGTTTTGGGAACCCGTTGGTGCGCAGGGAGCATCAGCACGTAGGCCGGCGAGATGGCTCAGAAGGGAAAGGCACTTGCAGGCAAGCCTGACGACTTCAGTCCTTGGGACCCACACGGATGAAAGCAAAAACAGATTTGTGCAAGTGTTGTTCATGTTCGTCATCCTCCGGTCTGTTCTAGAAGGAAGTTTCTGTGAGGAGGTCTATGCTAGTTTCATGTCAGCTTGAGACAAGCCAGAGTCATCTGAGAGTGGGGGTTTCTTCACTGAGAAAACGCCTCCAATAGGACCAGGTTATAAGGCATTTTCTTAATCAGTGATTGACATGGAAGGGCCCAGACCATTGTGGGTGGTGCCATCCCTGGGCTGGTGGTTCTGGCTTCTGTAAGAAAGCAGGCGGAGCAAGCCATGGAGAGCAAGCCAGTAAGCAACGTCCCTCCATGGCCCCTGCATCAGTTCCTGGCTCCAGGTTCCTGCCCTGATTGAGTTCTTTTATGTATGTAGGTACCTTGCTTGCATGTATGTGCATATGTACACCACGAATGTGCCTCATGCCTGAGGAGGTCAGAACGTGTTGGATCCCCTGGAACTGAAGCTACAGACATGAGTGCTGGGAACTGAACCTGGGTCCACTGGAAGAGCAGCAAGTGCTCCTGACCACTGAGCCATCTCTCCAGCCCTTCTAGCTGCTTTTGACGATGAACATTATATGATATATATATTACATATATTTCCTCTACAACTTGTTTTTGGTCATGGTGTTTCATCACAGTAATAGTGACCCTCACTGAGACAGTGTTGTAGGGTATCACTGTGATAGACCTGACCATGTTATTTTGGGGAGCATTGTAGAAGGACTTTCAAACTTTGGGCTAGAAAAGCTATTGAGTGTTCAGAGCTTGGTGACCTACGGGAGCTTGAAAGATGTGAATGTTCAGATCAATGCCGAAGATGGAGGCCTGCCTTATGAAGTTCCAGAGGGAAGTCTGAGTCACTTATTTTATCGAGGGCCGTTGCATATTTTGAAATTAAAAAAGATCTGTGGTTCTGGTCAGCTGGGGCTGAGGAATCAGCTGTGATTGACAAGAGAGCAGAGCCACTAAAGTGAAGCCTTTGCTTTGCTGGAACAATCACTGCCGGTCAGCTGGGGCTGGGAAATTAGCAGCAATTAAGAAAAGACCAGCACCGGGGCAGTGGTGGCGCACGCCTTTAATGCCAGCACTCGGGAGGCAGAGGCAGGCAGATCTCTGTGAGTTCGAGGCTTGTAACCCGCCTGGCGGGTCAGTTATTCCAGGGTCCTGAAGAGGCGCTATCTGAAAAAGACGTGGGTGGGAAAGAGGGACGAGGCCAAGCAAAATTCTCTTGTCAAAGCCTCGCTTTATTAGTGAAATGGTTATGGCTTATATAGCCCTTGAATGAGGAATTTGGCTTGGGATGGGGGCAGGGGCATGGCAAGGGCAGGAAGGGATCTTGCCGCAGCAATGGTCACAAGTCCGACTGACACACCTAGTGTTCTCTATGCAAGCGGAATTGTTCCTTTTGTGATTCCAAACACAAACAATTCTCTAGATAGTTGGGATGTGGGGCGGGTTCCGCTAACAGATAGCTTTCAAGATAGTTGGGTGTGGGGTGGGCTCCACCAACAAACAGTTCTCAATACAGTTGGGGTGTGGGGCTCTCCGCAAACATCCCCAGGACAATGGTCCCTGCTATAATCTTTGGGAAAATGGCTCCTGACAGAGGCTAGCCTGATCTACAAGAGTTAGTTCTAGGACAGACAAAAAAAAAATGAAGAAGAGAAAGGAGGAAGAGGTGGATGGAGAAGGGGAAGGAGGAGGAGAGACCAGCATCATTGGAGTGAAGTCTTCTGGGAAATGTTCTCTGAGACCACACAGAAGCTGTGTTCTGGAGGTGGCCAAGGCTGTACCTGTGCTGGCAGCTGAGCTTAGTTATGTGGAAGGTTCATCCAGGTGGTACCAGTTTTTAAGACATGATGGGTCATGGAGAGCAGTTGAGGCTTGACACTGTGAGAAGCCAGGGGAGGCCACTGGTGAAGGTGCAGCCTTAGTGGCTGTTGTGATCCAGCTGCCCTCACTCTCCGTGACCAACAGCGGAACTTCCTTGTGGTCTGTAATTGACAAGAAGGCTTGTGCTCTTTCTGGATGGTGGTTTTCCACAGAAGCTTCCCAGTATAAAACGCTTTAGTCAGGGCAAAATAAAGGTTGCTGTTCTTCACCTGAAAAGAAGCCTCCGTGTCTCAATCCCAGCACCCCCTGCCAGTCTTGGCATTCAGGCTGCACTGGCTCAGCAAGTGGAGGTCCCAGCGAGACCTGGAAAGTGGGGATATGTGAATGGGGTCGCTCTGTCTGCTGCCTAAATCGAGGAGCGTATTGGGGAAGGTAATGTGTTTTCTTTTTTCATCCCCAGAGATACTCTAAGGGACATCCTCCAAAAGATTAGCAAGTATAAAGAAGAGGCAGGAGGGTGAATTGAAGGCCTCAAAAAGTAACTGAAACTCTTAAAGCAACAAGGCAGGGAAGTAACAAGGAAGACAGCTGAAGATTTTGTACAAACAATAGCTCAAGTTAGCTTCTGGTTTATTATGGGAGAGGGTTTAAATGTCCCAGACTGGGAACAAGCCACGTCAGATTGAAAGGAGTATGTGTTTCTTCATCCTCAGAGACACTCTGAGGTATGCCCTCTGGAAGATTGGTCAGTAGGGAAGTAATAAAGAGGAGGCAGGAGGGTGAATTGAGGGCCTCAAAAAGATAGAATATGTACAGATGTATGTTATTATGTTGTGTTGTCTCTTGTGTTCTGGACTAGAGAAAGACCTTTGATTCTGGGAACTGCTAAGAAAAGTATTTTGACTTTAAAATATGAGCCTAAGCCTGCGGTGGTGGCGCACATCTTTAATCCCAGCACTTGGGAGGCAGAGGCAGGCGGATCTCTGTGAGTTCGAGACCAGCCTGGTCTACAAGAGCTAGTTCCAGGACAGGCTCCAAAACCACAGAGAAACCCTGTCTCAAAAAAAGCAAAAAAAAAAAAAACCAGAAAAAAAAAACAACAAATAAAATATGAGCCTAAGGATTTGATTCTTTGGAAAAGAGGTTCTGCTTTTGTCTCCATAGAGGATGAGAACCTGTAGATTCATTGCAAATTTATGTGGTTTGATTCACCGAGACCCCCTGAAATGTTGATGTAAAATACCCCCAAGAATGCAGCACCCCCACTCAGCAGGAAGTAGCCAGACAGGTTGACGACACCCAAATTCCCTAAAAGATTGTTGAACCAACAAGTGGCTCTGGTTCAGGAGCAAGTGGACTATCTTTGGACTTTTCAACAGTTAATCATGTTATGTGCATTAGTCCTGGCACTGTATTGCAGGCTTCTGCTACTGTTGTGGGACTCAACCATCATATGAGAGGGGTTTGGAATACTGCTTTTGTTAATTTTACCACCCAGTTAGTACATGAATGGGCCTGGATGGCTAAAGTAGAGGGATGGTTGCAGTGCTAGTCTGGCTCGTTGGTGATGTCAGTCCTGGGGATACTTGGTTTAGGACTATGTGTCTGGGTAGCCATGGATGGGCAATACTTTGGGGGCAGGATGCCACCTAAGACAGGGAATATTAGAAGGCTATTCCCCACGACAGGCAAGGTATTCCACCCAAAGTAACAGGACAGGCATAAAATAAAATGGGGGGGTTGTGATCTAGCTGCACTCACTCCCCCTGACTGACAGTGGAACTTCCTTGTGGTCTGTAATTGACAAGAATGTGTTCTTTCTGGCCCGTGGTTTCCCACAGAAGTTTCCCAGTATAAAAGGCTATAGCTGGGGCAAAATAAAGGTTGCTTCTGTTCTTCCACCTGAAAAGAAGCCTCCATGTCTAAATCCCGGCACCTCCATCAGTCTCGGCATCTAGGCTGCTCTGGTGCAGAAAGTGGCAACTGAAGGTCCAGGACTGAAGAGTTCATGCAGAGAAGCTGAAGTTTGGTACCATGAAGAGAGTCTATGAGAGGCTGATGCTGAAAGGAGATGCCAGCATTTTGGAGGTGCCAATCCTGTAGGATGACTGCCAAGAACAGCAGCAGTGGAATGGAGCCATCCTGAGCCTAGGAGACAAGCTGTGTGTGCAACAAAGGGCAAGACTAGAGAGGGGACCCTAGCTCTCTGGAGGAGCCTAGAAGATAGTGAGAGGATTCCAGATCTGGTGGACTGAGGTATTTATTACACTGCTGGAGTTCAGATTGTGACCATGCCCTGGTCCTTCCTGCGTGGAATAAGAAAGAATTTAATTTACTTTAATTTTACAGAAACTTGCAGTTGAGAGACTTTGAACTTTTAGAGAGATTTTGAAATTTTAAAGACACCGAATTTTTTGTTTTGTTTTTGTTTTCAATAAACCAAGGCTTACCATGAAGCTCTGGCTCTCCCAGAACTCATCATGTAGACCAGGCTGGCCTTGAACTCAGAGCTCCTTCTGCCCCTGCCTTAATTACGGAATTAAGGGTGTATGCTTCCATGCCTAGCTGAGATTGAATTTTTTTTATATTTATTTATTTATTATACAATATTCTGTCTGTATGCCTGAAGGCCAGAAGAGGGCACCAGACCTCTTTACAGATGGTTGTGAGCCACCATGTGGTTGCTGGGAATTGA
>NC_022010.1:16112859-16115208 GCF_000317375.1 Microtus ochrogaster
CAGCACTCGGGAGGCAGAGGCAGGCGGATCTCTGTGAGTTCGAGGCCAGCCTGGTCTACAAGAGCTAGTTCCAGGACAGGCTCCAAAGCTACAGAAGAAACCCTGTCTTGAAAAACAAACAAACAAACAAACAAAAATGATGAGATTTCTGGGGTATGTGCTCAAAGCAGGGCCAGGAGAACAGCTTCTCTGTTTACAACACACTCAAGAAGATCATGGGGACATGGTAATGAGAGGCACAGCACTGTGTCCTCTGTGACCTGAAAAAAAAAGCAAAGCTTTGAGAGTAGAAGGCCCTGTAAATGAAGCGGGACAGGAAGTGTGCACTGGCAGGATTTCTCTGTGTAACCCTGACAGTCCTGGAAATCACTCTGTACACCAGGTTGGCCTCCCACTCACAGAAATCTACCTGCTTCTACCCCCTGACTACTGGAATTAAAGGTGTGCACCACCACCACCAACTGAAGGTATTTTTAACCATGGTGTTGAAGAGGGCTAGGGGCAGGGTGTCTACAGATACCCCCTTAGCAGACAAGGCTGAAATGCAGAGTTGCCTGGTGTAAGAGCAGGTCTGGGTTGTCCTGGGAGCAGTGATAGGTTTGGAGTTGAGTGTGAAGTCAGATCAGGTTGTCATCTGCATAGAAGTGGGTAGGGGTTGACACTCCCCTCCCCATGCCTCTGTAGGGCAGTTCCCTTCCGCACTGTCCTGGTTGTTGGCAGTGCAGGCAAGATCCTGGAAGGGACCTTGAAGGGTGGCAGCTGGATGAGCTGGTGTGGCTAAAGGACTCTGTTCTGGGGGTCAGAGTGGCAGTTCCTGGAGACAGGGACTGCAGGAGGGAGCAGATTGCCAACATTTCCACATTCGTAAGACCCATGCCCCACCCGTATAAAGGGTTGTAGCCATCTCCTTCCTCTGGTAGACTTAGCCCATGGGAGAGAGTCTGCCTTTCCCTGTGTACACCAATAAACAGTCCCATCTACTGAAGCTCAGACTCTTGTCTCTTCCACTTCCTGTGCCTTTGAGCTGCATCAGAGATCTTACAGTCCTGAGGCCCAGAAAGAGAATCGGGGATCCATTAGTGACCAGAGCCCTCCCATTAAGGTTCTTCCCTTGTTGCTATCTGGTCCAGTGGGGAAGCCGAGTCAGTCCAGCACTGCAGGACAAAGGGGAGCAGTAAGGGCTGTAGTCATGGGGCCACCAGAGCCCAGGTCTGTCTTCCCAGAGCTCTGTATCACAGCCCAACAGCAGAAAGTAGCCAGGGTCTGCAAGGACCCTGAGCCTTCACACACCTCCCTTCCTCTCATCTGCTAGCCCATGCTATGTATCAAGTTGGCCTGTCAGGGCCACCTGGTCTTTCTGAGAGTCATTTCTTTTGCTCTGTTTCTTTTTTTATTTTTTTATTTTTGATATTTATTGAACTCTACATTTTTCTCTGCTCCCCTCCTTGCCTCCCCCTCCCACAAAGTCCCCATGTTCCCAATTTACTCAGGAGATCTTGTTATTTTCTACTTTCTATTTCCCTTGAAGATTAGATCTATGTAAGTCTCTCTTAGTGTCCTCATTGTTGTCTAAGTTCTCTGGGATTGTGGTTTGTAGGCTGGATTTCTTTGCTTTATGTTTAAAAACTACCTATGAGTGAGTACATGTGATAATTGTCTTTTTGTGTCTGGGTTACTTCACTCAAAATAATGTTTTCTAGCTCCATCCATTTTCCTGCAAAATGCAAGCTGTTTTTTTTTTTCTACTTGCCACGTCAGCACGGCAACTGTAGTTCTTCTGAGTGAGGGACATCAGGATTAACACACAGCACAACTTCAGGTTCTGCAGACAAGCCTTTATTCCACTTTCTCACACAGTATGTATAGCTCTCAGCAGGGCCAGCAAAAGCAAGAAGCTCATCACCGTAGAGGTAAACATCTTTAGAAACATTACTGAAAACAACAGATTGTTTTGTTCTTGTTTTTGCTCTTGTTTTTGAAACAACCAACCACAAGAGTGCAAAACAGATCAAGTGGGGGTGTGAAGGCCTGTCCTCAAGGGACCCAACAATTCTCCCTTTTTATTTTTCTTAAATTTAAAAAATTTTTTTTTAAAGATTTATTTATTTATTTATTTATTTATTTATTTATTTATTTATTTATTTTGTATAAGTGTTCTGTCTGCATTTATGCCTGCGGGCCAGAAGAGGGCACCAGACCCCATTACAGATGGCTGTGAGCCACCATGTGGTTGCTGGGAATTGAACTCAGAACCTCTAGGAAGAGCAGTCAGTGCTCTTAACCTCTGAGCCATCTCTCCAGCCCCCTCCCTTTTTATTTATTTTTTTTATTTTATTATTTTATTTTTTT
>NC_022010.1:16115308-16127376 GCF_000317375.1 Microtus ochrogaster
CAGGCTGGTCTCGAACTCACAGAGATCCGCCTGCCTCTGCCTCCCAAGTGCTGGGATTAAAGGCGTGCGCCACCATCGCCCGGCTCTCCCTTTTTATTTTAAAAGCATGAGAGCCCCTGTCTTAGGACTCCCCGGGATAGAAGCTCTTACCTGTCTATGGGAGGCCTTAATCCCTGTCTTAGGCAAGCTCTCTATACCAGGACAGTTGCCTGTCATAGGGATTTCTCATGACTTCTGCAGCATCTGCAGCCAGACTTGGGATGCTTCCTGATTACCGGAAGACAGCCCGAGCAACACTTGTCAAGTGACAGTGTGCTGTACATGGGGTTGCCGCATAAAGCGGCAGAGAATCCAAAAACAGATAACCCCAATAGCAATATCAGCACAAGTGAGAGTGTTCCAGACAATCACTGGACCCAGCCCTCAAGCTGGGCCATGGCATTCCACTGACTGGATTCAGACACAGCAGCGACCCGTGTGCTATTAATACTAACAATATGATGAGCTGTCTGCAGGGTCAAATTCAAAAAGGAGGAATTCCAAGGGCTATCCAAACATGCATTCAACTGTTCAACCACATCAGAAGCACCCACAACATCAGCAGGTGCAATGCAAGCTGTCCTATAAGAATTATTATTATATTATATTATAATATATATAATATTATATATTATTATGCTGGTTCGACATCTTCAACTTGTCTTTTTAAATGTTTTTCTCTGTTCATTTCTTCCTCTTTTCTCTTGCTTCCAGTGTTTCCCGGCTTCTTTGTACAGCTGTCCTTCGAGTTTGCTCAAACATGGCCTCCAAGTCAAATGTGCGAGCTTTCTTCCTGAAGGCTGTAAAGCCCATGGTGATGGCCAGCTGTGGGTGGGGTCCGGCCACATCTGTGCCTGTCACTTCGAAGGGTCCTGAGTGCTCCATGGCTGACCGATCTCACAGCCTCTGCCAAATCACCAATGCAAGCAGCGTGCCACTCCCGACAAGACTGACCTGATTGCCTTTGTCTAAGAGGAGAGAGACGAAATTGAGACAAGATTCTATGAAGCCCAAACTCAAAATCATCCCCCACCTCTACTCCCTAAATATTGGGATATAGTGTGTGCTAGGAGAGCTGACTTGGTTTCGTGACCTGGAATTCTGTAGTCTAGTTGGCCTTTAACTCAATGGTCTGTCTCAGCCTTGCAAGTGCTGGGAGGCAGCATGCAAGGCTTGATTGTCTCTGTCTCTGTGTATTTCTCCTGAAGTTGTGTGGGCAGTGATCTACATGGGCGCCACAGCAGCCATGGCTATAATATAACCCACCACAAACACATGAACTAATTTAAAACCATGTGTGGAGGGATATATTTTTAATCCTAGCACTCAAGACTCAGAAAGATCTTTGAAGTCTGCCTGGTCTATAAGAGCGTGTTCCAGGACAGGCTTTAAAACTGGAAACCTGGCAGTGATACCATCAAGCCTGATGTCCAAAAGAGCAAAGAATATTTCTCTAAGCAGAAGTGAGCACTGGACCATTTTTCTGCCAGGCTCCATTGGGCAGCCAGAAGAAAATCTCTTGTACTCTATTCATGCTTAAAAACAAAACGTGGTGTCATCCAAGACATGCCTTTCCTACAGTGCTGGGGGGTGGAGGTTGGCCTTTCTTCCACTGTTGGGAATGGCCTGAGCTGTGTTGTGGGTAGACTATGTGATACACCTGTTGCAGAAATCAGCCTATTAAACTTGAAAATGTGAAAAAAAAAAACTACAGGGAAACCCAGCCTGAAAAAAAAAATAAAATAAAAACTCAGACAGAAGGCTGGAGAGATGGCTCAGTGGTTAAGAGCATTGCCTGCTCTTCCAAAGGTCCTGAGTTCAATTCCCAGCAACCACATGGTGGCTCACAACCATCTGTAATGGGGTCTGGTGCCCTATTCTGGGCTGCAGGCATACACACAGACCGAATATTGTATACATAATAAATAAATGAATATTTAAAAAAAAACTCAGACAGAAATTGGGGGTCGCCGGGCGATGTTGGCGCATGCCTTTAATCCCAGCACTCGGGAGGCAGAGGCAGGCGGATCTCTGAGAGTTCGAGACCAGACTGGTCTACAAGAGCTAGTTCCAGGACAGGCTCCAAAGCCACAGAGAAACCCTGTATTGAAAAACCAAAAAAAAAAAAAAAAAAAAAAAAAAAAAAAAAAAAAAAAAAAAAAAAAAAAAAAAATAAAAAAATAAAAATTGGGGGTCATCCTGAAGGTCTGGAAAGCAAAACAGTCAGCCACTTGTGTTAGGTTGGGAGCGTAGGTCCCAGTTCCTTGCATCTATCCCAGCCCCCAGGCCTGGTTTGGACCTCAAATCCCAACAGGCCAGGTCCTGAACCCCTCCTGTGGCTTCCCGGTTTCCCCCTCTGGGTCACCTGAAAGCGCAGATCTCCCATTAAACCTGGATATTTCTTAATCTGGCTTCTTTTGATTTTGCTTGATTGGGAAATTTTGTGTCGTCAGGGAGCTAATATTAAGAAATAATCCTAACATTGGAGGTTCTGCTGAGCTAGGGCAGGTACCTTTTCCTCTGCCAGACCATTCTCAACTTTCTGGAGGTGTGTGCCCCCTGCTGTGCGAATCAATAAACACAGTTCTGACTGCTGAAGATCAGGCTCCCCATCTCTTTTCTGCCCCCTGACTGTCCCCTTGCGCGGCCTCAGACATTTTATAGAACATGTACTAAATTCCTGGTATAACTCTCGTGGCTCCTGGTTTCATTTTATTAACTAATGATTTCATCCAAAGCATCTCCAAAGGCAGTTCATATGTCTTCTATCAAAAGAGCAGCAGGGTTGGTGGGAGAATTTCTTCAGCAACCCTCCTTCTCAGACTTTGAGACATGTAACCTGGCCTGGAACTCGGAGATTCACTTGCTTCTGATGGGATTAATGGCATTTGCCACCAGGCCCGGCTTCTAGCAACCTGAGCCACTAAAATAGCACAGTTAACAACCCTCCACGATTGGGTACTCCTTGCTTTCCCTAAATTTACTCTTGGGAAGCGCATACTCCCATTTCTATGCCTTTTAACTCTCTCATGTAAATAATCTTTAATAGAACTTTCCACTCCACTTCATAATCTGTCTAGTCCTAACACTCGCAGCGTGGAAGCCACGAACTCGTTTGGCCCCGAGAAGTCTAGGGGAACTCCTCGGGATATTGAGGTGACAGCAGGCAGCTGCATCTCTGAGCCCTCACAGGTGACAGGACAAGCACAATCCAGTCGGTTCCCACATAGCGAGGTCTCGGTACGTCCCAAGTACCGCTCCCTAGGCAGCCTCCATGGCCGTCTCCACGAACTTTTTCCAGCACACGGGCACAACACGCGCCCCGCTGCTCCCTTGTCCTGACTGGCCTCCGTACCGTCTCACGTCATTACCACAGCGCCACCACAGCGGAAGGCCCGGGGTCCTCTGATGCATGCGGCGCGCTCCGGGGATGACCCGGCGGACGCCTGCACATCAGCCGCGCGTCCCCAGAGAGCCTCGGAAAGCACAGAGGACGCCGGCGAGGCGCGCGTGGGACTCTGGGGTCGCGGAGCTGGGCAGCACCATGGGTGGCGTGGGATTGCAGAGGGTTTGGCGCGTCCGTGCGGCCGGCAAGGCTGCCCGGCGCGGGCGTCCCGGCGATGTGTGGCGCTGAAGCGGCAGTGGGAGCGGCGGCGGCGGCGGGCTTGGCTTCGCTGCGGTGCGGGCGGCGGCGGTGGCGGGGCAGGCCCCTCCTCAGGAACTGGCGAGCCCGGGCCTAAGCGGCGGCCCCGTAAAACCTCCGCACGGCGCAACAGGCCGGGCTCCTCCTCGTTTCGCCCTGCCCCGGGAGCCTGCCTCCCCGGCCGGGGATGAGGCCGGGAAGCGGCTGCGCGGGGCCCAGCACAAAGGCTTGTCCCCAGGGGCCACCGCCGCTGCCGCCGCCACCGCCGCCACCGCCCCCACCAGCCTAGAGCCACCTGTGGAAGCGGAGCCGGCTCCCGGGCCCTCATCCCCTCCAGTCCCCAGTGGCGGGCACTACCCGTGTCCCCGAGACCCGGGAACCCGCGCTCCAAGCCCTTTGCTTCCTCGGCTGCCAGGGGATCAGACAGCCGCGCAGCCTCCGCCGCTCCAGACTGTGGGAGCCCTGCGGAGCATGTCAGAGGATAGCGACATGGAGAAAGCCATCAAGGTAAGAGAGAGATGCCACCCACGTCTTCCCTGCTTTGTCCTGTGATTTCCCCGCAGCGCCAACCTCGGAAAATCAAGAGAACTTGGACGAGAGTTAGTGGTTTAAGTCACTAGAATCTAGTGAATCCGGGTTTTTGTCTCCCCCGGATCCTTGGACCGTGTTGAGTTGTGGAGAGTGGGGTGTCCGACTCTCTTCAACTTCCTTGGCTGAGATAGTTTCTGTTCACCTAGAACGCAGGTGAGTAGAGTGGGAATACTTGATATGTGTGGAACGAGTAGGACTTCTTAGGACTCGGAGGTTTCCGTCGCCCTTCTCGGTGGTCCTCTGTGACACTTGGCAGTGGCTTTAACGGACCCCACCTGATAGGTCTGAAACAAGCCCGTTTGAGCTTCAGGAGTTGGGTCGTCTTCATTCAAAACCTGTTCTTCGGATTTTCCCTCCTTATCCGTGTGTTCATTTTTTGCTGTGCTCTTGCCTGCTCTCCTAGAAATCAAGATTTTATTTCTGAGGAGCCAGCAGCACCCTATGTGCTAAAATGACCCCAGACGGGACTGGGAGTGTAGCCGGGTTGGTAGAGTACCTTACTTACCATGCATGAATTCCTGGATTTGATCCCTAGAACCCCAGAAAACTGGCACAGTGGTGCAAGTCTTGTCATCCCAGCGCACAGGAGGATCAGAACTCAGAACCAGTGCCATTCCAAGGTTTTAGTGGGTAAGGGCACCTGAGCTCAGGCCTGATGCCCTGAGTAAGATCCGTGGACCCACATGGCTGGAGAGGATCAAATTCCCCCCCCCTTCCTTCCTTCCTTCCTTCCCTCTTTCCTTTCTTTTTTGAGACTGGCTTTCTTTGAGTAGCCCTGGCTGTCCTGGAACTTGCTCTGTAGACCAGCAGAGATCATCTGCTTCTGCTTCCCAAGTGCTGGGATTAAAGGTGTGCACCACCTCTGCCTTTGGAGAACTGGCTCTTGTAGGTTGTCTTCTGGTCTCTGAGGACACACATGCACACACGCAAAGTGAAATAATAATAATAAGTTTAGGGTCGTCTTTAGCCATGTAGGCCATGTAGCCTGGAGCTACAAACTCTGTGTATAAATAAATAAGTACATAAATTAGAATGACCCGAGTAAAAATGACTGTTTTTCTTTGGTTTTTCAAGATAGGGTTTGTCTGTGTAGCTCTGGCTATCCTAGAACTTGCTCTGTAGATCAGGCTGGTCTTGAACTCACAGAGATCCGCCCACCTCTGCCTTCTGAGTAGATATTAAATTTCTACTTTATAAAGCAGGATTTATCACTACTGCTTGTACTGGCTTTTTGGGAACCCATTCTCTTTGGATGGATGCTTTGCTCAGCCTAAGTATAGTAGGGAGGACCTTGGACCTTCCCCCAAGCAATGTTCCTTACCTTCTGAGAAGTGGGTGGCATGGTGGTGGGGAGGTGGAGGGAGTAGGAGGAGAGGAGGGAGTGAGAACTGGGATTGATATGTAAAATGAAAAAAGATAGTTTGTTTTCTTTTTTAAAAAAAAATTAAAAAAAAAAGACTGTGCCACCACTGCCCAGCCAGAATAGACTTTCATTTGTTTGTTTAGGTATTCTTTTTCCTATTTAGAGCGAGAGCTTTGTTATGGGTTGACACTTCATGTTTTTATTTGACAGTTTCATGCATTCTTCATTGTTTTTGTTTCACCATTGACAGTATTTATATATTTATATATGCTGGGTATGGTGGCATGACCATGGTTGGCCTAGGCAGCATAGTGTCATATTAAAAACAGAAACAAAACAAAACAAAACAGAGATGAAAAAAGTCCTTAGTTTGACTCAGTATCAATATTACTGTCTTTTAGTCTTTGAATGTGTCAAAAATTTAAAAACATTTTAAATGTGTGCTTGTGTATGCCAGTGTGTGTATGTGTGTGTGTACATGCAAGTGTGCACATGAAATTTGGT
Source organism: Microtus ochrogaster (assembly GCF_000317375.1). NCBI lineage: Eukaryota > Metazoa > Chordata > Mammalia > Rodentia > Cricetidae > Microtus > Microtus ochrogaster. The sequence continues at coordinate 16,121,449 of NC_022010.1, forward strand.
CCTATCAGTTGGGTTCCAGAGATTCAGCTTAGGCTTGGTGGCAAGAGCTTTTCCTGCTGAGCCGAGCCCTCTTCAGGCAGATTTTAAAAAATAAAATAAAATAAAAAATAAAACAACACAACTTTTTCTGGGGAGGGCTGAAAAGATGGCTTAGATTATGAACATGTACTACTTTTGTAGAAGACTCCAGTTTGGTTCCTAGCAGCCACACTGGGTGGCCCACAACCATTCATAACAGTCTGTAACCCTAGTTCCAAGGGATCTGACAACCTCCTCTGGTTCCAGGGCACTTGTACGTACCTGCAGGTACCCACACATAAAAAAACAAAAAACAAAAAAAACCCCAAAACAAACAAACAAACAAAAGAACAAAAAACAGGCAGGGTGTGGTGAAGCATACTTTAATCCAAGCACTAGGGAAGCAGAGGCCGGTGAACTCTTGATTCAAGGTCAGCCTGGACTACACTTAGTGAGACTCTTGTCTTAAAAAAAAAACAGCCTCTGGAGAAATGTCTCAGCAGTTAAGAGCACTGACTGCTCTTCAGAAGGACCTGGGTACATTATTCACAGCACCTACATGACAGCTCACAACTGTCTGTAACTCTAGTTCTAGGGGATCTGACATCTATTTCCACACAGACCTGAATGCAGGCAAAATAATACATATAAAATAAAAATAAAATTGATTCAAAACAAAATAAACTATTAAATCTATTCTGAGCCTATCTATTTGTGTACAGTAGTCAGAGATAGTTGCTATTATTTTTTCCTCTTCTCCATTCAATGATTATTTCCTGGGTTTTATATATCTAGTGATTTTTGTTGAAAGTGGGACACTTGGTAACATTCTAACAACTCTGGACTCTGATCCCTTCCCCAGCTTGTTACATTTGTAGCTGCCTAGAATTAAAGTAGAATTTCTTTTCTTTGTGCATGCTAATGTCTGCTCAGGGATGGTAGGTCTTTGTTTTTCTCAGCCTGTGTGTGGTGTCTGCTTAGCTATGTCAGCCTGATGTGGGCAGAAAGTGCGGTGTTTTTGGACTCCTGAGGCCTGTGCCTCCTGCCGCTCTACCCTTTCAGAATGGAGCTGACTGCAAAGTCACTCAGGCTTTATGTTTCCCTGGCCTCTCAGTCTCCCCTTCTATGTGGAGAGCTCACTTCAGCCTTATTCTATAGATCTGTGTAGTGATTTGCCCTCTAAATCCACATATTCTGCATTCCTGGCCAGGACCATTGTCTTGGAGCTTAACACAGCTGTCCCTTGTCACCCACATTTTCCTGTTCTTGCCTGCACAGCCCAGCATTTTCTTCCCTGACCAGTAGAGCAGCAGCACTGCCTACTTTCCATAGCTCCATGCTGGGAGCAAGCGACACCATTGACTGCTTTGGGCAGGGAGGCCAGAGGCTAGGAACTGCAGGAGCCAGACTGCATGCTGCTTTGACCTCACTCTGGTGGGTTAGAAAAGACAGTTCTCTGTTTAGCTTACACTCTTCTGAAATAATTAGTTTTGACAACTGACAGGATCTGACTGTGCAGCTCTGGCCGGCCTGGAACTCAACGTAGACCAGGCTGACCTGCCTCTGCCTCCAGGTGCTGGAGGTAAAGGAGCAGTTTTGTTGTTGTTTTTCCTTTGACAATTTTGTCTAGCTGTAAACATGTTTTTGGAAAGCAGTTACCTGCCTTTCACACTGTATGAGAATCTGAGCCCCAGAGAGTGTTGATGGTCTACCCAAATAAAGATGAGTGGAGGATGAAACTAGAATACATCATCTACTCCATCCCAGATCTCAGATTAAATATTGAATTTAAATATTCTCAGGTGGCTGTGGTGGGTGGTTACTGAGGACCAGCAGTCTGGAGTGGGTCTGTCTGCAAGTGCCTTTCTTCCTTCTGTAAAAGCAGGTGTCTGAACTCCAGGCGTTAATGTCCTTTCAGCTCTCTGTCACATGGTGGGAGATCAGACCTGAGAGTCCACTCCTAAACGCACAAGTTGGGCAGTTTGTTGAAGGATGTAAACCTCTACAGATACCTGACACAGTTTTCTGGACTCTCAGAAGTCCACTATTGTTGTAGTGAAGATGCACAAGTTATTGTGCTGTGTGTGTGTGTGCATGAGCATGGAGGTGCAGTGCTGGGGGGGGGGGATGCAGGCCTCGTATGCTAAGTATTCTGCACCCATCAAAAATCCTAACTTTGTAGTACTTTGACATCCTCCATAAAGCATCATTTGTCTACTTAAATAGACCATGTAGGTGGGCTGCAGAGTTTCCTTTTATTCTGGAGCCTGTACTATTAGGAGGTAGTGATTGTGAGGTAGCAGCAATCACATAGGCAAGTGCAATTATAAAGCCCATGGATAGCTTAGAATGTGAGGTGCTGGACCATGGCTGTCTGACCTCTGCTCAATTATCTAGCTTAACAGTGGAATCATCTCTCCCCCTGCCCCTTTTCTTCTTTTTAATAGGAAACCTCCATTTTAGAAGAATATAGTATCAACTGGACTCAGAAGCTGGGAGCAGGAATTAGTGGTCCAGTTAGGTAAGACACCAAGACACCCACGTGGAAAACAGGGTGCATTGCTCTGGGAGGAGACACACAAATTGAGCCTTGAGCTACAGACATCAGATGTACTTTGAGAATTAGCCTGAATTTAAATAGAGTTTCTGTTTGGTTTTGGATTTGTAGTGTCTTGCTTAGTGTGTATAAAGAACATGGACCATTGAGCTATACCCCCAGCTCCTAGTAGATGATATTTATTTGATTATGTTTTTTACATTTTTATGAGTGAACGTGTGTGCATGTGATGTGCACATGTGTGCCATAGCATGTGTGGAGGTCGAAGGATGACTTTCAGGAGTTGGTTCTCCTTCTATGTGGGTCCTGACCCCTTAGTAAAGGCTTCTTATTAGTTTTTTTCTTGCATCTAGACACAGCTAGGTAGCAAGGTCACATGGTCTATAGTATTATAGGTTGGTTTTAAGATGTCAAGTTATTTGGGCCAGTAAGATAGGCTATTGGGTAGAGGAGCTTGCTTACAGTTCTGATGGCCTGGATTCAGTCTCTGGAAGCAACAGTAATACTGGAAGGAGAGAACTGATCCCTGCAGGTTCCCCATGTTCTCCACGTGTACATACACACACCCACACCCACTAAGAATTTTTTTTTTTATTTTTTAGATTTATTTATTTATTGTGAATACAATACTCTGCCTGCATGTACACCTGCACACCAGAAGAGGGCGCCAGATCTCATTACAGATGGTTGTGAGCCACCATGTGGTTGCTGGGAATTGAACTCGGGACCTCTGGAAGAAGAGCCAGTGCTCTTAACCGCTGAGCCATCTCTCCAGCCCCCAACTAAGAATTTTAAAATGGAATTGAAAATGTAAAAGGTGGGGCAGGAGAGATGGGTCAGAGCACCGGCTGCTCTTGCAGAGGATCTGCGTTTGATTCCTAGTATCCATGAAGTAGCTCACAGCCATTTAGAACTCCTGTTCCAGGGGATCTGATGCCTTCTTCTGACCTTCACAGGGGCCTGGTGGTGAACAGACTTACATGCAGGCAAAACATTCATACAAAACAAAAACAAAACAAAAAACCAAAGATATGACATTTTTTAACAAATGTAAAAGAAGCCTGGGCCTCTCAGAGAGGATGTCATTTCTGTAGCTGGGCTGAGACCCAAGAGACCCTTGTCACCTGCTGCTCTAGGGCAAGTTGTCTTTTTTTGTATTTGTCTGAGACAGAGTCTATATAGGCCATGCTATCCTGGTATTTGCTATGTAGATCCTAACTGCCACCATGATTCCCCTCTACGCCTAGAGTCTGTGTGAAGAAATCGTCTCAAGAACGGTTTGCACTGAAAATCCTTCTCGATCGTCCAAAAGCTAGAAATGAGGTATGTTCCTTTATTACTTTGACTTGCTCACATACACAGCACACACTTATGCGCGCCCTTACACACACACACACACACACACACACACACACACACACACGGGGAAGAGCGAGGGAGGTCTATGCAGATGTCTTGGAACTATAGTTACAGGCAGTGTGAGCCACTCAGCTTGGGTACTGGGAACTAAATTTGGAAGTACAGGAAGCACTCTCAACTACTTGACCACCTCTCCAGCCCGTTTAGGTGTTTTGGGGCCCTAAGAATATGTACATGTTTACAACTAAGGCAGGCAACTTCTTGGAAAATATAGAGATGCATAAAACATCTGTATCCCTACTGAACTTCTGTTCTCTGTTCACATTATCATTGTCAAGTGATCTGTCTTAGCATGGAATGCTAGCTAGCATACAGTCTTTTTCCCTTCCAGCCACCTCACATTCTTTTTAAAATGAGTAGCAGTAATCTTGAAATTAAGTGAGTAAAAAGAGGGTGTATATAGCAAATCTGTCAGTGCAGTTTTATTTGTGGAGAGAACACTGGGGAGACGGTCTGCGCAGGGCCGCACTGGGTGTTTTGTATTAGTCTAGGTGGTGAGTAGTTTGACAGAAGTAGACATCCTTTGGACTTAGTGTGGTTAGCTTTTGATGGACATTTGGGGAAAATGATGGCACTTCCTTCGCACACAGACATGTCCTGTGTTCTCTTTAAGGTGCGTCTGCACATGATGTGTGCCACACACCCCAATATAGTGCAGATTATTGAAGTCTTTGCTAACAGTGTACAGTTTCCTCACGAGTCCAGTCCCAGGTAAGACTAAACAGGGCCATCACCTCTGGCTAGATGGAGGCCATGTTGTAGCAGAATCGTCCTCTTCTGTGTTCTCTTCCCATTTCCCTCCCACTTCCTCTCTCCTTTTCCTGCCTCTTTCTCTTTGTGTTTAAAAACTTGGGGACAGTTGTGAAAGTGGAATTATGTAATGAATGATCACTGAGTTTTACCAGCTGCTGGTGGGAAATCTTGTTTCATCTGTAACCCCTCCTCCGTCATTATTTTGATTATTTTCTCTTTTAAAAAAACTTTTAAGGGTTGAGGATTATAGGTCAGCGGTAGAGTGTTTGCCAAGCTTACCCAAGGCCCTGGATTCAATCTCTAGCACTGGTATGTGTGCTTATGTGTATGCGTGTGCATGTATGTATGGATGTGCATGTGTGTATGGGTGTGCGTGTGTGTATGGGTGTGCGTGTGTGTATGGTGTGCGTGTGTGTATGGGTATGCGTGTGTGTATGGGTGTGCACGTGTGTTAAAAGCAAAACAGTATAGAGCCAGGTGTAGTGGTGCATGCCTGTAATCTAGCACTGATAAGCAGGAGCATCATACATCCCAGTCTAGCCTGGTCCACATAGTAAGGCTGTTTATAAATAAACAAAAACATTGTAATTGAAATAGATTCTATTCCAAATCGGTGGGAGGGGCCCAAATGTTCTTCCAGGTTAAATCTTAGAGGCTCGTACAAAGGCCCCATTGCTTGAAGGGAGAAGCCATCATCATTCTTTTGGCTGCACATTTGGGAAGTAGCTTAGGTAGAGGCCAGGGTGTGACCCTGTCATTGCAGTGTGGCAGGTGTCAAGAGAGGAGCCTCTTCCTTGCTTTCGGAACCTTACAGAGCAGCAGTAGTGTAAGTGCAGTCTGGGAGGCAAGTGTCTCACACAGGCTGTGGGAAGTGGGCATTGTGGAGCTGGTGAAAGAGATGGAGTATTGAAAGCCGATGGGAAGTCGATTGTGTCTCACAAGTCGTGCTCTGTTGCTGAGAGCATTTGGATGAAAGCAGAAGCCTGTATATGAAAGAATAGGAACCAAAATTCACATTTTGTTTTGTTGTTGTTGTTGTTGAGAATGAAGATCATTGCTCTTAATTAGTGGCTAGATAACCCTGAATATAGAAAGTGGTTACATATTTTGTTGATGAGTTCACTTCATGTCAGTTTTTTGATGCTTCCAGGTTTTTCTTTTCCTTTCCTTTTTTTTTTGTT
>NC_022010.1:16127800-16135432 GCF_000317375.1 Microtus ochrogaster
TGACTTCCTTGCTCATCTTCTCCCTCCTTCTGTTCCTCATTGGGACTTTGGGAGCTCAGTCCAGTGTTCCAGTGTGGGTCCATCGCCAGATGAAGGTTCCGTCCAGATGGGATTCCTCAGCCTTCCTTTCCTTTTTTTAAATAATGTTTAAAATTTTTTTTTTTTTAACTTAACAAAATCAAATGCTTTTAAACAGGGCTCGACTCTTAATTGTAATGGAGATGATGGAAGGGGGAGAGCTGTTTCACAGGATCAGCCAGCACCGGCACTTTACAGAGAAGCAAGCCAGCCAAGTAACAAAGCAGGCAAGTCAACGGAGGGGTGGGGGTCTGGGGCACTGACACTCTGGCTGAGCAGTCCAATTGCGCCCGGGAAGAAAGCTGAAAGAAAAGCTGTTTGACCTCTCATTGCCTGCTTTGTTATAATCAGAAAGGACGCCTTCACAGGGGAAGCACAGCCGCTTTTCTACTTTGGGAGGGAGAATTGTATTTTTAATTGCTTGTCACATGTGTGCCAGGGCTGCTGTAGAGTTTCCTCCACTGACTGTCTGAGGACAGCTGTGCACAGGTAGACCCTTTAGTATAAACTTGTTCTCAGGCATTCGTACCCGAGATGTTTCTTGCACAAATCATCGATCATTTCTGCAGATTACAATGCTATTCTTGAATTTTTATGATAGTGAATGATTCTTAGTCATAGCCTATCATATTTTATTGTATAAATTTATGGCCCATTTGATACCCTGACTCCAACTAGCACTGAACACTCATAGAGGTGACACGCTAAACCTCAGGCTTATCTTCAGAACAAGCAAACAGACCGTAGGCCAGCATATGGCACAGCAGTTAGCTTTGCGAGAAAGCACTCACACATTTTCCACCTCTAGTTTTCAAGTCTTTGAATGCCTCCTTTCCTGTTGACTGGGTAGCAGTCAGTATTTGAAATGCTGAGAAGAATCACTAAGTTGAGGAACCACAGAATCTCTGGTATAACTTTCAAATTACACCATTCATTTCTCAGATACTGAGACAAAAGAATGTAATCTGATCATTCATTTAAAAAAAAAACAAACGGTTGCAGTCTACAGGGACAGATGCATTGTCATTAAGTGAGATGTACAAATTGCAACATTAGGTAGAAAATCAAACCAGCTGGCTGGAAGGCAGTGCCTGCCGTTCAGCTCCCTAGAGTACAGTTGTCTCCCAGGTGCAGCCCTGTCGCCCACTGGGCAAGCTCCTGCCTACTGAAGATGCTGCCTGTGGGTTCCCCTATGGTATCTGTCACAGCACAGGTCAAGGGGCATCTTACAGCATGTATCCACCGCTTTATTCTGACAAAGGATCGTTTGCAGTCATGTTTTAGTAAGTATAGGTTATGGTTAAACTAAGGCTAATTCATTTCTGTTTCTTGGTGTCCCGAGTCTTAGCTTCTGTTTTGAAATCAACACTGGCCACAGTTGTAATTGACTTAACTCCTGAAGTTTCACACTAGGTGTGTGAGAGATGGTGCTTTTCTGAGAAGTGTCTGGTCCCTGTGCCCTTTTTCAGATAGCCCTGGCTCTACAGCACTGTCATTTGCTAAACATTGCACATAGAGACCTCAAGCCTGAAAATCTGCTTTTCAAGGATAACTCTTTGGTGAGAAAATTTGCTTTTTCTCATTTGATGCTGTCACTTTTTTTTTGTTGTTATTGTTTTTTGTTTTGTTTCTCTCCCTCTCTCTCTCTCTATTTCTCTTTCTCTCTCTTTAGATAGAGTCTGTGTATCCCAGGCTGGTCTTGAACTTTCTGTGTAGCTGAGGATGACCTTGAACTTCTGATCCTCCTGCCTCTGCCTCCTGATTGTTGGGATTCCAGGTATGCATCTCCACACTTGGTTTATGTAACTGGGGGTTGAACGCAGGACTCTGTGCATAGTAGGCAAGCACTGCCAACTGAGGTCCATCCCCTCATCTTGATACATAGATCAGGCTGCCCTGGAACTCAGGGAGACTAGGTTGGCTGAAAACTCAAAGTTGCCTTTGCTGCACCGAGTCCACGTGCAGGAGGTTTTAGGCCACAGTGCTTCTAACACTTCAGTTTCCTCCACTTGTTTCCATGTTGGGGCTCAGAAAAGTTGTGACACCTGTGGCATTGGTGATTTGGATGTGGGACTTAGGAATTTGGATGATATTTGGAGTGTCTTTGGGGAGTGGCAGGAAGTAACGTGCTTTTTTATATTACCTTGGAAGTTAAGTTTGATTTGCTGTCAGCTGTTGTGTTTTTCCCCATGTTCCTATTCCCTGCCCTATATTCTACCAGTCCTTTGCTCTAGTTGCTATGACGCTCATGACTAATGTTCAGAATGAAGCAGTGCTCTGGGTTGATGAGGGAGGGCCAGTAGGGCTAAGACACTGCAAGCAAAGCTCACAGCTGTGAATCAAGGCTGACTTCCTTCTGTATTACTTTAGATTACTGATTGACTGCTTTTTATATGTATGAGTGTTTTGCTGCAGGCTCATGCAGTGCCTGTGAAAGTCACACTGGGACTGGAGTTACAGGTGATTGTGAGCTGCCACATGGGTGCTGGGACCCAAAACCAGGCATTCAGCAAGAGTAGGAAGTGCTCATAAATTCTGGGCCCTCTGTAGCTCCTTTGTACTAAGATCTACATCCTCCTCATAGGCTCAAGTCTCAGCTAGAAACTAACAAGAGCCTCATGCTTGCGTTGTCCTTCCTCCTTCCCTATCTATCTATCTATCTATCTATCTATCTATCTATCTATCTATCTATCTATCTCGTTTTGTCCTAAAGACAGGCTATCCTCAAACTCATTGTAATCCTCCTGCCTCACTGTCCACAGTGTTGAATTACAGGCTTCCGTAAGTGTTTACTGACAACTATGAAGAACTGATCCCAGTTTGTTTTGGCATCTTTCAGGATGCCCCTGTGAAATTATGTGACTTTGGATTTGCTAAAGTTGACCAAGGGGATTTGATGACACCCCAGTTTACCCCTTATTATGTAGCACCTCAGGTAAGCATGTTTTCTTTCTTATGGTGTATTGCCAAATTGCCTGTAGACTCTTGTTCTATTTTTCTTTTCTTTTTTTTTTTTTTTAAACATTTAACTATGTAGTAGTAGGAGCGCCGGGGCTGTGTCCCCAGCACCCCGGCCGCCTGGCTAGCTTATGCCCCGAAATAATTACATGGACACTATATTCTTTTAAACACTGCTTGGCCCATTTCTATCTAGCCTCTTCTAGGCTAATTCTCACATATTAATTTAGCCCATTTCTAATCATCTGTGTAGCACCACTAGGTGCACTTACCGGGAAGAGTCTAGCCTACGTCCATCCTGGATTGGAGCTTCATCGCATGTGCCCCAGAGAGCAGAGCTATCGCATCTCGCATCTGCCCAGGAGAGAGGAGCATGGCGTCTCTGCTCCAGAGAGCAGAGCTGTCAGTCTGAGCTCACTTCCTCTTCCTCCCAGCATTCTGTTCTGTTTACTCCTCCCACCTATGTTTTAACCTATGAGGCCAAGCAGTTTCTTTATTGCTTAACCAATGAAATCAACAGATTGATATATGACACTCCCACATTGTAACTATATGTATGAGAGTATATTTTGTTGTTTCTTTGGGTGTTTTTTTTTTTTTTTTTTTCCGAGACAGGGTTTCTCTGTAGCTTTTTGGTTCCTGTCCTGGAACTAGCTCTTCTAGACCAGGCTGGCCTCGAACTCACCAAGATCTGCCTGCCTCTGCCTCCCGAGTGCTGGGATTAAAGGCGTGCGCCACCACCGCCTGGCTGCAGTTCCGACTCTTGTTACTTCTGTTCTAGGCTTGTATCAAGATGGAGAGCAGGAACTCAATCTCAGAAACCTATACATTGCTTCATTTGGCGTAGAATTTTGCTTTTAAAATCAGTTTTTAGGCTCTGCGTAAAGTATTTCCCTCACAAGCCTGAGGAACTGAGTTTGAGTCTCTAGAGCCTGTATAAGGCTGATGCATTTATAATCCCGTGCTCTGTGTGAGGCAGGAGGAGACAAGAGAGTTCCTGAAAGCTCATATGCCAGCTAACCTAGGTGTACCCAGTGGAGAAGCAAGAAACTTTGTTTCAAACATGGTGGAAAGAAAGGACCTATCTCCATGTGAGGTCATCCTCTGACCTCCATGCATGTGTGTTGTAGCATGCACAAACCTATACTGACACAGAAACATGTAATTATATGTTCATACATACACACAATGGGCTGTGCCTTACTGATCCCATCATGCATCTGTAGTGCTGTTACCCGAAATTGCATTCAGTATATTCAGTCTGCTGTGCATCGTAATGTATGCTTAGATTAGCTTGCTTGTTTGTGTTTTTGTTTTTTGTTTTTATACAGCATAATCTTTATAAGGGACAGAAGACCACATTGTATTCAGTTTAGTAGAGCCCAGGTTCTGGTGCTCTTGCTCACAGTCCTCGGAGACACTTCAGGCTTTGCCACTTAGCGCATTCTCCAGGGCCTGGCTACCTCATCAGCACTCAGACACATTTTCTCTTGGCCAAAAGTGTACTGGGCCCAGAGCTTGGGCTGTACCTCTGAACATTCGTGGATTAGAAGGGGCAGGCCGAGGTGTGCCTTCTTCAGCTACACATAATGGAGCTGGGTGAAATCCCTGACACCCTGGCTGCCCAGTGAAAACTGACTGGTTGAAGTGGATGTAAATCTCGCAGCCTTAGCTTTGTGCTGATGAAGGGAAGAACCACATATAGGAAAGGGTTGTAATGCATTGTATAGTTGTTCTTCCTCTACCTTGTTCTCTCTCTCTCTCCCCCTCTCCCTCCTCCCTCCCTTTCCCTCTCCCTTTCCTCCTCTCCCTCTCCCCTTCTCTTCCCCCTCTCCCCCTCCCCCCCGTGTTTTGTAGTTGGTTGTTTTGGGATTTTGTTTGTTTGACACAGGGTCTCATTATGTAGCCCTGGCTGGCCTAGAACTTGCTATGTAGACCAGGCTAGCCTCAATCCCAGAGAAATCTGCCTGTTTCTCTCTCCCAGATGCTGGAATTAAAGACATACATCACCATGACTGTTGCTGCCTTCTTTCTTTCTCTCTTGCTCCTTTCTTCCTTTTTTTCTTTTTCCTCCCCCCCCCTTTTTTTGTTTTTGTTTTTGTTTTTGTTTTTGGAGGTAGGGTTTCTCTGTGTAGCCTTGGCTGTCTTGGAACTCACTCTGTAGACCAGGCTGAACTCAAACTCATAGAGATCCATCTGCCTTTGCCTCCCGAGTGCTGGGATTAAAGGCGTGTGCCACTACTGCCCAAGTGCTGCTGCTTTTTTAAGACAAGGGTCTTACTATGTGGTACAGGGTGACCTCAAACTCTTGATCCTCCTGCCTCTCTTTCTAATGTACTGGGATTACAGGCATGCACTATAATGCCCAGCCAAAAACATTTAGGGATGAGGTGATGCTCATGAAGTGTTTCCTGGGATAGAAGGACCTGAGTGTGATCTCTAGTGCTCATGTAAAAGCTGGGTCCATACCAACCAGGCATTATAGCATACACCTGCAGTTCCTGTACTGGGGGAGGCAGACAGGAGGGTTCTGAGCTTGTTCTTCACTGAGCTCCCCTTCTTTGAGAGAGCTTTGTTCATCAAATAAGGTGGAAAACAATGAAAACACCCACAGTTGACTTCTCCACCTATGCACACACTGCACCTGCACACATGGACGGACACACACATACACCTACATATACACTGTTTGTGTTTTGTGACATGATTCATGTATCCTGGGCTGTCCTGAAACTGCCTATGTCGCTGACTGACCTTGAACTCATCTTTCTCCTGATTCTACTGCCTCTATTTCCTATGTGCCCATCTTAAAAAAAAAGTCATTACGCCAGGTGTTGGTGGCGCATGCTTTTAATCCCAGCACTTGGGAGGCAGAGGCAGCCAGATATCTGTGAGTTCAGGGCCAGCCTGGTCTACAGAGTGAGTTCTAGGAAAGGCTCAAAGGCTACAGAGAAACCCTGTCTCGAAAAACAAAATAAAACAAGTCATTGCAAGGATTGTATATGGGTTTAGGTTTTATACCTATTTTATATAACCCATTTGAGTAAATTTTTACATATATATTAGCTATAGATTCCAGCTCAGCTCTTAGCATTTGAATTTACACTTGGTCCAGGACATTTGTTCTAGTCTTCTCTGTTGTTTTGGAGTTGAACATGTGTGTGTGTGTGTGAGTTTACGTACAGGCTGAGTTCTAGTGTTTACCATTCTGTCTTCATGTCTGTGCTCCATTGTGTTGCTCACTGTTCATTAGAACAACTCTCAACATTGGCTGAGTGTCAGGCGCCTTAGCGGGTTGATGTTAAGTTCTCTGACCTTGAATTGCCCTGTGGTCTTCAGGACCTCTTGATTTCCTCCATAAAAGCCTGAGATCTGACTGTGATTGTTGGAGAGCTGTGATATGGTCTGCCATCACTGACCTCTAAACAACACTGGTGATTACTATTTTTTTGCTTCTGAGAAAGCCTCATACATACACACACACACAGCTACACACAAATATATATTTTGTATATAATTTGTATAAATATATACACATATATATTTGTATATTTGTATATCTCAAGGGTACCTCAACCTTGTAATCCTTCATTCTGGATCATACCCCTCTGAACATGCCTGATCTCATATTCCATCTGCCTTCTCTAGCCACTGGGAATTATAGGCATTTTCTGTGATGCCTAGCTTCCATTTCTTTTGAATGATATTTTTGTTTGCTATTACTTGTATAGTTTTCATTGTTCAGGTTTTTTTTTAACATACTTTTGTAGACTTATTCTTTTTTTAAAAAAAATTATTTAAGCCGGGTGGTGGTGGCACATGCCTTTAATCCCAGCACTCCCGAGGCAGAGGCAGGCAGATCTCTGTGAGTTCGAGGCCAGCCTGGTCTACAAGAGCTAGTTCCAGGACAGGAACCAAAAAAAAAAAAAAAAAACTACGGAGAAACCCTGTCTCAAAAAATATATATATTTATTTATTATGTATACAATGTTCTGTCTTTGTGTATGCCTGCAGGCCAGAAGAGGGCACCAAACCCCATTACAGATGGTTGTGAGCCACCATGTGGTTGCTGGGAATTGAACTCAGGACCTCTAGGAGAGAGGCAATGCTCTTAACCTCTGAGCCATTTCTCCAACCCCTTGTAGACTTATTCTTCACATTTAGTACTTTTATGCTATTATAAATAGCATTTTATTTTTTAAGTTTAATTAATTTACTTTAATTACTTACTAATTTATTTATTTCTTATTTTTGGTTTTTTTGGTTCTCTGTGTATCCCTGACTGGCCTGGAAGTCACAGAGATCTGCCTGCCTCTGCCTCCCGAGTGCTGAGATTAAAGGTATGTGCCACCACTGCCTAGCAACTGGACACACCTTTAATTTACAGGTAAATTACTAACTGTGAGAAAGAAGCTTGGAAGTGTTTTGGTTTTGAGACGGGGTATCACTGTGTCCTGAAACTCACTATTAGACGAGGATATCCTTGGGATTAAAGCATGTGCCAACATGCCTGGCTGAAAGTTATAGTGATGCTTTTTGAAGTTTTTGTTTGTTTGTTGGTTGGTTTGGATTTTTTTTTTTTTTTTTTTTTTTTTT
>NC_022010.1:16135541-16137941 GCF_000317375.1 Microtus ochrogaster
GAGTGCTGGGATTAAAGGCGTGCGCCACCACCTCCCAGCTGTTTGTCTTTTGAGACAGAGACATGGTTTCTTTGTGTAGCCCTGACTGCTCTCGAACTTACAGAGATCCACCTACTTCTGCCTGCCAAGTGCTGGGAATAAAGGCATGTGCCACCACCACCCAGCCTGATATTACTTTTGATTGTTGCTTGTCAGTTTATTTGTAGCCTTCTTGTTGGTTCTGAGCTGTGGGACACTGGTGGTGTGATTCCAACAAGCTGTCTCATTGGTTTGCCTTTGACAGGTACTGGAAGCACAGAGGAGGCACCAGAAGGAGAAGTCTGGCATCATACCTACCTCGCCAACGCCCTACACTTACAACAAGGTAAGGGAGCAGGTGGTCTCCTTCCCGCTGCGGACTTCGTGACTCTGTGAGGTGCTGTGATGCAGCAGCAGCTGATCTGATGAGGTCATGAAGTAAGGCTCTCACTTGTTTAGTGCGTGCAGCAGGAGCCAGAAGCTGTAGCCCCGTACAGACACTGACTACAGTGGGTTAACTTTCATTTTAGGAGGAAAGGCCATTTTTGAAAAACTGAAACTCAAGAGCACTCTGGTCATTTATGTATGGCACTATTCCTTGGTGCTTCATAAAATAACAGCTTGATTAAAGCAGTTGTCTAATTTGAACAGGGTCTTCTATGCAGAGCAAGTGCTTAGTTCCTTGGCGCTGTCTTTAACTACAGCCACATACCAGACATAGCTCTGTGGAGCTCACGAAGCCAGCGCTTCTTGAATGGGTTGCCGAGTAGATTTTTAAAAGTGTGCTTTTTGGGCACTTGAAACTAGCTCCAGGCGACAGGGGCGTCTAGGGTCACTGCTGTGGATCCACACGCTCCAGCTTTGTGGCTTCATATAGGCCACTGAGCTGCACTCTGAACAGGAGCTTTCGGGACTGAGTTTGAAGTCCACTAGCCTAGCCAGAAAATGACAGGTTCCGTGAGATACCCTTCTCAAGGGAACAATGCCAGACATGATGGAGCAGGACCCTGGGTAGCCTCTGGTTTCACATGCATAAGGCATAGGCGTGTGCATCCTCCTACAGTTGCACACAAGCATGCATCATACACAGAGTTCAGCAAAGCGTTGATGCTGAATGCTCGCTGGCAGATCCCTTGACCTCCTGTACATGTTGCCTGATGAAGCTTGCATGGTGTGTGACTGCAGGACAGGACAGGTGACTGCAGACCCAGATCCACCCGAGCCAGTACAGAGCGCTGACAGAGGCTCCAAATGACTGCCTGTGCAGCCTTCCACCAAGAGGCCTTCCAGAGTCATTTTAGAAATAAATTTGGCTCCTAGCATTGTTACAGCCTCCATATCTCTGAAGAGTAAGTAGTGAGGAATTCAAGGAAATGTGAAACATGCCTTCAGGTCTCATACCTGACTACTGAGTGTTAGGAGAGAAACTGCTCATTTGGGCTTTTTATTTGGCTGGAGAACTTTCTCTGCTCTCTCATTGCTTACCATAGTCTCTCATTTGCATAGTATTTTTTTTTCAATTCAAATAGAAATTTCTTATGAGAATAGAGTAGAACACAGTTGTCATGTGTGACTAACAGCAAATGCTTTTAGGCCTCCAAATTTTGTTATACTGCTTTGGCCTTTTCAAAATGGCTTATACATGTGCCTTAGCTGCTGCGGTCAGCACTCTCCTGCCCCATCTGGATTGAATACAGTACATGGTCTAGTGTGAGCTGGCTTTTAGCTCTCTGCTTCTCTGCTCTAGGCTGTCTCACGTGCATGTGATATATGCAATGTTGGTGGCTCTCAGAGACAGCAAGAGACTCTTAGTCTCTAAAATGTCCTCAGCTGCCACTGTCCTTGGTTATATTAGCTTGTATGTGTGGGTCTGCACACACCTGGACTGTAGTTGGAGGCTCTTCTCTGATTGGAGTGATTCCTTTCTATTTTGCTTTCAGAGCTGTGACTTGTGGTCCCTAGGGGTGATCATCTATGTGATGCTATGTGGATATCCTCCTTTTTATTCCAAACACCACAGTCGGACTATCCCAAAGGATATGCGGAGAAAGATCATGACAGGAAGTTTTGAGTTTCCAGAAGAAGAGTGGAGCCAGATCTCAGAGATGGCCAAAGATGTTGTGAGGAAGTGAGTCCCTGGGCTGCTGAAAGGGTGGTTAGGGAGCCCTGGGGGGATGCAGTGCAAAGAGAAGTCCTTTGTCATCGTGTAGGCATCTTCTGTTAAGAGTTCTCCTTATAGTCGGACGGTGGTGGCACACACACACCTTTAATTCCAGCAGTTGGGAGGCAGAGGTAGGAGGATCTCTGTGAGTCTGAGGCCAGCCTGGTCTACAGAGTGAGGCCCTGACTTGAAAAACCACCCCCAAGCCGGGCGGTGGTGGC
>NC_022010.1:16138237-16139201 GCF_000317375.1 Microtus ochrogaster
TCTCAAGATTGTGAACCCAGGGTTGCTGTGTTAAATTCAGGACCGTAAGTGGTCAGCTCCTGCTGTGCCTGTCTACCTTCTCCCACCTTATCTTCTGTTTGTCATGTTTTGTTTGCTTTTTTTTTGTCTTGTTTTGTTTTGAAATAGGATCTTATTCTAGCTCTCGCTGGCCTAGAACTCACTTTGTAGTTGAGGCAGGCCTGAGATCTGTGGCAATCCTCCTGCCTTAGTTTCTTGAGTGTTGGGATTACAAGTGTGCACCTCCATGCCCTGTTGTGTCTTTCTTGTATATAAGCCAGCCATCAGGGATGGATGTGATGCTAGGACTTTAACTGGGATCCCAGGTGACACTGACCTTTGGCCTTTCATTTCTTTACACTGTTGAAGTGTGTGGTGTTAGGCTTAGGGCCACTCCCAGCCTATTCTGCCAGGTGGCTGCTCTGAAAGTATTAAACTGAGGAATCAGTTTAATACTTAAAAGTATTAAACTAAGAATTAGGGATATCAGGGGCTGGAGTGATGGCTTGGTGGTTAAGAGCACTGACTGTTGTTGCAGAGATAGTTTCTTAGTACCAACATGGTGGCTCCTAACTGCCTGGAACTTCAGTTCCATGGGGCTTAGTGCTCTCTCTGGCCTACTCAGCACTGCACACATGACACATGTGTACAGATAACATGCAGGCAGACACTCAAATATAACATAAAAATGAATATTGGAAAGAATTAGGTGGGCAGTGGTTGGTGGCTCAAGCCTTTTATTCCCAGCACTCAGGAGGCAGAGACAGGAGGATTTCTGTGAGTTCAAGGCCAGACTGGTCTACCAATTGAGTTCCAAGATAACCAGAGCAACATAAACGCTGTCTTGGAAAACCAAAAAGAAAAAGAGAATAGGGCTAGCGACAGTGCATGAGAAGGAGCCAGTGCAGACTGGGTAGTGACAGTGCATGAGAAGGAGCCAGTGCAG
>NC_022010.1:16139366-16142970 GCF_000317375.1 Microtus ochrogaster
AGAAGGAGCCAGTGCAGTCTGGGTAGTGACAGTGCATGAGAAGGAGCCAGTGCAGACCGCGGGTAGTGACAGTGCATGAGAAGGAGCCAGTGCAGACCGCGGGTAGTGACAGTGCATGAGAAGGAACCAGTGCAGACCGCGGGTAGTGACAGTGCATGAGAAGGAGCCAGTGCAGACTGGATAGCAAAGCTGAGCTGAACTTTCAAGTACTCTTCCTGCTACCCGTGTGGAAAATGCAGCTCTGCCCACCTGATCGGTTTCCTCATGGGTTAAGAGAAAGGGAAGCATGAAAGGGGACATGCTTGAGGATTGTCCTACTGACAACAGTCTCTTCTAAGTGAGCTTGTGCCAGGCATGTTGATGCCTGCATGTAAGACCAACACTTGGAAGACTGAGACAGGAGAATCATGAATTCAGTGCCAACCTGGCCTATGTAGACCATGTAGTGGTTTAGGGAGTCTGCTGCAAAGAGGGGCTAGTTCCTAAACTGTATAAAGGACTTTTTATGATGTTGAAGGCAGGGTTTGACTTCTCACCTGTCTATATGTTGCTTTCCTGCTGTTTTCCCAGCTTTGTAGTAAACCTTGGTCTTCTTGACGGCTCTCTGCGTCTTGTGTGTGTAGGTGTATGTAGAGGTTAGAGGTCAGAGGTCAGTCTTTAGTGTCATTTTTCAGGCCTTCATCCATATTTTTGACAAGGGATGTAAGCTTGTCCTGACTCAGACATGGGAATGAGGGCTATGTAGTTAGAAGAGGTGATCATGCTGCAGAGAGCCCAGGGCTGTGCTGGGTTAAGCTAGGTGTTGTGTTGTATTAGCCTGGATGAGTGGGGGGCCATGAAGTATGACGCTGTGCGATGGTCTGTTGGAGTTGTTGACTATCTCTGAATAAGAAAGGTCCAGGTCCAATGTCTACCTTGATGGGATCTCCTTTTATCTTAGATAACAGCCTGGTTCAAAACTACAAGGCCCTCAGCTAATTTACTGTCCTGGAGACCTCAGAGTGGGGATTAAATACAGCAGGATGTATAGGCTTGTTGGTTTCTCTACTGAGTCTTGTGATATGGACTATCTGAAGGTTTTTTTTGTTTGTTTGTTTATTTGTTTGTTTGATTTTTGGAGACAGGGTTTCTCAGTGTGGCTTTGGAGACTGTCCTGGGTGGCCTTGAACTCACAGAGATCCACCTGCCTCTGCCACCTTAGTGCTGGGATTAAAGGCATGCACCACCACACCTGGTTTTGAAGTATTTTTGAATAAAACTTTTGGTGTTCCTTTCAGTCTGTTGCCCAGGAGAGTAAACCATAGCAAGTACATGGGACTTCTAGTACTCTGTACATCCTGCCTTGCTGCTAGATGTCCCAGGCCTGCAGGAGTTGATAGGAAGTCAAAAGAAGACAAGGTTATTTGGAATCCAGCCCAAGAACTTCCTGTTTCTTTTGAGGATATCTATGCATGTTGTGTGTTGGTGTGTTTTCTCTACAGGCTCCTAAAGGTCAAACCGGAGGAAAGACTCACCATTGAGGGAGTGCTGGACCATCCCTGGCTCAACTCCACAGAGGCCCTGGATAATGTCCTGCCCTCTGCTCAGCTGATGATGGATAAGGTTCTGAGTGAGACTTATTTTGTTGCCTGAAAAGAAGTGTGAGAAAGGGCTGCTGAATATAGGACTTAAAGGGAAACGGGAAAGCTTGTTTTCTCCTATTTCCTGAAAATAGGAGAACAGGCCCCAAGGACTATCCTTTGCACTTGCTGTGTGGGTTTGATGGCACAGGACATAAAAGGTCCTTTCCCCCAAGATGTTTATGTCAGGTCGTTGGGAAGGTAAGCAAATGAAATGTATTTTAGAAACAGATCTTGCATGCTGTGGGAATTCAGAAGTTGGCATCTCTGAGGGCGTGTGCTGCCTAGGATGAAGGCAAAAAGCCTCACACTTACTGGCTGCCTTCTATCTTGAGGAACATTAAAATTTATTGTATTTATCTGCGTGTGCCACCATGTGCATCCAGGTCCTCTGGAGGCCAGAAGAGAGCATTAGATCTTGATCTGGAGCCATAGGTTGTTGTGAGCCACCTGCTGTGAGTGCCGGGAACTGAACTTGAGTCCTTTGTAAGAACAGTGCGTTTCTAACTGCTGAGCCATCTCTCTAGCACCATTAGTGCTTCTTACTGAAGAAGGCTAGCTGGTAGGTGGCCTATGTGTGGTCTGCTGGTCCCTGCTGATCCAGGGGAGGGAGAATCCTCTGCCTGATTAAAAAAAATTGTATGGATCTCCTTTGTCTTGAATTGGCTTTTAAGTTGTCAAGTAACAAATCTGGAAACAAGCGGACAAAGCCAGGCACAGCAGCACAGCACTCCTGGCATACACTCAGGAGCTTAGGTTGGCAAATCACACGAATTTGAGAGTTCAAGATGAACTTGGGAAACACAGCCAAAATTATATATATATTTAAATCCAGAAGGTCAGGGTAACTGATGATAGCATTTACATGCAGGCAGTGGTTGCAGGAATCCAGCAGGCTCATGCTGAGCAGCTGGCCAACATGAGGATCCAGGACCTCAAAGTTAGCCTCAAACCCCTACACTCCGTGAACAACCCCATCCTGAGAAAGAGGAAGTTACTTGGGTAAGTGAGCTTATTTCTTTGATCTTCTTTATGATAGGCATGGTTGAGTGCTAGGGGTCTGCTCTCTTTCTGCAGAGGGCAGACAGTATAAGTGGCCTCAGAAGTTGGACATACTCTAGTTGCTTTTTTTCTGAACGTTCTGGTATCTTGAGTTTGGAGCTGGGTTCTGAGGTCTTACCTTACTATTATCTTTCCCCACACTTGTAAAGCACCAAGCCAAAGGATGGTATTTATATACACGACCATGAGAATGGAGCTGAGGATTCAAATGTTGCCTTGGAAAAGCTTCGAGATGTCATTGCCCAGTGTATCCTCCCCCAGGCTGGTAAAGGTCATGCCACTTACTAATGTTCTGCATGTGTGTGTCTGTGTGCCTGAGACAAGAGGAGCGAATAATTTGTGGTGGTCTGTTTGTGTCTTATATTAAGTACATTATATAAATGAGTCCACATCTACTAGGAGGTATAAACAGTGCTAACTGCAGACACATGGTAAGTTTGTGTCTTTGGTCTTCAGTGAACTTCTTGTTTAGTCTATCTGCTAATGCCAGGTGTGGCATGTGATTTGTGTTGTCTGAGCTTCACAAGGAAGGCACAAAGTAGAGAGTAAAGGATGGAAATGTGGACTAGGTCTAGATTAAAGGCCATCAACACCATTTCCAGAGCCTTTATACTGCAGCACTGTATCTGTGAGGATAGGGCTCACAACCAGCCCTGCTGCAGCTTCCATCCCTGGACTTCACTGGCCTTTTTACAGGAGAGAGCCTCCCTGTCCAGATGGCTATGATGCGAGTGGCTCTTCTCATATTGAGTAAGGCTTCATGTTCGTTGGGGTCAGAAAAAGTTGGATTAACCCGTCTTCCTAAATCATTTGCCATTTAAGAGTCTGGGAACATGCCTGAGTATTTTGAGGCGAGGTATGAGTGTAGGAAGAGGGCAGAGCACACAGACTTGTTACTTCTTCCCTCTTTTGACTAGTTGTTT
>NC_022010.1:16143070-16146323 GCF_000317375.1 Microtus ochrogaster
TTTTTTGTTTGGTTGGTTGGTTTTTCAAGACAGGGTTTCTCTGTAGCTTTGGAGCCAGTCCTAGAACTCACTCTCTAGACCAAACTAGCCTGGAACTCACAGAGATCCACCTGTCTCTGCTTCCAGAGGGCTGGGATTAGGGGTATGTACCACCACCGCCTGACTGTTTGGAGGTGGAGGAGGGCTAGGTGTTTTTGTTCAGAAACACCTCTCACATTTCTCTTGGGTTGTCAGAACACGTGTGTGAAGAGCTCAGTGACGAGAGGTTCAGCCTGGCACACCAGGACCCGCAGGAAGCCAGCAGATTATACATTTTGTCTTACTTTTCTCACCTACTTGGGCCTCATGCCCTTCCGTTTATGACACTAAAATCCCATGATGCTACTTAAAATCGGAACGTCCCCTCCATGCCCACAGGAGAGAATGAGGACGAGAGACTGAATGAAGTCATGCAGGAAGCCTGGAAGTACAACCGGGACTGCAAGCTCCTGAGGGACGCCCTGCAGAGCTTCAGCTGGAACGGTAAGTCCTGAGGGACGCCCTGCAGAGCTTCAGCTGGAACGGTAAGCCAGCCCTGGCATTTAGACACAGACGGTCTCTGAGGCCAGAGCCAGGTGAGGATGATGTGTGACGAGAAGGGGCTCTGGGGGGCGGGCTCTGCTTTACCTGCCCAGGCATCTCTGGTGTCTGCTCTGTGCATTTGTTTTCCAAAGTGCAAGTGCATTGTGTGTTATAAAATGAACACTGGAGAGCTCTGTCAAATATTTCTTGAGGAGGGAATAAAAAAGACAAAAGCGAAAGCAGATTCTTAACCCCACATTCCTGGGCTGTTCACTAGGTGATCAAGGAACAGCAGCACACAGTTGGGGGATACCAGAAAGTTCCCCTAACCGGCTGTTAAACTCAGAGTCATTTGACTGAGGAAAAAGGTTGGCAGGTCTGCCACTGGGCAAACTTCTTCCCAGTAAAACAAGGTGGAAAGGAGAGGTGCCTTTTTCCTACTCGGCTCGGCTCTCAGCAGCTTGTGGTGACATCACCACTCCAGCCGAGAAGACTGCCAGGAGCTGCCGCAGTGCCGTCGGAAAGGGGAGGCATGTGCTTTGACTCCGTTCCTCTGCCTGTGTCCTCAGTGGGCCTGGCTGCTCCACACCTGAAGAGAGTCTAAGACAGAGACCTGTACAGAGTGTGTGCTGGGTGCCAGCAGCAGTTCTCTCTATCCAGCCTCTATTCAAAGGCTATTCCAACCCTGATGCTTAGTTCTATAGGCTGCGGGGGGGGGGGGGGGGGGATGTTGATTTTATCTGTGTGGATGTGGACATTCGCGCTAGTGTCTGCACAGTTCACAAGGGAAGTCAGAGTGCCTGGAGCTGCAGTTAATGGGTGATGGTGAAGCCACATGTGGGTGCTGGAAACTGAACCTGTGTCCTCTGCAAGAACAGCAAGTGCTCTTAACCTTCTGCCCCAAGTTTTGTATTTTATGTAAACAAAATCAGACAGATCTACATTCTTTTGTCTCTGGCTTCTTTTTTGTCAGTATTGTTTTTGTGTGTTCCATTCACGTTCTCATGAATTTACTGTCCATTCACCACTGAGTGGACATGTTTTTGTTTTGAGGTTCTAATAAACAAGGAAAGGTTGTTGGGAATACTTTTCTATTTCCTGATGTACAGCTTGGCTTTGTTTTGTTTTTCGAAACAGTTTCTGTGTGTAACAGCCCTGGCTGTTCTGGAACTTGCTCTGTAGAACTCACAGAAATCTGTCTGCCTCTGCCTTCCCAAGTACTGGGATTAAAGGCGTGCACCACCCCACCCAGCTTCTAGGCGGTTTTCTATGCTTGGGTATGAGTGCCTTGTTGGATGGCGTCGGTGATCTCTGGTTTTGTGGCATGTGAAACTGCTTGCTTGCTGCTTGAAAGCAGAGGCTCCGAGCTGCTTTTGAACAGTGCGGTGAACTCTGGCTGGTGAGGTTGTTTGAGTTGAAAAACTGACCTCATTCTTTCTTGAGTTTCAGGTCGTGGATTCACAGATAAAGTAGACCGACTGAAGCTGGCAGAGGTTGTGAAGCAAGTGATCGAAGAGCAGACTATTCCCCATGAGCCCCAATAGTAAAACTTCAAACTGTTTTTAACAATTGGAAAAATAATTCCTTAATGTAAAAAGTAATTTTTATGTAAATTAATAAATCATAATTTCATTTCCTTGTTGCTTAATGTTGCTGTTTAGATTTAGTGTCAGAGTTTCCTAACAGTTAACTATTGTTGACATAGGATAGTCGAGTCTTGTAGTGTAAGACACTGTCAAGAAAGACGGGTATAGTTACAATAAAGTTTTAGCAACCATTTGTCAGAGGCAGGTAGAGGAGCTGCACCAGGCTCTGCTCAGTCTCTATTGCTTCAAGCACTGTGGAGCCTTGCTCTATTTGCTTTGACTGTTGCTCCCTGGTCTTAGGTAGATTAATTCTAGTGCTGATCTGTTTTTATGAATCAAGTATTTCTGTCCTCCCCTGCTCCCCTGGCTTCTCTCTGGCATGATTTTACTGAAAAATGTCAGAGGATCCAATCTTGTTTGGTTGTTTTTCTTTTGTGGCTTTCCATAAGTAGTTGTTCTGCCTGGATTTACTTGCATCCTCCTGGCTGTGTTTATTTTCTTCAGTATCCTTCGATCTCAGGTGGCATAATTAAGCAGCTTTGGTTTGTTACTTACTGTGTATGCAGGCACAGCCAACCCCTCTCCTAGTGGTTGGTTTTTTAGAGCTGTTTCTGGTGACTGCCTTTACTGGCACACATAAGAGCTCACAGGTAGGACAGGTCTTCTGTCTCAGTTGTTCAATTTTGTTTCCTCCTCTTCAGTCAAAGTGGATTTCATGGAATTTGTTACTTTCTAGCTCCTGAGTGTTGTCACTGTTCTCAGGGGCTGTGTGATAAAAATCACAGTGTCCTTGGGGCCTGCTGTGGGAGGAAAGGCCCAGTGCTCTTGGGTGAGCAGAGGTGCTGTGGTGAGAAGTGGGGGCGCTGTCGAGGGTAGCAAGACCTCGGGGCTAGGCAACAGAGAAAAACCATTTTAAGCAAAATTTCTGGCCAGAAAGATGTAGCTGAGAATTGACATAGGGGCCTGTTCTCCAGTGAACATGTTCTAGATCATCGGGGAGACTGCTTGCTTTCCAGCACACCTGTCCTGGGGCAGGAATCCAGTGTGCCCGTGGGGGTAGAGGTTGTTGGTCTTGTCTTTTTTTTTTTTTTTTAATTTATTTATTT
>NC_022010.1:16146423-16155882 GCF_000317375.1 Microtus ochrogaster
CCCCCCCCCCTGGTCTTGTCTTTAGAGGAACTTGTTGGCACACCAACTCTGCCTTTCATCTTAGAAATTTATCAGCCGGGTATCTTGTAAAAGCTTAGGATGTTTTTCCCCTTCCACCGGTGTGGTGTACTGTAGACACGATTGGAAAGGACATAGATCTTGATGGTTGCTTTTGTCTGACCATGGCTTACGAGTGTTACAGCAGCTTCAGGTTGACTTCACCTTGTGCAATAATGAAATCCGTGCCTATGTTTGTCCATACAAGAACCACATTGGATGTCTGTAAAAACCATGAAGATGCCCAACCCTGGACAAAATTCTCCCAAACACTCTGCTTCAGAGCTGAGTTTTCTTTGTATATTCCTAGGCCAATAGTAAATTATGTTTTAACATGAGTCAGTCTTGCTAATAATACAAAATCTACACCTAGCTGGAAGTTAAACTTTATCTTCCTGGTAACTTACTGCCTGCCTACCACTGATGTCTGTGGAAACAACAGCTCCTGCCAGGCGATGAGCTGTAGTCTCCAGTTTGCTACATGGCCACTGACCCTGCTCATTAAGGCCATTGCTTGTCACTCAGATGGAGAGTGTCTTACCACAGTTACTTCTGCTCACTGGACAGAAGTGTCTTTCTGGCTCACACAGTGTGGCCTTAGGAACATGCATCTTTGAGATGGGTTCATTTACTTACTTTGGGTTTTTCAAGACAAGGTTTCTCTGTGTAATGATCCATGCTATCCTAGAACTCGCTTTGTAGACCAGGCTGACCTAGAACTAATAGTGATCTGCCTGCCTCTGCCTCGTGAATGTTGGGATTATAGGCTCGTACCACCAGTACCCAGCAGAAATTTTTTGAAACAGCTACTGGCTGAATGATGTCACCATAAGGATTCCTTTTATTTTAAAGAGTTATTTTTTTTTTTTTGGTTGTGAGCCCAGCCCCCAACAGCTGAGCCATCTGTCCAGCCCGAGTTATTTTTTTTTTTTTGGTTGTGAGCCCAGCCCCCAACAGCTGAGCCATCTGTCCAGCCCGAGTTATTTTTTTTTTTTTAAGATTTAGTTATTATGTATACAGTTTTCTGCTTGTATATATTGTATCTTTTGCCTGCAGGTCAGAAGAGGGCACCAGATCTCATTATAGATGGTTATGAATGGTTGCTGGGAATTGAACTCACAGGACCTCTGTAAGAACAGCCAGTGCTCTTAACCTCTGAGCTACCTCTCCAGCCAGAGAGTTATGTTCTTTATACATTTGAAAATGAACAAGTTGAAAGAATAGACTATCGTTGCTAAAGAAGTCAAAAGATTTTATTCAGATCTTGTACATCAGGATGTATGTGTATATTGAAGAAAACGTGTTTCAATTTGAGAACTGGAAAATTTGGATATTTAATTATCATTTCATATTTTTAAATTTAAAAAGAAGACTGTTATTCCATTATTGGTCCTTGGTTTACCATTGAGCTGCCCTAATCTTTCTTATGTTTGTCAGTTATGCACAGGGAAGCAGTGGGGGACTTGGGCATTCCAGGACAATACTCTGAAGAGAACACGGTCCACACAGCTGAGGACCCACTTCCTTTCCAGTCGGCTCCCTGCTGGAGCCTGAGGCCACCTGACAGGAGCCAAGCATTCCTGGCTGATTACATGCTTAGCTTTTTGGGTTTTTTTTTTTGTTTTTTTTTTTTGTTGTTTAGACAAGGTCTTGGTTTGTGTTCTTGGTGCCTTGCCTTTACTCCCAGCACTCGGGAGGCAGGGCCAGGTGGATCTCTATGAGTTCGAGGCCAGCCTGGTCTACAAGAGCTAGTTCCCGGACAGGCTCCAAAGCTACAGAGAAACCCTGTCTCGAAAAACCAAAACAAAAAAAACAAAAGGGCTGGAGAGATGGCTCAGTGGTTAAGAGCATTGTCTGCTCTTCCAAAGATCCTGAGTTCAATTCCCAGCAACCACATGGTGGCTCACTACCATCTGTAATGAGATCTGGTGCCCTCTTCTGGCCTGTAGGCATACATGCAGACAGAATACTGAGACTACTGAATACATAATAAATAAATAAATAAACAAACAAACAAAAAAAAAAAAAAAACCAACTCATGCAGAGACCAGGCTGGCCGTAAACTTGCGATCTTCCTGTCTCTGCCTCCTAAGTATTGAGATTATAGGAGTACACCACTTTGCTGAAACAAGCAGGGCATTTCTCCATTTCCAAGTGTTACATAGTTAATCCTTGTATGTTTAATGTTGTAAATATTTGACTTATAATTTAAAATTATTTTTATGCCATGTAGAAGATGTAGTTTTATTTCAATCTCAGAATATGCAGGAGAATGAAGAAATGGGGGCAGGAACATAGCTTCTGTTTTCTTCTAAACGTATAGTGTTAAATATACCAAGAGCATTAACATAAAACTAAATCCTGGAATTGGCAGACAGGATAAGCCACTATAGTCAGAGACAAGTATGGGAATTTAAGGGTTCTTCCAGAGCTTGTTTCCATTTTCTTAGTTGTTGAAACTAGTGTCACCAGTCTGTTTTACCATTTTATTTTCATGGTGAGGCCATTGGGAGGATTAGCTTAGGTTCCAGGCTCTAATGTACCTCTGTGGAAAACATCTAACACTTAATGCCTTAGAAGTACTCCATAGAGAAGGAGTGTGTTTGACGTAGATGCAAAATGTCAGAACTCACTGGGTACACAGAAAAGATGAGGGAAAGTAGAACACCCAAATACTGTTCCCTTGAATGAAAGGAGTAAAAGAAGAGCAGCCCTGAGTAAGCATGACCACCATGAGGATGAGAACAGAGACAGGACAGCAGAGAACTCTGCATTGTTCAGAGAACCCCGGGAAGCTTTGTCCCCTCCCCCACAGCATTGCCAGAATATTGGGCCCAAAAGAAGGAGCAGGTTACCAGATGTTGTGTCCACTGCCTGGGGTGGAGGAAGATGATCTGACTTAGAGAACTGGCTGAGTCACTGCTCTACAGGGCTCACCTCCATGAACAACAAAGGAACGTAAGCAACACGGAAGGAGGCCCAGGAGAGAAGGAAGAACAGAGACAGCCTGAAGGCTGCAGGATTCTAGATGGGCAGCACCCCATGAGGGACAAGCACAGACATGGATTGCTAAGTCAGTGAGAAACCTGCCTATTAGGAAGGGCTGCCGCTGATGGACATAGATCCTACACTATCACCTGTTTCTTTGGGCCATGTCAGTGGCAGCATCAGTGAGAGGGATTGCCTCCATTCTGTCTTCTCTTCAGATAACACAAGTGGCCTTAGAGACAGCTAAGATAACATCACACATTTGGGCTGCCCACCAGCTGAACTTGGCTGTGAGACTAGTGCCAGGACACCCATCTGTCAAAGCAGGGCTTCTGGTGCTGTTAATTTTTCTTCCAAGTACGTTCTGTGACATAGGATCTGTATATTACTCTTCCTATGAAACGGTCATCCCCAAGAGACTGCCAGTCAAGGGGAGTGAAGATCCCGGAGGAAGGGTGTCCTACATGCTGTTGATGCAGGGCCGGCAGCAGCTGCTTCACCTGGAGGTAAAGGGAGACCACTCTGCGAGTAACTTCCCAGTCTACAGTTACCACAATGGTGTCCTGGGGCAAGAAATGCCTCTCCTCTCACAGGACTGCCACTATGAAGGTTACATGGAAGGGGTGCCAGGCTCCTTTGTCTCTGTCAACATCTGCTCAGGCCTCAGGGGCATCCTGATCAAGGAGGAAACATCCTACAGCATCGAGCCTGTGCTTTCCTCCAAAGAGTTCGAACACATCCTGTATACTGTGGCACATCAGCCTCGCGTCTCCTGCAGTGTCATTCCCAAAGACAGCCCAGGGGACACTGGCCAGCAGCAGAGGAGCAGGAGACCCGATGACCTGCGGGAGCTGTCTGACTTGTGGTCACATACCAAGTATGTGGAGATGTTCGTCGTGGTCAACCACCAGCGGTTCCAGATGTGGGGCAGCAGCGTCACAGAGACAGTCAGGGCAGTAGTGGACATCATTGCTCTGGCCAACAGCTTCACTAGGAGACTAAACACAGAGATGGTGCTGGTGGGCGTTGAAGTCTGGACAGAGGGGGACCTGATAGAGGCCCCGGTGGACCTGCAGGCTACACTGAGGAATTTCAACCGCTGGAGACAGGAGGAGCTCCTGGGCCGTGTCAGGCATGATGTG
The DNA here is from genome assembly GCF_000317375.1 of Microtus ochrogaster. Taxonomy (NCBI): domain Eukaryota; kingdom Metazoa; phylum Chordata; class Mammalia; order Rodentia; family Cricetidae; genus Microtus; species Microtus ochrogaster. The sequence continues at coordinate 16,150,611 of NC_022010.1, forward strand.
GCACACTTGATCGTCGGGCATCACCCAGGAGAGAATGAGGGCCAGGCGTTTCTCAATGGTGCCTGTTCTGGTGGGTTTGCAGCAGCTGTGGAGGCCTTCCATCATGAAGATGTCCTGCTGTTTGCGGCGCTCGTGGCCCACGAGCTGGGACACAACCTGGGAATCCAGCACGACCACCCAGCCTGTGCCTGTGACCCTAAGCACTTCTGCCTCATGCACGAGGATATCACCAAGGACAGTGGCTTCAGCAACTGCAGCTCTGACGACTTCTACCATTTCCTCCATGACCACAGAGGGGCCTGCCTGCTTGACAGGCCTTGGCACCAAAGCCGCAAGCGCAGAGCTGCCCATTGTGGAAACGGTGTGGTGGAGCAGTCAGAAGAGTGTGACTGTGGTTCTGCTTGTGACAGTCACCCATGCTGTGAGCCAACCTGTACACTGAAGGACGGTGCAGAGTGCAGTGATGGCCTCTGCTGCTACAATTGTAACTTCAGAAAGAAAGGTGCCTTGTGTCGTCCTGTTGAGGATGTGTGTGACCTCCCTGAGTTCTGTGATGGCCATTCCCAAGAATGCCCTATAAACAGCTACATGCAGGATGGCACGCTGTGTGACAGGATTTATTACTGCTCTGGGGGTTGGTGCAGGAATCCTGATAAGCAATGCACAAAGATCTATGGGTATCCTGCAAGATCCGCCCCTGACGACTGTTACATTTTAATGAACACCAAAGGGAACCGGTTTGGAAACTGTGGCCGTCCCAGCACGGCTAACTCAGGATACGAAGCGTGTTCTGATGAAGATATATTTTGTGGCAAACTGGTATGTACTGATGTTAGTTACTTGCCACAAGTCAGACCCCTGCACACTCTCCTCCAGGTTCCTTATGGAGATGACTGGTGTTGGAGCATGGATGCCTATAACGCTACTGATGTTCCAGACTTTGGAGATGTGCAGGATGGTACTTACTGTGCCCCTAACAAAGTCTGCACGGAGTCCTTGTGCACTGACCACACGGTGCTCCAGTACGACTGTGAACCAGAGGAAATGTGTCACGGGAAAGGAGTGTGCAACAATCTCAGGCACTGTCATTGTGATGATGGTTTTGCTCCTCCCAACTGCAACAGCCCAGGAAATGGGGGCAGTGTGGACAGTGGTCCTGTTGGTAAGCCAGCTGATCGAAACTTGAGTTTATTTGCAATTTTCGGACAAGAGAAGCCTAAGATGGAAGATGATGAAGATGTAAACATGGAAGTGGTGCTGCTTGTGGTCCCTATATTTCTTGTCCTTTTACTGTGTTGTCTGATGCTGATCGCCTACCTCTGGTCTGAAGTACTAGAAGTAGTATCTCCAGAGAGTTCATTTTCTTCAACAGAATCCTCAGAAGCAGCACCTCCTGAAGGGGCTCCACCCCCCAGGAGGTATTATTGAAAATCTCATGATCGCTGCTATCAATGTCTTTTATCTGCAGGGCAGTTTTGACTGATTGGTTTTCAGGGCGTACTGCATCTGCACTGTTTAGTGTAATGTGTCATCTGTACTTGTGTTGCTCACCTCATAACAACTGCGATTACATCGTGAGTGCTTTCATGGGAACTGAATGTTATAACTTGCCCTGTCAGCTGCTGTTGATAAAGTAGAGGTGGTTTTAAATAAATATAAATAATAAGGTCTTTTCCCCTTCAGATGATGCATCACTTCAGACTAGTCATCCTCATAACGGGATCTTCAGCTTTAAGGCTTTTTGGACAAGGCCAGACCTCAGGTGCCCAGTAAGTGCTTGGCACAGTAGTCAGGCTCAGCACAGTCCGAGCTCATAATAGCAACATTTAATTTTTCTATTTGATTTCTCAGTTTTTCTATTGAATTTGATTTTTTAAAATATTTATTATGTATACAATATTCTGTCTGTGTGTATGCCTGCAGGCCAGAAGAGGGCACCAAACCTCATTACAGATGGTTGTGAGCCACCATGTGGTTGCTGGGAATTGAACTCATGACCTTTGGAAGAGCAGGCAATCCTCTTAACCACTGAGCCATCTCTCTAGCCCCTTGAATTTGATTTTTAAAAGATTTATTAGCTGTGTAGTAGTGGAGCACACCTTTAATCCCAGCACTTGGGAGGAAGAGACAGGCAGATCTCTGAGTTTGTGGCCACCTTAGTCTACAAAGTGAGTTCCAGAACAGCTAGGGCTACACACAGAAACCCTGTCTCAAAAAATGAAACAAAACAAAACAATGCCTGCATATGAGCATGTGTGCAAGTTGTGTGCCTAGTACCCAAGGAGGCCAGAAGAAGATAATGTTGGTTCCTGTGGAACTAGATTCAGACAGTGTGAGCTGTCATGTAAGTATTAGGGCCCTCTGCACGGCCAGCAGGTTCTGGAACTCCTGAGCATCTCTCCAGCTGCAGCCTGGCATCTAACACCCTGTGACATCTGACGACACTGCCTGGTCTTCAGTATGGAGGTGATCTCCTCTGTTAGAGGTGCAGAAAAGCTCAGCTCATTCCTTATGACACAATGGTCACTGCTGTTATCTCCCTAGCTCCCAGGAAACAGGCAGGAAGAGCAAGTAGTGAGTACTGCACACCCAAGTTTAACCCAGCAGCCACATGCCATGCCCCACGAGCCTTTCCCATCAGTGAAAAGGAAGAACAATGGGTGAGTCTGTAAGTGTCCACGCCATCCCTTTCTCACGCAGATGCTGAACTCTCTCAAGAACCTCGTGCACAGTGCAGTCAGTATGTGGCTATCTAAACTCTAGCCGCTATAAATCAATAGTATTCTTGCCTAGCACATGCAGTGCCCTAGGTTCAGTCCTCAATCAACTATGGTATCTCTTGCCTGTAACCTCAGCACTAGGAGGCTGAGGCAGAAGAATTGCCATAAATGCAAGCCCAGCCTGGACTATAGAGTAAAACCCTTATAATAAAAATTTGTAATTCATTGTGTAGTTCTAGAACTATATCAAGTCTTGCTTTGTTTTGTAAGTGGAAGATGCTGGCCCTCAGGATGACAGCAGTTAGATGCTAGAATCTAGGTCCTAGCAGCCATTTTTAACCTGGGGGTCAAGTGACCCTGTCACATGTCACATCCTGCATATCAGATATTTACATTATGATTCATAACAGTAGCAAAGTTACAGTTATGAAGAAGCAACAAAATAATTTTAAGGTGACCTTGTTCCAGGCCACACCCTCTGCCTAGAGCCATCATGCAGGTGAGCTGGCACGAAAGAACGCTATGGGGTTGTGTCCGGGGGACAACCCAGCAGTCTTTGGGGGCCACACTTCCCCTTTCCCAACTGTCCATTCCTTTCCTCAGCTCTTGTCAGAGCAGTGGTGACACCAGAGCAGGTAGGTTTGGAAAGGAGGGGCCTGCTATGTGCAGCGTCAGTGCTGGAGAGGGAGGTGGGCTGCGGGCTAGGGCAGGCCAGCTGTGCTTGCCAAGGGGATGTTAGAGAGTTAGGACAGCCCCACTCCCCAGACAACAGGAGACAGTCCTGTCATAGCTGTGAGCTACGTTAGAATCTGGTCTCAGGGTCTCTGTCTCTCCCTCTGTCTGTCTGTCTGTCTGTCTGTCTGCCTGCCTCACCCCTACCTCTCTCTCAGAATATAAAACAATGTCTTCACTATCGTTTCATGCAAACACCATTGCACAGCCCCTCACTGCCTTGTCAAGTTTCTCTGTATGAATCTCTAAGTGTCTCCTTCAAGGTTCAGATCAGTGGCCTCTAATAAATAATTTTACTGCTGAGATCCAGTCCACCTGCACATGCTATCAGCTACACATCCAGAATGTGGTGTCTTTTCAGCACCCCGAACCTTCCAGTGCTGGACAGCTCAGCATCAGCACCCATGGGCAATTACAGGGGACATGAATTGATCTCTGCTTCTGCCTTGTAGTCTGCACCCAGCAGTCAGTGTGGCTCTTAAATAGAAATGAGATCCCCAATGAACTTTTAGATGTCACTGATGGATCCATAAAGAGGCCTAGATTGCTTGTGTGACCTGCCATGTGCTTGTAAGCTCCAGTGGAATGATCTGGATTAGGGGGAACCTTATAAGCCCATCGGTGGAGCTTTTTCATGACTTTAAAAAAAATGTTAATGGGTGTTTTGCCTGCATAATATCTGTGCATCACATCTGCCTATGCTTGGTGTCTGCAGAGGCCAGAAGAGGGGGTTAGATTCCTTGGAATTGGGGTTAAAAACCACCCTGTGGGTGCTGAGAATTGAACCTGGATCCTCTAAAAGAGCAATCAGTGCTCTTAACCACCCAGCCATCTTTCTAGCCTTAAATGGCAATTTTTAAAATTTTTTGTTTCTTGAAACAAAGTCTCTTATGCAGCCCCAGCTGTTCTGAAACTCGCCACTATATAGACCAGGCTGGCCTTGAACTCTTAGAAATTCACCTGCCTCTGGTCTCTAAGTGCCAGGACTAAAGGTGTGCACCACCGTGCTAGGCTTGCTTTCTGAGACAATGTTTCATGTAACCTAGGATCACCTTGGACTTGGAATAGAGATGAGACTGGCCTAGAACTTTTGACCCATCTCTTGAGTGCTGGGAATACAGATGGGCACCACTGCCCAGTTAAATAAGTGTTCTTAAAGGTGTCTATCTTCTGCAGGCCTTTAATCCCAGCACTCAGGAGGCAAAGGCAGGCAGATCTCTGTGAGTTTGAGGCCACCTTGGTCTTCGGAGGGAGTTCCAGGACAGCCAAAAACCAACAATAAAGGGTGCCTATATTCATTACTCCCTTGGGAGATGGAGAGAAAATCACATATCTCAAAAAGTAAGGCTGATAGCCAATACTGAGAATTAGAAATACCCATAATGTTTGCAGAGTATGGGGTATCATGTTGAAATAGTTTATCACATTCTAGTAAGATTTACACTCTGCCTATCTCACGAGCTGGGATTTCCCTCCCAGATATATCTATCTTCCAGAGACCATGTACATTTGTCGTGCGCATCATTAGTAATATCCAAAACGTTGCTTATAGTATTGCTCAGACTAGAAGGGCTCGCCAGGGAGTGAGTTGTAAGGGATGACTACAGAGAGAGATTAGCACAGAGAGAGGACAGAAATGAGCCAGGGTTTCATGTGGTAACATGATGACAACTTAGAATGTGAATAAAGAAGCTAAATGTAAGCCGGGCGGTGGTGGCGCACGCCTTTAATCCCAGCACTTGGGAGGCAGAGGCAGGCGGATCTCTGTGAGTTCGAGACCAGCCTGGTCTACAAGAGCTAGTTCCAGGACAGGCTCCAAA
>NC_022010.1:16155982-16171375 GCF_000317375.1 Microtus ochrogaster
AAAGCCACAGAGAAACCCTGTCTCAAAAAAAAAAAAAAAAAAAAAAAAAAAAGAAGCTAAATGTAGAGTTTATACATGTGCTTGTATAAAATCTAGAAAGGCAAATGATGTTCTAATTATATATCTAGAAAGCAAAATTACCAATGTGGAAAAACACCATACAAAGAGCATGGTTGTGCATAGTGGGGAAGGTTCAGACATTCAGAAGTGTATGGGTATGGTTCTGAAGACCTTACAATGGTAAGTATTGGGTGAAACTGGTGGCTAAATAGTTCTATCTTACTCCTTCCCTCAAATCTACACATCTTCAAAATGTACTGTACCATTTGGGAAATACTAAGGCCCCACCCAGTACCCTGCAGACTGAGGACCACTGCTGTCATGGCTAGCACCCTTGGGTCCCATCTGCTTTCTTACTTGACGTCTCTAACCCACAGCCTTGAGACCTCAGCTACTAGAGTGAAGCCAGACTTCACACACTTCCATCCTTTCTCATTGGTCCCTTAGGAAGTCCCAGGTACACCCTGCAGCTCTAGGGCTGTGGCTACTTGTGGCACCAGCCTCAGGAGAACCTGTTTCACCAAGAGAACTAAGGGACTCTCTCCGACCTGACATTAGGACTGTGGCTGCTGATGCCACTTGTCCTACAACATGCCTAATGTTACCTGTGCTTGTCCTCAAGGTGGTACCAAGTACATGCTGCTACTCTAGCACCATTTGCATATAGCTTGTGTACACTAAGGAAGGGCTTCCTGATACTAACCGCTCATGCAAAAAATTCCAGTCCCAGCCTAGCTTGTCTCTCAGGATAAGAAGGTTCCAATCTGCATCCTGTAGCCCCAGGATCATGAATACCAATGACACAAGCCTTAGTCACATCAGTACTGTTCTGTGTAACTTAGGCACATTGCTATTTATGTCTTATAGCTCCAAGACTTCAATTACTAAAGTTATATGCTTCAATACTACATACACTCACAGGACAGGAGAGATTTTCACAGATTTGAGACCCAGACTTTGGTACCAAAACTCTGAGTATGTAAGATTTTCCCTTGGTAACAGCCAGCAGCACTACAACCCCTTGACTATCTGTAGTCATCCTCCAAAGGATCTAGTGAAGGTTCTCTTTGTCACACACAACCTCGAGCTTGCAATTCCTGGCACTACACCCTATATTAATGTGCTCATCCCAGGGGAACTTGAGAAGAGTTTCCCCTTCCTGTGGAGTAGCAGAACAGTTCTACTTCATGTGTTTTGACTTATAGATCATACCTACATGTGTCACGGATGTTAGCCTTACCTCTGTCCTGAACAAACTGTCTCCATGAAACCAAGTGCCATCCATACTCAACTGCAGAGAGGGAAGACACCAAGTTGCATAATTCATAATCACTAGTCTCCAGGTTCTCACTCCTGACTATAGTGGTATTTTATTTGTGTTTTAATAAATAAAGCTTGCCAGAAGATCAGAGTGCACAGCTAAGTCACTAGAGGCTGGGAGTGGTGGCATACACCTTTAATCCCAGGATTTAAAGTCACTCTGGGCTACAGGAGATTGAGTCTGTCTAAAAGAAAAATAGAATTCATACAAAGGTGCTCCCAGTACTTGGTAGTCACATGCCTTTAACCCCAACAGCGCTAGGGAGGTGGAGACAGGAGGGATATGGTTGGGCAGAGAGAGGTATATAAAGCAGGAGGAGACAAGAGCTCTTTGCAGCTTGAGGTTTGGTGGAGAGCATTGCAGTCTGCAGTCACACTGAAGACAGGACTGCCCCTTCATTTGTCTGAACCTTGGTAGAGGTAAGAACTCTCCAGTGGCTTGGCTGCTTTGCTTTTCTGATCTTCAACTTGAACCCCAATATCTGTCTCTGGGTTTTTATTAGTTGTGCTATATCTGGTGCCCAACTTTTGGGATACAAACCAACATAGGCCAAGCTACATGTAGCCAGAGTCCCCACCAGCTAGGCTTCTCTTTATTCTTTCCTGGTGGGCTTTCCCTGAACCCTGTTCTTGGGCTTCTGCCAAATTAGGTAGCTGCCTTGAAATCCAATCAGGCTTTTACTGTTCTAAGCAGCAGCAATAAGCCTCACATCTTCATCATCATTGGCATCAGATTTGGGGAGAAAACTGGGAATTCTTTAAAGGAGGAATTTAGTTAAAATGGAGTTTTTACCCCACATAAAATTGGGAACACAATTTGACAGAGATAGTTATGTCTTTGAAGCCGGGTGGTGGTGGCGCACACCTTTAATCCCAGCAGGCAGAGGAAGGCAGATCTCTGTGAGTTCAAGGCCAGCCTGGTCTACAAGAGCTAGTTCCAGACGCCTTTAATCCCAGCACTCGGGAGGCAGAGGCAGGCAGATCTCTGTGAGTTCAAGGCCAGCCTGGTCTACAAGAGCTAGTTCCAGGTTCGAGACCAGCCTGATATACAAGAGCTAGTTCCAGGAGAGGCTTCAAAGCCACAGAGAAACCCTGTCACAAAAAAGAAAGAAAAAAAAGAAAAAAGAAAGAAAGTTAGGTCTTTGTATGATTTTATAATGTATAATTTAAAAATGGAACATCTACATAGAGTGATAACCAGGAGTGACTTAGGATTGACTATCATTTTGATAATCCTTGTTGTTGTTTTGATAATTCTTTATCTCTTAAAAAGTTGTTTGGTTCAACTGCCAAGATACAAGCCTTAGAAAAACTTAATAAAACAGATCATAGAGATATTCAGATCCAGACAGAGGAATTTAATGAAGAACCATTTTCAGCATTGCATTATAAAGTTAGGGAGGAAGAGCCTAAGGTTTTCAAACAACCAACCTTAACATATCCAGTAACCTTACAGGAATTGCCCAATGATAAAGGTTCTGTAAGAGCTGATTGGACTCTTATGGCAATGTTAGATTTAAGGAGATTCAAGGAAGCAATAGTTTCATATGATATGCATTCACCTTTTGTGAAGCAAATATTAAACTCATGGTCACTTTGTAATAAAATTATCCCTAAAGACTGGATAGCTTTGATTAAAGCTGTTTTAGAACCTAGCCCACAATTACAAAGGAGTACCTGGTTCAGAGAAGAGGCTAAGATTATTGAACAACAGAGTAAAGCTAGAGGTAGGAAAACCTCCCAAGATCAAATTCTTGGAGAAGGAAACTTTGCTACTGTAGAAAGGCAATCCTTATATGATGACCATGCCCTGGCTTTATGCCATGCAGCAACTTTGAATGCTTGCAACAGAACTGGAGAAATAGGAAAGAAAATGGAGTCATTTATTAAAGTTATACAAGGCCTAAAGGAAGCCTTTATGGATTTCTTAAAAAGATTGACTTCAGCAGTAAATAGAATGATACCAGATTCAGAATCTAGATAAATAATTGAATCTCTGGCTTTTGAAAATGCTAATTCTCAATGCAAAAGTATAATTTGGCCTTTAAAGACAAGGACAATGCCCTTGGAGGAATGAAGTACAATCAATATTGAACTTCATGACCACAATGATGTTTGGACATAAGAGAGGATTTCCAGAGGTTTGAGGAAAAACTGAAATGTCAAGAGTCATAATTGAGACAAGCAAAGTCACCTTAAAAGGGATTGTAGACAGGGTGTTCCTAGAGACAATGTTTTTTTCTAAGCATAATTCAAACAGAATGCCTTTTCTCTCTGGATTATGCAGAAGGTGTGGCAAAAGCAGGCATTGGACTTATGAATGTAGGTCAACAAGGGACAGACAAGATAGCCCTTTGCCACTGGGAAACTCTTTGAGGGGCCTCTTGCAGGCCCCATGCCAAATTTGGTACAGTCATTTCCTGTAACCATGGAGGAAATTCCTTCCCAGAACAATTAAGGAACCTAATGCTTATAAAGAAACCATACTGCTCTGGATTATAGAACAGATATAGACGAGAGAACAAAAAATTCAGAAGAAAGCATAAAGCAAATATTTTGGCAAACTTCTATAAATGAACAAAGACCAAAATTAAAACTATGAATAAACGACATTGTCATTGAAGATCTTGTAGACACATGTGTAGATGTAACAATAATTTCACCAGAATCTTGGTATCCAAATTGGCCTCTTCAGGATGTAAATCTTCAGTTTTTAGGGACTGGAACTTAATCTCAGGTAAAACAGAGGATGAGATGGGTCGAATGTATAGGGATAGAAGGACAAAGAGAAAAATTAAAGCCATATGTGGCTAACATAGCAATGAATCTGTGGGGAAGGGATTTGTTACAGCAATGGAACACTCAGATTAATATTCCCCCAATATTAGAAACAAAGCATACATTAATGTGTTTCTGGGGGAAATATTAGGTATTACAAAGAACAGTCACCAACCAATCAGGTTGTATAAGGAACAGGGCACCACAACTATTGTTCTTCCAAAGGCACCAACAATCCTACCTTTAAAATGGTTGACAGACAAACCTCTATGGGTTAAGCAATGGGCTTTAATAAGAAAGACACTGCAGGCCTTAGAACAGCGGACACAGAAGCAACTCAATGCTTTTTATATTTAAAAATCAACCAGCCCTTGGAATTCTCATGTATTTGCTATTAAAAAGAAATTTGGAAAATGGAGACTGGTAACAGATCTAAGAGCTGTTAATAAGGCGATTCTGCCAATGGGCTTTCTACAGTCTGCCATTCCATCGCCTTCTACTTAAGGGATGGCTCTTCTAGTTATTTAAAAGAAATAATCACACAAAAACTGTATTATTACAACAACTGCTTGACCTATTAGTTCACACTTCTTATTGGCTAGCTCTTATATCTTAAATTAACCCATTTCTACTAATCTGTGTATCGTTATATGGTTGTCACCTACCGGTAAAGTGGTGTCCAGCATCTGTCTCCTGTGGCGGCTACATAGCTTCTCTTTTGCTCCACCAATTTTCTCCAAGCATTCAGCTTAGTTTCCCCCACCTAGCTCTATTCTGCCGTGCCACAGGACAAAGCAGCTTCTTTATTAACAATGGTAATAAAATATATCCACAGCATACTGAAGGGAATTCCACATAAACTATACTTTCACAAGAAAAAGGCAGAAAAATTTGCCTTCACAGTGCCTACTTATAATAATTCTCAACCTGCTAAGAGATAACAGCAGAATAGTCTCCCACAGGGAAGTATAAATAGCCCCACCTTGTGCCAATATTTTGTAGAGCAGTCATTGGAAATGATACATAACAATTTCCCCAATCTATAGTTTACCATTACATGGATGACATTTTATTATCTGATTCAAACATAGATACTTTAGAAAGAATGTCTGAAGAAGTAAAGAAAATTTTGCTTTGTTGGGGATTATAAATTGCTCTTGAGAAAATACAAAGATTTTATTAATTATTTAGGTTATAAAATAGGCTTACAAAAAGTTAGACCCCTGCAGTCTAGAATCTAAGATAAAAAAAAGTTAGACCCCAAAAGGTAGATAGAGTATAGAAGAGATCAATTGAAGACTCTTAATGGCTTTCAAAGATTGCTAGGAGACATTTCCCATCTACGGTGCACTTATATGAGGCCACCAAATGACAGGACTTTTTTTTTCAAGACAGGGTTTCTCTGTAGCTTTGGAGCCTGTCCTGGAACTAGCTCTTGTAGACCAGGCTGTCCTTGAACTCTCAGAGATCCACCTGCCTCTGCCTCCCGAGTACTGGGATTAAAGTGTGCCACCACCACCCGGCAGAGGGACAGGACTTTTTATGGACTGAGCACCACTAGCAAACATTTGACAAACTCAAGCAAAGTCTGCTTTGGGCCCCCACTTTGGGCCTGCCTGACATGACCACACCCTTCCACCTATTCATGGATGAGCAAAAAGGAATAGCTAAAGACATTTTGACCCAACTGCTGGGTCCCTGGAAACGATCAGTGGCCTATTTATCAAAAAAGTTAGACCTGGTGGCAGCTGGGTGGCCCCCTGCCTCTGCATAATAGTGACTGTAGCCCTATTAATAAAAGATGCTGGCAAATTGACTTTAGGACAAATCTCACCACAAGCACCCCCCACGCTCTAGAGGGTGTAGTAGGAGCTGCGGGTTGCATTCTGCCACCCAGCTCCCGCCACCGGCTAGCTTTACCCGAAATAACAACACACAAATTGTATTCTTTTAAACACTGCTTGGCCCATTATATCTAGCCTCTTCTCGGCTAACTCTCGCACCTGGACTAGCCCATTTCAAATAAAGTGTGTAGCACCGAGATGCGCTTACCGGGAAGATTCTAGCCTACGTCCATCCTGGGTTGGAGCTTGATTGCGTCTGCCTCAGAGAGCAGAGCTATAGCGTCTGCCTGGGAAAGGGGAGCATGGCGTCTCTGAGCTCACTTCCTCTTCCTCCCAGCATTCTGTTCTGTTTACTCCACCCACCTATGTTCTAATCTATCAGGGCAAGCAGTTTCTTTATTTAATTAACCAATGACCTTCCTCCATCATTTCCCCTTTTTCTGTTTAAATAAAAAAGGAAGGCTTTAAATTTAACATAGCAAAATTACATATAACAAAACAGTTATCAAGTAAAAATTACAATATTTACATCTATTTTATCTTTATCATAACTAAGGAAAACTATAACTATCTATTCTTCAACTGCATCAAAGACTCCAGAAGGATATAATATTACCTAAGTAAACAAGAAATAAGCAATTTTCAAAACTCTAGAAATGACAGAGACATTTTGCGGCCTGAACAGTCACCCAAAGTTCCTCTGTACCATCGGGGTATCCATCTTCAGCCTACAGGCCCATAGTATCCAGAGACATTTCCATGAAGCAGGAAATTTCAAAGGCAGTTAAGTCACTATCTGCTGTGTCCTGCAGAATGTCTCGCAGACTCCTTCATGAATCAGGAACCCCAAAATATCATCTCACCTTTAGGCAAGTTCAGCAGTCCTTTCTCTGCGGGTTCTCTGTGTCCAGTTTATGCAACAGTCCAGGCAAGAGCAGTTTCTTGCTCAAATGGCTATCAAACTCCATAAAGAGCCTCTTCGATGCCCAGCTTCCTTTTGAAGTAGATTGGTGCTGCCAGGAGCAGACGTGTCTCATTTTCATGAAAAACCCTAAGTTATTAAAACATTTAAAATGCCATATTCTATAATCTTTGAAAAATATGAAGAATGCCTAACTAAAATATATCTATGTACATCTAGGAAATCTTAACTAACATGACTACAATCTTGACTATTATGATTATCTATTAACAACCTATATACATTACATTTTAAGTGAACTACACAATCACAATACCTTAATCAAGATCAGAAATACATAAACATATAACAAAAATTGACCTTAAATATCTATCAATAAAGCAAAATCTATACTAATGCAAATTGTTCATATCTATATCATATTGCCCTTTAAATGTAAAAGAACGTATATAAACCATATTTTGGAACATGGGTGCAGTTTTTTTCTCTCCAAACTGCTTCGTGCTGAATGGGGGCGTCGTTAATTAGGTCTTTCATGGTATAACCTGAGTGTTAGTTTCATCTCAGTTGGCAGTTGAGCGAAGCAATTTTCTGAAGGTGTTCAAAGCAACCCTCTTCAGGAGGGCATGGTCCATCATACCATATTGGAATAGAAGCAATCCACACACTCTCACCCTCTGTGAAAACAAAATAAGAAACTCCTTTCCAAAGCATCATGTCCTTAGATCCAAATTTCAAAGTCAAGACATTTTCAAAATATCTATGTTGGATTAGTTCAGCAGCATTTATAAACAAATATCTTTTAGCAGCTGTTGCTCTTTTCTCAGTATTCAAACAATTCAAAGAGAGCATAATAGCATACAGTATCAAGATTCTCTGTTTATTTTCCATCTTTGTATGGCTTTATTTTAACTCTATTTTGTTTATTTTTACTTTTATTTTATATTCTCTGTATATCTTTGTCCTGGAATAACTCTGTAGACCAGGCTATCCTTGAACTCTCAGAGATCCACCTGTCTCTGCCTCCCAGGCATTGGGATTAAAGGTGTATGCTACTACACCTTGAACTCACAGAGATTTGTTTGTCTCTGCCTTCTAGGCACTGGGATTAAAGGCGTGTGCTACCACACCTTGAAGTCACAGAGGTCAATCTCCCTCTGCCTCCCAAGTGTTGGGATTAAAGGTGTGTACTACCACACCCAACTACTTTCTTTCTTCCATTTTTTACTTTTAAGAACTTTAACTTTTAACTTGCATATATTTTTAACACACTGCAAATCATTTAAATTTTTTTTGTCTTTGAATCTCTTTTTACTGTAGATCTCTCTCTTTTTCTGACCACATGAGCCTTTAAATTACTGAGCAATATGGGTAGGATTAAAGCCATTGCTTTGCTGGCTAGATCCAAGCCATTCCTTAGCTTTCAGCCTCATGGTGGAGGTACCGGCTGTGGCCATGTTTATTGCCACAAGTCTATAACGTTTAAGGTCCCTGCCAGCAAGTAAGTTGCAGCATTATGTCCACAGACAACACTCAAGTCCTCTCTCTGTAGTCGGCCCTCCTGCCTCAAACAGTCAGAGTTTGTACTGGCAGGATGGCCCAGAAAGCTGGCATTTTAAAACAGCACAACTTTTTTCCTGCTACAGCTGAAAACAAACAAGCATTCAGTCGGCATTTCATCAACACCATTTAAATGTTTCGTGGCAGGACCTCTTAAGAGCTGCAGGGTTTTGCAGCTGAAGCTGAGTCAGGAAGCCTCTTTTAGATGAGAGCGCTTGCTTGCCTCTAGGAAGCAGAGCAGACCCAAGAAATTGCTGCTACCACATCGGGCACCATTTTGTTGTAATAGGATTGGTGGGCTGGGCTGCGTCCCACCACCTGGCTATACCCGAAATAATTACACGGAAACTGTATTCTTTTAAGCACTGCCTGGCCCATTAGTTCCAGCCTCTTATTGGCTAGCTCTTACATATTGACCTACCCATTTCTAATAATCTGTGTAGCCCATGAGGTGGCTTACTAGGGAAGATCTTAACCTGCAGCTGTGTCGGGAGTGAGAATCATGGCGACTCCTTGACGCAGCTTCTTTCTCCCAGCATTCTGTTCTGTTTACTCTGCCTACCTAATTTTATGTCCTATTAAAGGGCCAAGGCAGTCTCTTTATTTAACCAATGAAATTAACACAAAACAGAAGACTCTCCCTCATCAAGAGGGAGTCCTCAAGCAACCCCCTGGCAGGTGGTTAAGTAATGCCAGAATGACCCACTATCAGACTCTGTTGCTCAACCCTGCCAGAATAACATTTTGGGTGCCTGCAACCCTCAGTCTGACCACCCTACTACCCGACCCAGACCTGGAAGCACCCTTGCATGACTGCTCCAGGATCCTGGCTCAGGTACACTGTCTTTGACCTGACCTGAGGGACACCGCTCTGCCTGATGCACCAATGGGAGCAGCTTTGTGCAGAATGGACAGAGGTCTAGTGCAGTCACTGTCTAGGGCTGAACCAGTGCCCCCTGGCACCTCTGCTCAAAGAGCAGAATTAGTGGCCCTAACAAAGGTCCTGGAACTGGGACAGGGATGGAAGGTTATCATATACACTGATAGATGCTATGCATTTGCTGCCACCCATATACATGGGTGAAAGGGGGCTGTTGACAGTGGAGAGGAAGACTATCAAAAATGAAGAAGAGCTGGGCGATGGTGGCGCACGCCTTTAAGCCCAGCACTTGGGAGGCAGAGGCAGGCAGATCTCTGTGAATTCGAGACTAGCCTGGTCTACAGAGCTAGTTCCAGGACAGGCTCCAAAGCCACAGAGAAACCCTGTCTTGAAAAAAAAATGAAGAAGCTGGGTGGTGGTGGCACACACCTTTAATCCCAGCACTTGGGAGGCAGAGGCAGGTGGATCTCTGTGAGTTCGAGGCCAGCCTGGCCTACAGAGTGAGTTCCAGGACAGCCCCCAAAGCTATAGAGAAACCCTGTCTCGAAAAAAAGAAGAGGAAATTCTGGTCCTTCTCAAAACCTTATGGAAAGCCAGGAAAGTAGTCATAATACATTATCTGGGACACCAGATGGACGATGGGCCTGTCCTCAGGGGCAACAACTTAGCAGACAAGACTGTCTTGGAGAGAGAGGTACAGACCAACCCGACCCTGGTTCCAGTCCTGGTAGACCCAGGACCCCTGGTGTTACCTGAGATCCCCAAATACACCTGGGAAGACCTGGCCTTGATAAAATCCCTCCCCATGGTGCAGTGCCTGGGGGGACTGGTGGCGAATAGTGGACAGCAATTGATTCTACCCGAACATTTGGGGCACAATCTGTTTCAAAAGATCTACTGCTCCTCTCACACGGGGACCCGCAGAATGCAAGGTATGTTATGGCAGACTGAAGTTGAAATTAAAGATGGACATCAGAAGGTTATGGACATAGTCTCTAAATGCAAAGCCTGCCAACTTACCAATGCTGTTGCAAACCCCATGAATCATAGGACCCAACTCAGAGGGAAACAGCCTGGCACGTACTGGAAGGTGGTTTTTTTCTGAAATTAAACCCACCAAGTATGTATATAAATACTTATTAGTATTCATAGATATTTTATCAGGCTGGACAGAAGCATTCCCTACCAAACTTGAGGCAGTACAGGTGGTGGCAAAGAAGCTCCTGGAAGGTGTCCTGCACAGGTATGGGTTTCCTTCCATGTTGTGTCCCAGGTGAGAATTTAGCTCCTGTCCTGGGGAGTGATTGGAAATTGCATTGTGCTTATAGACCCTAGAGTTCAGGACAGGTATAACTCATGAACAGAACTCTAAAAGAGACCCTTATCAAATTAGCCCTGAAGACTAACATGAACTGGGAGGCCTTGTCCCCCTTGTTCAGAATTAGAAACTTTCCCTACCAAATGGGACTGACTCCCTTTAAGATTATGTCTGGCATCCCCCATCCCCTATCATTCCCAGCCTACAGACAGACCTTCTGGTGGAGCTGGATGACCAAGAGTTCCTTGACCCTGTATGAGGAGTCCAGTGGGCACACAAGCATGTGTGGCCAAAACTTAGGGCCCTTTATGAATCTGGTGTCCCTCCCGAACCCCACAGTTTCCAGCCAGAAGACTGGGTCTACATCAAAAGACATCGCCAAAGAATGCTAGAACCCAGATGGAAGGGGCCTTTTATCATCCTGCTGACTACACCTACTGCCATTAAGGTTGACAGTGTAACATCCTGGATACATTAAACCCACACCAGACCTGCCGATCTGTTCGCACCCGAGGAGGAAAGACAACTTCCAGAGACTCAGCCAATCCACTCAAGCTCAAAATAAGGCAAGGATCCAGACAACGGAAATGGTATTCTTAGCAATCCTACTAACTGTATATACTGACCCCATCAAAGGAGCCTCAAATCTACACGATCCCCTGAATTTGACCTGACAACTTATTAGTCTTCAGGGCAGGGAAGTGCTAGCCCAGTTGTCTAAGATGGTCCCATTGGTACTTGATTCCCCAATCTTACTACAGACCTCTGCCAGTTGTATTGCTGGGATCCAGATTCATTTTGTTATATTCTCATGTACTACTCTGCTTGAGATTTGCAGACCACTGAAAAGCACTTCTATGTGTGACCAGAACATGTGGTTGGTAGAGCTTGGAAAGACTGCCTAAAATGTGGGGAATCAGATGTCTACTACTGTGCCAGCTGGTCTTGTGTGTCCACAGGGCACTTACGGTGGGACCCCGGATTAAAGATGGATTACATTGCCCTAAAGTGCCTCCCTCTATTGGCATGTAATGGAAAGCCAGCAGTCAAGGAAGGCTGCAGAGAGCACTGGTACAAATCTGTATATATAACTTCCACCCTTGTGGGACAACAGAAGGGAGGCAACTGGACCACAGGGAAAAGGTGGGGAATCAGGCATTACAACAGAGGTTGTTTTTCTGGATGGGCATCTGACCCAGGAGCTTTATTCACCATAAGGCTGCTTGTTGGGGCCCCTAAAGCCAGCACAGCAGTGGGCTCTAATCATGCTATCAAAGTTATTAAGAGGCCACCCCAGCCAAAAGAAACTAAGAAACCCAAGCCCACTCCGTCCAAAAGAACAACCCCAAGTACCACTCCCACAGGCTCAATGGCAGACTTGATCCCAACAGCTCCTGAGACGAGTGAGAGGTATCCATTAATAGATCTCGTACAGAGATCCTTCCTAGTACTAAACTCAACCAAACCAGACATAACTGCCTCCTGTTGACTATGCTATGACACTGCATCCCCTTATTATGAAGGCATTGCTGTTGCAGGGAATTAAACCTTAGTGACATGGCACAGTCAGTACTGTTGGCAATCTAAGACCAGTCTGACCCTCCAGGAAGTATTGGGTCAAGGGCTCTGCACAGGTATACTACCCAAACAGCAACAGGCACTGTGCAGTCAGACCCTAGCCTCTCCACCCTCACAATGATACCTGGTGGGTATGCTCCTCTGGATTAACACCATGTGTGTGCACTGAAGTGATGGAGGAGGGTCTATTTGTTACTTTTATTGGTTAATAAAGAAACTGCCTTGGCCCTTTGATAGGACAGAAAATTAGGTAGGCGGAGTAAACAGAACAGGATGCTGGGTAGAAGGAAGTGAGGTCAGACGCAATGGAGCCAGCCACCAGGTCAGACATGCTGAATCTTTCCCAGTAAGCCACCACCTTGTGGTGCTACACAGATTACTAAATATGGGTTAAAGCAAGATGTGAGAATTTGCCAATAAGAGGCTGAAACTAATGGGCCAGGCAGTGTTTAAAAGAATACAGTTTCTGTGTTATTATTTCTGGGGCTAAGCTAGCCGTGCGGGAGCCAGGCAGGATGAAAAGCAGGCCTGCTCGCCTCCTACTACACTGGAGTCCTCAAATACCACAAGGAATTCTGTATCATGATGCGATTAGTCCCCAGGCTGATCTATCACACCGAGGAGTAACTATTTAACAAATTAGAAACCCCATTCTTAGAGTGGGTTAAAAGAGAGCCGATGATCACTCTCACCTTAAAATGTTTTATTGGGGGCCAGTTTGACTGGATTGGAAATGGGGACAGCTGCTCTAATTACCCACAATCAACATTATTCTGGCCTATACCACCACAGTGTAGACATAGAGCGGTTAGGAAACTCAGTTCCCACCTGCAGCAGTCCCTAGCATCATTGGCAGAGGTTATTCTACAAAACAGATGGGGTTCAGACCTGATTTTTCTTCAGCAAGGAGAGCTCTGCGCCACCTTAGGGGAAGTGGAGACGTAAGTCACAAGCAATGCCACACCAGTTTGGAATTATGATTAATAGGATGGTATTTATTTAAAGGGGAAAAACTTACAGATCACAGCCCTCTGCGCAACCAGGAAGGGAGTCTAGTCGCCAGCGGAGCAGGAAGAGAGAGAGCGAGGAGAGAGAAGTCGCTGCTTTTTTAAAGGGAGAGAGACCATGCCCCAATGGGCTGGTATCTCAGCAGCTATAGGCTGGAGGAACGGGAGGACCTCCCGCAACAGGGAAGAATGTTGCTTTTATACAGATCATTCGGGAATGGTAAAGGAATCGATGTTCAAAGTCAAGGGAGGGGCTACCAAAGTATAAAAGGGAGCAGAAGCCAACCAAGGATGGTTCAAATCTGACAGACTACCTTCATCTCTACCTTACTGGGTCCTAACCTCATACTAACTGTACTCATCTTTAACAGGCTAGTACAATTTATAAAAGACAGACTTGGAGCTTTTTAGCTAATGGTTGCCAGGTCTAACTACCAACCAATGGCAACAAATGCTATGGGAAAGGCCTTGTCTGAGAAGACAAGAAGAAAACCCCTTTCCCTGAAGGCTCAGGGCCATTCTCCTCCATCTGCCATATTGGTGGCCTAAGCTCAAGCTTGTAATCAATAAATACCCCTGTATGTTTGTGCCAGATACTGGCTCTGTGGTGGTCTTGTTTGGGGGTTTCGTGACATGGGCACTATAGTGGCAAAAGTAAGCCACTGGGCAGAAAATGCCCTTGCCTCAGCTGCTGACGGTATGCTGTCCTAATTAGACAAGCAGGACACAGAAGAGAGTGACTATAAAACCTTGCCAAGATAAGGTAAGGCAGTCCTTCAAAAATCCTGTTTCACAGAAAAGTCTGTCAAATATTCGAGGCCTTTAGGCTGAAGATGGATGCCCCAACATCACAGAGGAACGTTGGGTGATCCAGGCAGCAAGCTGTTTCTGTCATTTCTCACATTTTTGGGGAATCATTTCCTTGTACTTCCTGCTTATTCAGTTAATATTATTTCCTTCTTGGGTCTCTGGGGGAGTTGAAGACTAGATAGTTATAGTTTTCCTTGTTTACAAGACTCAGAAAAAAATTCACAAACACACATACACAAACACACACACACAGGACGAGAGAGAATAAAAAAGCTGGAGGGTGGTGGTGCAAGCTTTTAATCCCAGCAATCAGCAGGTGTCTTGTGAGTTCAAGGCCAGACTGGTCTACAGAGTGAGTTCAAGGATAACCAGGGCTTCACAGAGAGACCCCATCTTGAAAAGCCAATTTAAAAAAAAAAAAGAAAAAAATTCACTAAAAAATATAAAGTATATAAAGTTGAGAGATATCAAAGCATAGATTTAGATGGTAATGCAAGTTATGATAAAAAGCAAATTAGCTATAGACTTTGGACTCACCAAGAAAGGATAGATATGGAGTATTTTCAATTGAATTTGTCAAATGCAAATGGACTAGACATTGTTGATGTACCTATTACCTGAATATTTTATATTGTTTATAGTTATTGTACTTATTGTATATAGTTTTTCTTATATTATAGCCTTCATTTTTATTTTAAACAAAAAGGGGAAAATATAGTGGCATTTTATTTATGTTTTTATAAAGCTTGCCTAAATATCAGAGAGTAGAGCTAAGACACTAGGGTCTAGGAAGTGGTGGCACACACCTTTAATCCCAGGATTTAAAGTCACTCTGGGCTACAGGAGATTGAGTCTGTCTAAAAGAAAAATAGAATTCATACAAAGGTGCTCCCAGTACTTGGTAGTCACATGCCTTTATCCCCAACAGCGCTAGGGAGGTGGAGACAGGAGGGATATGGTTGGGCAGAGAGAGGTATATAAAGCAGGAGGAGACAAGAGCTCTTTGCAGCTTGAGGTTTGGTGGAGAGCATTGCAGTCTGCAGTCACACTGAAGACAGGACTGCCCCTTCATTTGTCTGAACCTTGGTAGAGGTAAGAACTCTCCAGTGGCTTGGCTGCTTTGCTTTTCTGATATTCAACTTGAACCCCACTATCTGTCTCTGGGTTTTTGTTAGTTGTGCTACACCTGACAATGACCAAATCTGAAGAAACCTCAGTCAACATTTTTGAAGTATGACAGTCAAAGCCCCTGACACCCTCTATCTCATTCACACATCAGAAGACGTTCTATCACACACACACACATCAGTGTAGGG
>NC_022010.1:16171677-16176677 GCF_000317375.1 Microtus ochrogaster
GGGCACATTCACACATCATTCACACATCAGAAGACGTTCCATCACACACACACATCAGTGTAGGACATGACTACAAGAAAGGAACTACGCTACCTCTTATAGGAGTAACACTGCTCCAGAAGAATACCAGGTTGAAGAGATTTAGCAAATTCATGGAGGATAATTAAAAATAACAATCCTAAGGAAAGTCAGATACAGGCAGATGATACAAAGGAACAAGAAATGCAACTGAGGATATAAACATTATTAATGATGTAACGGTCCAATGTCAAAATCATAATATAGCATCCTAAACAGCAGGGTGAAACCACACATAAGAGAGCTGCCTGCCCTGCAGCCAACTGATCAGCAAAAACCACAGTCTAGCAAGATCTGCCAACAACATTACCATGCCCTTAGATGGAAAGACAGCTTATCCAATAAAGAGGCTGCTCCTACTGAGGACCCAGGTTCAAATCCCAGTACCTGCATATACATAAACACTCATGTATATAAAATGAAAATGAGTCTTAAATACCCTTCAGAACTGTGAAAGAGGAAGGTTTTCACAGGTGAGAAGAAGCCGAGGGAACTCATCCCTGCTTGGCCACTCCTATAAAAATCTGTAAAGGAACAGCCAAGAAGCTCAACACTTGACAAAAGATCATCAGCCACCATCAGGAAAACACACAAACACAGAAAACTCACAAGCACTCGAGGCATGACTCAGTTCAAACAGTGCTTGCCTAGGGCTCAATCCCAGCCCCATACAATTTAGACGTGGTAGTACATGCACATCTATAATCCCAGCTTTTGCCAGGAGGTATTGGTATTCGCTTTTAATCCCAGCAGTCGAGAAGCAGAGATAGGTAGATCTCTGTGAGTTCGAGCCCAGCCTGGTCTACAAGAGCTAGTTCCAGGACAGGCTCCAAAGCTACAAAGAAACCCTGTCTCAAAAAAAAAAGAAAGAAAAGAAAAGAAAAGAAAAGAAAAGAAAAAAAATCCCAGCTTTTTGGCTATAAAAGGGGAGTATCAGAAATTCAAGGTTGTCCTTGGTTATATAGTTTGAGGCCAGCCTAAATTCATTTAGGAAATATAGGAATTATAAATACATATGTGCCTATTATGGAACTATTCAACAACAAAGAAACATCTGTTCAACTACACTGTAGGAAAAAGTGTCCTGGAAGACAGGAAGATACTACAGAATAATTCCTCCAACATCAAATGGGCATACATTATTTCTATTGGCATATGGAACATTCTCTAAGATAAATGTTAGATTAAAAATCAAGTCTCAGGGGCTGTTGAGTTGGTTTAGTGATTAAGTATGCAAACCACACTCATAAAGGACCCGAGTTCACTGCGCAGCACCCAAGTTAAGGCAGCTCACAACTGCTTGTAATTGCTCCTCCAGGGACACAGACACCCTTCTGGCCTCCATGGACATGTACACTCACAGACACATACACACAGAGACATAGTTAAACATTTTAAAATCAAGTCTCAAGAAATAATTTTGTTTGTTTTTGGAGACAGGGTTTCTCTGTGTAGCCTTGGCTGTCCTGGTACTCACTCTGAAGACCTTGAACTCAGAGAGCTGTTTCCCTTGGCTTCCCAAGTGCTGGGATTAAAATCATATGCAACCACCACCATCAAGTTTCAAGAAATCTTAAAAAGCCAATGAGATGGCCCAGTGAGTAAAAGCCTTGTCACACAAGCCTGAAGACCTGAGTCTGATCCACAGAACGCACATTAGAAAGCTAGATGTACTGGCTACGTCTGTAAGACAGCACTGCTCCAGCAAGGTGGGTTGTAGTAATATGAGCGGTGGGCTGCATTCTGGCCACCCCGGCTCCCGCATGGCTAGTTTACCTGAAATAATTACAAGGAAACTGTATTCTTTTAAACACTGCCTGGTCCATTAGTTCCAGCCTCTTATTGGCTAGCTCTTACATATTGATCTAACCCATTTCTAATAATCTGTGTAACACCACAAGGTGGCTTACCACGAAAGGTCTTAACCTGCGTCTGTCTGGAGTGGGAGAATCATGGTGACTGCTTGACTTGGCTTCTTTCTCCCAGCATTCTGTTCTGTCTACTCCACCCACCTAAGGGCTGGCCTATCAAATGGGCCAAGGCAGTTTCTTTATTAACCAATGAAAGTAACTCCTCCGTCACTGGGTGGTGGTGACAAGAGGATCACTCAGAAGCAGAGCCAGCTGGCTTGGAGCAGTCAGCAAGATAGAAAAGACAGGGACCATGCCTCAACCAGCTGAAAGGAAAGAACCTCAAATAAAAAAAAATACCTTTAAAAGTTTTAAAAATCTGAAATCATTGCCAGGTGATGGTAGCACATGCCTTTAATCCTTACTAAGGAGGCAGAGGCAGGTGGATCTCTGTGAGCTCAAGGGCAGGCTGGTCACAGAGTGAGTTCCTGGACAACCAGAGCTACACAGAGAAACCCTGTCTTGAAGAGCCAAAGCATGGTAGGCAGTGGTGGCTGATGCCCTTAATCCTAGCACTTAGGAGGCAGAGGCAGGTGGACCTCTGTGAGTTTGAGACCAGTCTGCTCTACAAAGTGAGTTCCTAGGACAGGCTTAAAGCTACAGAGAAACCATCTTGAAAAACAAAACAAAAAACGAAAAAGAAAAGAAAAGCCAAACTATACTCATCATACTCCTCTTCTCAGATGCTGAAAGGACAAACTGCAAATCAACAAAAATGGACAGTACACGAGCACCTGGAAACAGTAAGATGCACCTAAGGGACCAGCTAAGTAAAAAAAATCAAGAGATTTTATAAAAAACAAATGCAAGACAGCACTGTTGGACCCTGGAGTCCAACTACCAGGAGTTGCCCCAAGAAACCATCTCTCACACCACAGTTGATGTAAAAGCATGAGGATTTTATTAATTCTGTCATGACAGGGTCTTTCAGCATTCGAGAAGCCAGAAAGACCCTGAATAGCTGGTACAGGCTACTTTTAAAAGAAAAAAGCCACAGAAACAAGGGGGGTATTTGGGGGTTGTTCCTTAACTATTATGATCGGTTTATTCAAAAAGGCTATTACCAATAATTGGCTGGAGAGCAGTTGCCAGATTAAATGAGGTAAGAGGGAACATCTGAGGGTCACTTTGCCCCTTTCCCAGGGACTGAGTCAAAACACCAGGAACAGAGTCAGCACCTAAGGGTTATCTTGCCCCTATCAATAACTGAGTTTTATTTGGAGAACATTGACAAGGACTCAGGGAGATGGAAGTTCCCGATATTTCAGTACATGCTGTACAGTTGTTAGATTCCCAGCGCGGGGGGGAAGCACTAAGGCACTGAGACCGAGAGGGCCCAGAATTGTTCTCAGAATTGTCTTAAAGTTTTACAGCACCACATATGGGAATCTACAGCTAAAACAAGGCCATGATGAGAAGGTAGCTTACAGCAATCAATTCCCACATAAAGAGGGTTCTAACATTAACAGCCCCTACGCTCAGATTTGGAAAAGTAAAAAGAAGCCAAACCCAAAACTGGTATAAGGAATAATAAAGATCAGAACAAAACAGGTTAAGATCAGAAGAAAACAATGTAAAAGAGAAATGGGGGGAAGGGCTGGGTTTCTGAACATGTAAAGGGCAGGAGCACATCCTGGCCTTCTGCACTGGTGTGGCCCGACAGCAAGTAGCACTTGAACCTCTCTACTTCTGTGACTGGAAGAAAGATGAGGGCTCCTAAAGACCTGCGTGTCCAGAGAGTTAAGGGCAAGAGCTCACAGTTGTTCCTCTGTGGAGCAGCCTAAAGTGTGCCCTGATGATCACCACTGACATGGATGGAGGAAAGAGCCCTTGAGTTTCCCATGGCCTAGCTTTGCTTGCATCTCAGCACCTAGAAACCATACTTCATTTCCATGAGCAAGTTCTCCACTGACCCCCAGGACTCTGGTGTCAGGTGCTATCTAGAAGGCATAATCCATCTTCCGAGAGCAGCATTCTGCAAGGGCTCCAAATACCCAGCATCGACTCTGCTTCCCACGACACACTGGCCACAGGACTCCTAGGTGTGTGCACCCATGTCCTAGACCCAGCTTAGGCCTCTCCTTTCCACCACCACCTCCTTCTCCTCATCCTGGCTGTCCAGGTAGATCACTTGGCATCCCTGTCACCACCCACTTCCATGTCCTTTCTGACCTTCTGGTTCCATCCTTGTTCACTTCCCAAGGCAGTCACAGACCCATGTTTCATCCCCTTAACTCAAATTATCTTAAATGTTTTTCATTGTTCTGCCAGAGCCCCACATGGTGCAGCTGTTTCCCTGCTCTCTGGACCCCTGTGGGTCTCCTATGTACTCACACTCTATGATTCATAACGTACCCTAGGTGGGAGGAAAGGACCAAAGGCAATGGGGGGTCACTGCTGCTGCCTGTGAGCCTGCCACTGGGGCCCAGCCTGAGTCCTCCCAAGCACTGCAGCCGCGTATGAGAAGCCAGGCGAAGGCTGTGACTTGCAGCCCTCTCTCTCTCTGCACATCTGAATCCTTCTGATGTCAACTGCATGGCCACTTCACCATCTTCCTTTCACAAACACTGAAGAGAAGGCTTGCTCTGCACCTGTCCCTGAGTGCTAAAGGAGGCGTCACTCTCAGAATAGCCTGAGAACAGAGGGGTCCTAATGTGGTGTACATATACATGCAGGCAAAATGCTCATCCACATAAAATTTTAAAATCTAAAAAATTATCTATAAATGTAATGCAATTTCTAAAAAAAGTCACTGTCACTGACTTTCCTTCTAAAGTACAAAAAATTATAAAAATTCATATAGATTGGCACACACTGAGAAAAATGTGTCCCACACAAATAAACAAGCAAAAACACAGGATATCCAAAACCAATACTGAACCAAAGTGACAATAGAAAAGTACATTATTCAGTTGTCATGGTAATCAAAGTAGCAGACTAGGAATGTAGCTCAGCTGGCAGAATGGTTACCTAGCATGCAGGAAGCTCTGGGTTCAATCCTACAATAGAATA
>NC_022010.1:16180559-16182312 GCF_000317375.1 Microtus ochrogaster
ACTAGACTCCCTTCCTGGTTGCGCAGAGGGCTGACGGTGATGTGTAAGTTTTTTCCCCTTTAAATAAATACTACCCTATTAATCATAATTCCAAACTGCTGTGGCATTGTTTGTGACTTACGCCTTCAATTGGCGCAGAGGTGATTAAAGCCTTTTGTTGACTGAACCAGTGACCTTCGCTCCCTCTGCTGTCCTCAATCCTGCTACCCTACTGCCTGAGACTTAAGACACCTCATCTACCCATCACTGCACTGACATTTTGGCAGAAGAAGCTGGTACCCGAAATGATCTGAAGAATCAGCCTTGGCCTGGAAGTCCGAGCTGGTATACGAACGGCAGCAGTTTTGTGGTTGAAGGTAAGTGGAAGGCGGGGGCAGCAGTGGTGGATGGGAAGCAAGTAGTTTGGGCATAGCCTCCCTGAAGGACGTTGTCACAGAAAGTTGAACTTGTGGCTTTGATACCAGCTCTACGAATGGCAGAGGGAAAAGTCTCAACATCTACACTGACAGCAGATATGCTTTTGCCACTGCCCATATACATGGGGCACTATACAAAGAGGACTGTTGACATCTGCAGGAAAAGACATAAAAAATAAAGAAGAAATTTTGAGCCTCCTCGAGGCTATACATTTGCCAAAGAAGGTAGTCATCATACATTGTCCAGGACACCAAAAAGCTCGAGATGCTGTGGCTAAAGGAAATCAGATGGCAGACCTAACTGCTAAACAGGTGGCCCAGGGAGCAATGATCCTGGCAGTCAAAGAGCCTAAAGATTATCATAATATCAGTGAAACCAACTTTAGATACACCCCCGAGGACTATCAAGTTATGGGCAAATTAGGACTGGTAAAGAAAACCCCATATGGGGCAGTAGAAACAGAAGGAGGAAAACTAGTCCTCCCACAAATAAAAGGGCACAAGTATGTTACCAACTTACATTACCTGACCCACTTGGGGGCCGAGAAACTAAAAGATGTGGTTAGGTCCTCTGACTATTATGTTATGGGACTCTCTGACTTGGCAGAAGAAGTAGTCAAAAGCTGCAAGGCCTGTGCTAATGCAGGACACTCCATATATACTCCTGGGAAGAGGCTCAGGGGCGACCGGCCTGGGGCCTACTGGGAAATAGATTTTACAGAAATTAAGCCAGCCAGATATGGTAACAAGTACTTATTAGTTTTTATAGACACCTTTTCAAGCTGGGTAGAAGCTTTTCCTACCAGGACTAAGACAGCCAATGTGGTGGCTAATAAGATCGTATAAGAAATCTTCCCAAGGTTTGGGATACCCAAGGGTCTGATAATGGACCTGCCTTTGTTGCCCAGGTAAGTTAGGGACTGGCCACCCAACTGGGGATCAATTGGAAATTACATTGTGCTTACCGACCCCAGAGTCAGGTCAGGTAAAAGGGATGAATAGAATTCTAAAAGAGACCTTTACAAAATTGGTGCATGGGCTGGGAAGAGATCTGTGGGAATGACTGGACAGCCCTCCTTCCCTTTGCCCTGTTCCAGGTTTGGAACACCCCAGGGCGATTTAAACTCACCCCTTATGAGATCCTATGTGGAGAACCGCCACTGCTCACTGAGTCGGGTGGAATGTATAATCCTGATGCTATTCTTTCTGGACCTTTATTTTCCCGCCTAAAGGCCCTTGAAGTGGTGAGACGCCAGATCTGGAACAACTGAAAGAAGTATGCATCTCTGCCTGGATCCACGCCTCCCACGTGAAGTATGCATCTCTGCCTGGATCCA
>NC_022010.1:16182412-16193022 GCF_000317375.1 Microtus ochrogaster
TGCATCTCTGCCTGGATCCACGCCTCCCACGTGAAGTATGCATCTCTGCCTGGATCCATGCCTCCCATGTGAAGCGAGCTGCTGAACTACCCAAATTGCAGTATTTGGGGCTTTTGACAACACTACCAGTCAAGAGGCTTGTGTTTGGGGGACTAGTCAGTAAGGCTGACTCTTACTGAGGTTATGTAATGAGACTCTTAAGAGCCCTAAGACTCCTGACACCAGGTACTAGGTTCCCGGTTTAGCTAAATGGTGGGCTTGTAGTACAGGCCTGACACCTTGCGTGTCGACATCGGTTTTTAATGACACCAAAGATTACTGTGTGCTTGTACAACTGGTACCTATGGTTTTTTATCATCCAGCTAACACACTTAAAGATGAGTTTGACAAGCACCCAACTCTCTTTTGACGAGAAACTATTTCTCTGACATTAGCAGTAATCCTGGGCCTCGGGGTAGCTGCCCTAATACAGGCCCCTCAGTACTTTAATGAATTAAAACTAATTACCTTCATTAGAGAAGGAATAAGTGCTGTTCAGATTTTGATGTTACACCATCAACATAGTGCTTTACAAGGTCAAGAAGATACTGACATCTAGGTCTATGATTAGAACTAGGTACTAGAAGAAGTGGGGAGATGAAAGACCTGGATAACTCCAGACCCCCCTAACAGGAAAAAATAGAGCCAAAAATCTAAGCAGGGAGAGAAGAATCAGAAATCTAGGATTCAGGAACTAGCTGAAGATAAAGTTAGATTGTAATCTTGAGTATAATCTTGAGAAACAGGGAGTTGCCCCCCTTGTGATCATCACTGTTATTTTCTTAATTTTCTGTGACGCCCTCCCTGCCCCTTTCAGATTACTGGGCTGTGGCTTCTTCCTTTAAAAACCCCTTCTCCCAGTTACTCAGGGTCGAACTCCTCCTCTGTGTGGATTATGAGTCTCGCCCCAGTGCACTGGTACCTGTCAATAAACCTCGTGTGATTGCAGCAAGGACAGTCTCTCGTGAATTACATGGGGGGAGGGTCATGTTATCCCGAGACTTGAGTGAGAGAGTCTCCCCACACTGGGGGTCTTTCAGTAACAACTCAACAAGCTCACTGGTACAATAGCGGCAGCACTCTTTGGGGGTAACCAGCTGATGTTGGATTAGATCTGATGCACGCCCTGAAGGAGTAAGATCATTCCAGTTCTGTGAACCTGGTCAAAAGCCATTGGATGAGGAGGTCACAGGACCCAAGGACACCTCCTACACTTCATTTTATTAAATTGACATGTTGTAAACTGTCTGACAAATTTGTTTACACTCATAGGTTCATGATGTCCTCAGCCTTGATCAAAGCAGCTTCTCTTTGCAGCACAACGTCTAGTGAGAGACACTGTCAAGGTGCTGAGGATTAATGGGATACTGGTATCACTCCCTCCAAGGATCATAGCATATCACAGAAGGGCCTGAAAGAATGAAAGAGCCCAAATGGATGGTCATAACATGGTTGAAGTGCTCAGAACTCAAACTAGCTGCAGTTACCCAAAGAGAGTTTGACCAAGTGTGAGGTAGTTAACATTATAGATAGGGGAGGTACTTATGTGGCCCATCCCACTCAGAGAAGCTCATGGCTGTGGGAGGAGAGGAAGCCATTGTCTTCAGTGATACAGCCACTGGTGAGTTACCTATGCTCCAGTGGATAGCATTTCATACGTGCTCACAGGACAAGCACTGGTTAAACCTAGTGGGTCTGAGTCACAAAGCAAATACAAAACAAAAAGACATGAACTGAGGATGAGGACCTGATGGAGGAAGGATGTGGGGACTGGCGGGGTAGGAAGAGAGAAAGAGGATGGAGGGTGAGTGTGACCAGAATATTATATTCATACATAAAACTGTCAAAGAATTCGTTGAAAAGCTAACAAAGAAAACTGGGTGTGGTGATGTGTGTCTGATTCCAGCTCCTAGGTTGTGAAGAAAAGATAATCCTGAGCTACAA
Organism: Microtus ochrogaster; assembly: GCF_000317375.1. NCBI lineage: Eukaryota > Metazoa > Chordata > Mammalia > Rodentia > Cricetidae > Microtus > Microtus ochrogaster. The sequence continues at coordinate 16,184,396 of NC_022010.1, forward strand.
GAGACCTGGTTTCAAAAAGGGGGGGTGGCTGGAGAGATGGCTCAGAGGTTAAGAGCACTGGTTGTTCTTCCAGAGGTCCTGATTTCAATTCACAGCAACCACATAGTGGCTCACAACCATCTGTAATGAGATCTGGTGCCCTTTTCTGGCCTGGAGGTATACATGCATACAGAACACTGTATAGACAATAAATAAATAAATAAATTTTTTTAAAAAAGGCAAGGAACCAGTATAAAAATAGATACAGAGACAAATTAAATGGACAGAAAGGCACACACACATGGTTAAGACACCCACAAGATTCCTTCCTTGAGGCTTTGTTATGGTGAGCACATTACAAAGAACAGCAGGCTGACCAGTCATAAAAATACTGCTTTCAGGCCACCAGCATGACATCTGATAAAGGTGCCAAGAACAAGCAGCAGAAAAGACAGTCCCACCAATAGACACTGCTGGCAAAACTGGATAAACTTATGCGAGAGAATTATGCTGAATTATACCCTCTAAACATATGCAGAAATCAACTCAAAATGAGCCAAAAAGACTAAACAGGGCCTGATGGCGGCTCAGGTGGCACAGTGCTCACCTAGCATGCATGCACGAAACTCAAGGGCTTGATCTCTGGCACCAAATAAACTGGTTGTGGTGGTGCACACCCATGACCCTAACACTTGGAAGACAGAGGTACGAAGACTACAGCTCATAGTGGATACAGGAGTTCCTGTGAAGAAAGCAAAAGAAAGAGAGGGAGAATGGAAGAAAAAGAGGGGCAAGCTGAAACGTAAAACCTGAAACCTGCCAGGCGATGGTGGCGCACACCTGTAATCCCAGCACTCGGGAGGCAGAGGCAGGAGGATCTCTGTGAGTTCGAGACCAGCCTGGTCTACAGAATGAGTTCCAGGAGGGCCAAGACTACACAGAGAAACCCTGTCTCAAAAAACAAAAACAAAACAACAACAACAGAACCCCTGAAACACTGAGCAGCAGGACGACATGGGGAAACACTTCAAGGCATTGGCGTGGAGCGGCAGGTCTCGGCCAGTGGGTCAGGAACCCTCTGGGGTCAAATGACCCTTTCACAAAGTTGCATTTTAGACGTCCTCATTATCAGTTATATTTACATCACAACTCACAGCAGTAGCAAAATTACAGTTATGAAGTAGCAATGAAATAATTTTATGGTTGGGGTCACCACAACATGAGGAACTATATTAAAGGGTCACAGCATTAGGAAGATGAGAACCTCTGCTCTGGACAATGATTTCTTTCCTAAGAAGCCTTCTCAAAGACTTGGGCGAGTAAAAATAGAACAAGTGTCTATCAAACTACAGAGGCAAGACAAAGACTGTGGAACCTGAAAAAGAGACCTGTAAACCATTCATCTGATAAGGGCTTAAATTTTGAAAACATATGATGATTATACAATGCTGAACACTAACACCAAATTAATCCAAATTTTACAATGGGCTAAGGAATCCAAGAGACACTTCTCCAGAGAACACACAGTTGTGTGTGTAGCTCTGAGGCAGTGTTTGCACAGCACATACAAAACATACATTTGATTTCCAGTATGAAGGATCTGGAGGAGTAAAAGAAGGAGCTAGGACATATGGTAATGGGCCAGAGACTGTAGTGCCTGAAACCTCAGCACTTGAGGCACAAGCAGGGGGCCAGGGAATTGTTTTCCTTTCCTTTCCTTTCCTTTCCTTTCCTTTCCTTTCCTTTCCTTTCCTTTCCTTTCCTTTCCTTTCCTTTCCTTTCCTTTTTCCTTCCTCTTCCTTCCTTCCTTCCTTCCTTCCTTCCTTCCTTCCTTCTTCCTTCCTTCCTTCCTTCCTTCTTCCTTCCTTCCCTCCCTCCCTCCCTTCCTTCTGCCTTTCTTTTCTTTTTCTTTTTCTTTTTTTGTTGCTTTTCAAGACAGGGTTCCTCTGTGTAGCCCTGGCTGTCTTGGAATTCACTTACTCTGTAGAGCAGACTGGCACCAACTTACAGGTATGCACCAGTCTGTGCCTCCTGAGTGTTGGGATTAAAGAAATGTGCCACCACCCCTGGCTGAAGCAGGAGGATTTCTAATTGGAAGACACCCTGGACCACAATGGTTATTTCCAGGCTAACCTGTGATTCATCCTGAGATATCTCAAAAGACAAACATTCTACCCAACAAAACCTTCAAACACCAACAAATGTATGAAACAGTGCCCAACCACAGTGGTTATTGAGGCATTAGAAATCAAATCAGGAGACCAAAACCAAACACTCACATAATGGGAAGGGAACTCGTACACGTTGTTGAAGGGGATGTGACTAGCACCGCCATTATAGAAAGCCCTATGTAGAGTCCTCACAAAACACAAGGATAGGATCTATAAAAGATCTAGCAACTCCACAATTGGTTGTATTTCTGAAGGTGGACGATTATACCAGAGATATACAGCCAGCCTACTCAGCTGTTTAATGTAGAGGGAACTGGAGGTCACAACAAGTGAAGTAAGTCAGACAGCAAGAGAAATAACATGTTTGTTAATCCTCTGCAGAAACTGAAAAGTTTAATTTTGCTAAAGAGCAGAGTGAGTGGTGGTCACCAGAGGCTGGGTGGTGGTCACCTGAGGCTGGGTGGTCACCAGAGGCTGGTTGGTGGTCACCTGAGGCTGAGTGGTCACCTGAGGCTGGATGGTCACCAGAGGCTGGGTGGTGGTCACCTGAGGCTGGGTGGAGGAAAGGGAGTAGAAAACAGTTCAGTAAGATTCACAAACAGAGAATTGCTTCTAGTTTTGTTCCAGGTTTTGGCAGCACTGTGGGTAAACTGTTAAAACAATGTAATACTCTTCAAAGTTAGTCAAGAAGTATGATATCCCCAACATATACTGGCTAGAAATACTCCCCCACTTTAATTACTGTGCATTGTTTACACATACAGAATGAATGCAATGCATCCCCTAGGGATACACAAATCTATCTTGTGAAAACTTAGTGTGTGTCTGCACATACACTTGTATGAGTTCATGGGACTCTTGTGCACAGAGGCTAGAAGAAAGGCTCACACAGGTAATCCCATCAAATGTCAGGACCAGGAGGAAGATTAAGAGTTTCAGGATAGCTGGGGCTATCAGCAACACCCTGCCACATAAACAAAGAAGCACATACAATCCATACATAACCCTAGAGGATCAATGTATCAGGTGACTATCAAGAGGGTGATGCCTTAGAGATGCCAGCCACTGTGGACACAAACACACATACGGGGAGGGTACCATGCCATCGTCCACGGCCTCTGAGAAGTCAAATCTAGAGATAGGAAGGGTGACTACTGTCTTCCCCACAGGCTGAAACACATAGTTAAGGGAGTCAGTTCACTGGCCTGATCTAACAGCCTGGTCTCCCCTCTCTGAGTGCGTTAGGATGCGCCTGTCTATTGAACAAGGGCTTTAGAGGTCAGGACACAGATAACAGAGTGTGTGCACCTAAGGTATCTCCAGGATACCTGATCTGGAACATCTGGGGTTGGCTGAGCAACTGACAACAGGAAGGGTGGGAGAGCGGTGGGGGAGGGGTGTTCCGTATGGCCCTGCTGAGTGAGCCGTGGAGATGTTATATCCTCTTTCAAGGTAGTCTTATGTTATAGAGTTCAGAGTCTGTCACGGTACATCTCTCCATCTTGTCAAAGGAACTGATCGATGGAGCACTAGAGCTGACTCTGAAAGAAGCCACCAATAATGGAAGCGATCTGAAAGGGCACAGAGGTCAGAGACACCAGGATGAGACCCAGTTAGCAAGCTAAGTTCACAGAGGTGGGAAGTAACCAGTACTTAACTACCCAGTGTAGCTGGGGGGTAATAGCAGGGGCTGTGTCGGGGAGAGTGGCTGCCACCACTGCTGCTTAATACACAGGCCCATAGCATCAACCGATTCAGGAGGGCCATGGTAGACAGGTCACAGTGATATACTCAGCCTCCTCTTTCACTTCCAAGTAAACCCTAGGTAGCTTTGTATAAAGGTTGCAGGAGCACTTTAGACTTGGGCTCCCAGATGGAGAGGCTAAGGCTGGGGCAAATGTCAGAACATTTGTGTGTCAAGCTGGTGGCCATGTTGTTCCTGGTGCTGTTAATTTTTCTTCCAAGTACGTTCTGTGACATAGGATCTGTATATTACTCTTCCTATGAAACGGTCATCCCCAAGAGACTGCCAGTCAAGGGGAGTGAAGATCCCGGAGGAAGGGTGTCCTACATGCTGTTGATGCAGGGCCGGCAGCAGCTGCTTCACCTGGAGGTAAAGGGAGACCACTCTACGAGTAACTTCCCAGTCTACAGTTACCACAATGGTGTCCTGGGGCAAGAAATGCCTCTCCTCTCACAGGACTGCCACTATGAAGGTTACATGGAAGGGGTGCCAGGCTCCTTTGTCTCTGTCAACATCTGCTCAGGCCTCAGGGGCATCCTGATCAAGGAGGAAACATCCTACAGCATCGAGCCTGTGCTTTCCTCCAAAGAGTTCGAACACATCCTGTACACTGTGGCACATCAGCCTCGCGTCTCCTGCAGTGTCATTCCCAAAGACAGCCCAGGGGACACTGGCCAGCAGCAGAGGAGCAGGAGACCCGATGACCTGCGGGAGCTGTCTGACTTGTGGTCACATACCAAGTATGTGGAGATGTTCGTCGTGGTCAACCACCAGCGGTTCCAGATGTGGGGCAGCAGCGTCACAGAGACGGTCAGGGCAGTAGTGGACATCATTGCTCTGGCCAACAGCTTCACTAGGAGACTAAACACAGAGATGGTGCTGGTGGGCGTTGAAGTCTGGACAGAGGGGGACCTGATAGAGGCCCCGGTGGACCTGCAGGCTACACTGAGGAATTTCAACCGCTGGAGACAGGAGGAGCTCCTGGGCCGTGTCAGGCATGATGTGGCACACTTGATCGTCGGGCATCACCCAGGAGAGAATGAGGGCCAGGCGTTTCTCAATGGTGCCTGTTCTGGTGGGTTTGCAGCAGCTGTGGAGGCCTTCCATCATGAAGATGTCCTGCTGTTTGCGGCGCTCGTGGCTCACGAGCTGGGACACAACCTGGGAATCCAGCACGACCACCCAGCCTGTGCCTGTGACCCTAAGCACTTCTGCCTCATGCACGAGGATATCACCAAGGACAGTGGCTTCAGCAACTGCAGCTCTGACGACTTCTACCGTTTCCTCCATGACCACAGAGGGGCCTGCCTGCTTGACAGGCCTTGGCACCAAAGCCGCAAGCGCAGAGCTGCCCATTGTGGAAACGGTGTGGTGGAGCAGTCAGAAGAGTGTGACTGTGGTTCTGCTTGTGACAGTAACCAATGTTGTGATGAAAACTGTAAATTTAAGCAGGATGCAGAGTGTAATAATGAGCTTTGCTGTTTTCAATGTAAATTTAAAAAGAAGGGACAGGTTTGTCGTCCTGCTGATGGAATTTGTGACCTGGCAGAATACTGTAATGGGACCTCTGCAATATGCCCTGAGAACAGGATAGTGAAAGATGGCTCGGTATGTCATGAAGCTTACTTCTGCTTTGAGGGTCAGTGCCTGGACCCTAGCTCTCAATGCTCACGTATTTTTGGGTTTGGTGCAAAATCTGCCTCTGATGAATGCTACAGTTCCCTGAACAGCAGAGGGAACCGGTTTGGAAATTGTGGGCCTTCTTCTGAGTCTCCAGGAACATATATCAATTGTTCAGATCAAAACAGTCTGTGTGGGAAACTTATATGTACAGAGTTACAGTTCTTACCACCAATCAAACAGAAACATACACTGATCCAAGTCCCTCACAAAGTGAACTGGTGCTGGAGCATGGATACTCCTGGTGATGAGACAGACATCCCTGGCAGAGGCTATGTGAAGAACCTGACCAACTGTGGCTCAAATAAGGTGTGCCAGAATTTCATCTGTGAAGACAACGACACGTTCTCCACCTACCCTTCCTGCAGTAAGGAACTGTGTAGTGAACATGGAGTTTGTAATGATTTAGGGCACTGCCATTGTTCATACGGCTTTGCACCCCCTGACTGCAGACATAAAGGAACTGGAGGCAGTGTGGACAGCGGTCCTACTCCAGAACTATCAGATGAAAATCCTCCAGAAGCTGAGAGTCAAAATCCTGAAGATGAAGGTAAAGAGTTGGTACTTAACTTAAAACTGATAGTTCTTTCTGCTATTTTGATACTCACAATACTCTTTATAATTGTATGTATCATGATTGCGTACAGCAAGTCAGAGACTCCTTATGAAGTAGAGCCTTCAGAGTTAGAGAAGGTTCCGGAAGAGGCTGAGGAAGAGGAAGAGAAGGAAGAGGAAGAGAAGGAAGAGGAAGAGAAGGAAGAGGAAGAGAAGGAAGAGGAAGAAGAGGAGGAGAAAGAAACAGAAGAGGAAGAAGAGGATGAGGGAGAGGAATAAGTAGGGGGAACATAAAGCCAACAGCCAAGACTCTTGCAGCCCTGAGAATGAGAGGCTCAGTAAAGCAAAGGCTGCGCAAACTGCCAGCTGTGACCTCTCCCTGGGACTCCAGGGCCTACGGATACACTTGCGAGTGAGGCAGGAGGCTCTGTCTTTACCATTTAGTTGATGGGTGTTTCCATAGTCAGTATTTCAGTACTCTAGTTTTCATGTTTCATTTGAACTTGTCACATTTATCTTTGGACATTCAGGTTCTTGTATCTTTGGGCTAATTCTTTTGGTCACCAGAAACTGTATTTTAGGACATGCTTTCTTCCACATCGATTGTCTGGTGCTCCTGAATTTATCACTATCTCCAGGATTTTTATTCCAACTAACAACTTCCTATTACGTAAGGGCAATTTCTGCAAGATTCAGTGTTCTGACTTGCCCAAAAATATATTCAAGGGATGAGTCTTTAAATAAAACTCTTAACATTAGATATGCCTTCGGGTTCCATGTAATGTATTTATTGAGTATGTTCAGTTCTGTAGCTGTGTGGTAAAGGCTGTACCTCATAAGGAAGAAGGCCTAACTTTGAATCTTGAGTTAAGAAGTCAGCATTACAGACATCAGCCACATCTCCAGGACCAAGAGTGCTTGCTATACAGTCATTAAGTTCAGATTCCCGCACTCACCTGACAAGAGACAAGACATGTCTTTTGTATATCCCCATAATCCAAACTGGCAAGACCAGGAGGTTCACTGGGATTTGATGCTTTCTAGCCCAGAGAATGCAACAAACAATCATATATTGAAGAGGAAGCAGCAGCAGCCAGCACTAAGAATTGATGGTGCTGTTTGCCATATTGCCAGCTTTCTTCAGAAGGCTTAGCAAGGAGACTGAAAGTGTAAGGCCAGCCTGGGTTACTTAGCAAGACTTATCCTAAAACAAATGAAGCTGAACAGAATTACTTTGTGCTCTGACTGTAGAAAGGACAGCCTTTCTCATAAGTCACCCTGCCATGTTGTTGTTCCATCATGAGGAAGAAGTTCAGTAACTGACGCGTTGGTGCTCCTATAGGACCACACTCCCCAAGAGTCTGGCCATGTCCTGCCACCTTCTCCCTGCCTTCTCTGGGCGCCTTCGGCCAGCCAAGACCCCAGCACTTTCCTTAGTTTCCTAAAGCCAATTCCAGATTCTAGATTTGTCTTCAGACTTGAGAGGAACAAAGGGAAGTTACAGTGTGGAAGAGATGCTGCAGTTAGTGATGCTCTCATGCCCAGGGGTCATGTTGTCCTTGGGGGTCCAGGAGCAGACCCTTCTCTCCTCGGCCTGACCTCACATCTTTTCTTACCCCATTAGTCAGACTGAACTCCCTTGTTTGGAGTTCAGTTGAAAAAAAATAAAATAAGGTAACCCCAAATTGATACAATTCTATGCTTGATGAAAACAAAGTGTTACTTTTGTTTGTTTTTGATATAGTGGTTCACACATGTAGCCAAAAGACTGACTTCCAACTACATAGCCCAGGTCAGCCTCAACCTCAAAGTAATCTAACTCAGCCTCTGGAGTCCTGAGATTACAGGTGTAAGATATCACATGGAGATAAAAGTGTTACATTTATTTGAAAAGTAACGTGGCTTACTGTTTCTCTAGATTTCTTCTGAAATGGAATTTTGTCATTATGATTGAATAGGGAATAGCTTAGTCAAGTGTTTTTTTAAAGGGGAAAAACTATTCTTTTTCCATCAATAGAAAAGAAGTAAAAATAAGCTTTCACCTTGCTTTGAGAACCAGCTTCAAAATTCCCCATATCCTATCAATTATGGCTTCCCTGTGTGTGGGGAGAGGAGTCTTCCACTTCTCTATCCCATAAGCACATGCCCTGCACCATCTAGAGGGTTATTCTAGAAGATGTCACCACTTCTGCAGGGGAAGCACTCCAACACCAGCCTTGATTCTGGGTCTTTGAAGTTTATGGACATAATGAAAGGATGAACTATAATTAGAGGAATTTCAAAGGCTTATTTGTTTAATCAGAGCTATAGGCAAAAATTGTCTTTAAATATGAGAACATCTTTTTTTGTGATTTCACTTCATATGAAGGCAAATCTCAAACACTTTCCTAGAATGGTGAAGACAGGATTTATAGACTTGACTCAGATTACAGCTGAACTGTTTTTAATGTGGATAGGTAAAATCCTTACTTAAGGTTGTTTTTTAAAAAAAATTTATT
>NC_022010.1:16193122-16216738 GCF_000317375.1 Microtus ochrogaster
TCTGTCTGTGTGTATGTCTGCAGGCCAGAAGAGGGCACCAGACCTCTTTACAGATGGTTGTGAGCCACCATGTGGTTGCTGGGAATTGAACTCATGACCTTTGGAAGAGCAGGCAATGCTCTTAACCACTGAGCCATCTCTCCAGCCCCCCATACTTAAGGTTGTTATGATGTTTACCCGCAATTAAAAAAAAAAGGATTTTAAGCTGGGTGGTGGTGGTGCATGCATTTAATCACAGCACTTGGGAGGCAGACTCGGTCTGATTTCAGTGAGCTCAAGGCCATCCTGGTTTACAAAGTGAGTTCTAGGACAGCCAAGGCTACACAAATAAACTCTGTCTTGGAAAAAAAAAAAAGAAAGGAAGGGAAGAAAAGAAAGAATTTTAATGTTACAAAAGTTGGGAAGACGATGAGGGAAAAAGAATGTGGTTTAAGAATGCTGGAAGGCCACCTCATCTGGAGGGACATGGCCTAGGAAGTGTGCTCAGACCAATCATGAGCGTACCTTGTTAAGCCCGCACTGAGAATGCACACTCTTATAATACTGGTCTCACCTCTGTGTTCCTTGCATTCTGGATGCTCATCCCTTTATCAAAAGATGTCTTCATTTGTCTTGCTCACCATGTCCTGTCTTCCCTTCTGTATTGGCTATAGGTCTCTGAACCCTTGTTCTGCAAATCTCTGTGGACCTATTTCCACATTTTACAAATCCTTTCCATGTTCATATAAATATATATTTGAGGACCAGTTTTTAAATAAGCCTATTATTTTTTCTCACTAAGCCTTATATATCAATGATTTTTTTTCTTGTTTTGTTTTTTGAGACAGGGTTTCTCTATAGCTTTGGAGCCTGTCCTGAAACTAGCTCTTGTAGATCAGGCTGGCCTCAAACTCAGAGAGACCTGCCTGCCTCTGCCTCCCGAGTGTGGGATTAAAGGCTTATGCCACCACTGCCCAGATGTTTTTTTTTTGTAAATTATTCTTTATTACTAGAGTTCCAAGGCATATTAGTATATACATAGTTATTTACACCATGTTCTTATAAATAGATATGCATTCTGTTTTGACTTTAGCTATTACAGACTGAATGCAGACAAAACCCACAAGTCAAGGCAAAGGGCTTTCTTTTGGGTTCTGTTCCATGCTGTTGGCTGGTACATTTCCCACCACTCCCTGTGGCAGAATTTTTGACCTGGGTGTGCTCAGGAAACTCACTTTAGGTCACTTCTGTTCATTATATAAGGCGGTTTCTTCTGATCTAAATCCTGAAGAGCTTCTGGTCCCACTGTTACCCATAAAACACTACCAGTATGTCTGCGAAAGAAGTGTTAGGAAACTGTTTAGATGCTGGACTGACAGTCAATGTTGTGGAGAAAGCAGAAAGCTGCCTTGAGCTTGGTAGGGCTCAGGGAATAATGATGTTGGGAACACTAAGAATCCTAGGGCTGGCTGAGCTGTGGTGAATACTGCCACTGTCCTGGGAGCCATGGCTCTAACTATTGGGCCTCTGTGGTTTTCATAGCAACTGTGACCAATTCCTCTCACCATGCATAGGACATACAATTCTGCCACCATAGCTCTACTGGTCACTAAGGAAGCTTTGCTTAGTCATAAATATTTCAGATGGATACAGCCACCAAATCTACTTATATTTTTAGAAAGTTTAAAAAAAAATCGAGCCGGTGGTGGTGGTACATGCCTTTAATCCCAGCACTTGGGAGGCAGAGGCAGGCGGATCTCTGAGTTCAAGGAAGGACTGGTCTACAAGAGCTAGTTCCAGAACAGGCTCCAAAGCCACAGGTCTCGAAAATAAAAAAAAAAAAAGTTTTAAAAATTCTATATAAAATTGTTATAATAAACAACTTGAAAAACACTAAAATACTACAAATGAGGGATACAGCAGGGCATTTTGGCTGTGTGAGCATTCTCAGGTCTCCATGAAACCTCACTGCAAGAGCCCCAACTGCACACCTGTAAGTTGTTGCATGGCTTCCTACTTTCCTTGTTTTTGTGGAGCAGAGTTTGCAAATGACACAAATATATGTGAACCTGAAATTTATTTTTTCTTGAAGAGGTGTAAATAAATCAGGTATTTGAAAAAGTAATGAATCTTTTAGATAGAAAGTAGCTATACCTCCCTGAATGAGCACCTGGAGAGATCCTTCCTAATTCACCCAGAACTGTTACTGACCACAGCTTACATTCCCTTTTAGTTCTCCAGTCTGGGGTATGCCAGAAAAGATGGGGGCGTTCCCTGCAGACCTGTAGAATTCACTCACATGAAACATTCACTTCCGGGATGTTCTAGTTCCATAGTTTCAAAGAATGGTGGAAGAGCTGGAAGCAAAAGCAAGAGAAAACTCCGGTGGGTCTAGGCTCCTGCTATAGATTCTCTTCTGTGAGCACAGCAATGGGGTCTGAGTATCTGCATCACGGCGAGGCTCACGCTTTAGCTGCTGGAACTTGCACTGTGTCCAGCCATATATGCCACAGTTGATCAGACCCTGGGATGCTGCTGTGAGAGCCTGGAAGAGATGAAGAACGGTGGAGCCCAACCCTCTGTGCAGCATCGTCACTGGAGCTGCTGAACTGTGCACAAGCTCATCTAAACTCTTCACATTGCACCCTGCTGCGGACAGCTGATGGCTGTTATACTTTTTAGTATTTATGAGAACAAGAAAATGGCTTCAACTGCCAACTGTTCTAAAAGGTTTTCTTCTGATAATGGAGGAAAGTGGAAAAGCAAAAAATTCCCTTCCTGCTTATCACTCACTACACACAGGTAATTTGTGCCATTTGATTCACTCTAGATGGGAGAGCATCACCATCAGTGTCTCACAAGAATATATACCCTGGGAGACCTTATTCCACCAACCATATCTTCAATATATCAAAACAAAGTTGCCCAGAGATAAATGTGCTCCAAACTGGACCCAGAAACACTTAGACTAGCCTTTCAGGAAATGGTTATATTCTTCATTAGTAACTATAAACGTTAGATGTTCTCTTTTGCAATGCACAAATGAATATACTGAAGGGGGAAATGGCAGTGTGAGAGAACCAGGCACAAAGGTGCAAGACAAAAGATTCTGGCTTTGGAAGGGGTTACCTGGAGCACAGAGAAAGCCATGTGCAGGGAGGTGTCCTGGGGCTTGGTCAGCTCTATGATCAACAGTGTGGCAGCTGCAAACACACAACGTATAAACTGCTGTCAGCTCTCAGTGCACACGCCTGCACATCCCGTCAACAGAAGCTACAGGGAACTGAAGATCAGCACTGAAATTAACCAATTATGTAAACCACTGAGACTTTGGCCTTCATCTCTGGTCTGTACTGATTAAAACTTGCAGATTAATGCCAGGTGGACTCGTACATGTCTTTAATCCCAGCATTGAGGCAGAGGCTGTAGGTATACCTCTGGTGAGTTTGAGGCCATTGCCATTGGGGTCTACATAATGAGACCTTGTCTTAAAAAATAAAGCAATAAGTAAAGAAATAAAATTTACAAGCTAGATAGGAATATGCCGTCATGATTTTAGTGAGATCATAGCCACCTCCTTCACCTCCAATTCCTTTTACTAAGATACCAACCTGGGCCCCAGCAGCATACAAAGGCCACCGGGAAGAAGCGCACTCGCTGGCCCACAATGTAAATCACTGCCCACTGCTCACTCTCCAGAAAGCCTGTCGATTTCACAAACTTCTTATACAATGACTGGGCATAGATGAGCAAGACCTAAACATGAGTGTAGCAGTGAGTAGTAGGCCTGTGGCTTAGTCAAATTTCCCAGCATCTTAGAAGGCTCACTCTGCAAGGAATTCCTGCCAGGAAAAGTCACTCTCCTTCTTTACCATGACAGCAGACTTTGGAGAATTACCCAGTGGGAATTTTCATGTAGACAAACAGACACTAACCAAACTTTTAGTTATTATGTTCAGTGTGTGAACATCATCAACCCCTGGCTTTCCCAACCTTAAACAAATCACAATATATATGGGAAGGTGCGTTGTTTTCTTGTGGAGGTGGGAATCAAATCCACAGACTATAATAGGCAAGCATTGTACTAATAATTTGCATTCCCATCCAGGAAGTTAAAGTGAGTTCTAACTAATCCATCTCTTAAAATATCTTATTAGTGATTCTTTGAGAATGTTTTATACTTCATGCCCTGAAGTTTATCAGTACAAAGGCTAATACTAAATTCTCAAATTTTAAAAAAAATCTCTTCTCGCTGGGCAGTAGCTGCGCACGCCTTTAATCCCAGCACTCGGGAGGCAGAGGCAGGCAGATCTCTGTGAGTTCAAGGCCAACCTGGTCTACAAGAGCTAGTTCCAGGACAGGCACCAAAGCTACAGAGAAACCCCGTTTTGAAAAACCGAGAGAGAGAGAGAGAGAGAGAGAGAGAGAGAGAGAATGAGAATCTCTTCTCAGTCAACCAATGGCGGTGTGCACCTTTCACCCCAGCACTTGAAGACAGAGGCAGGAGGATCTCTGAGTTTGAGGCCAGCCTGGTCTACAGAGTGAGTTCCAGGACAGCCAGGACTAAAGAAATTGTCTCAGAGGTAAAAAAAAAAAAAAAAAAAAAAGGAAGGAAGGAAGGAAGGAAGGAAAGAAAGAAAGAAAGAAAGAAAGAAAGAAAGAAAGAAAGAAAAGAAAGAAAGAAAAAAGAAAAACCCTGAGAACTCAAGAACAATGGCAATGGGTTTTTGATCCTACTGCACGTGCTGGCTTTGGGGGGGCCTGGGCGGTTTGGATGCTCAACTCACTAAACCTGGATGGAGGTGGGCGGTCCTTGGACTTCCCACAGGTCAGGGAACCCTGATGGCTCTTCAAGCTGATGAGGGAGAGGGACTTAATCAGGGGAGGGGGAGGGAAATGGGAGGTGGTGGCGGGGAGGAGGCAGAAATCCTCAATAAATAAATAAATTTTAAAAAAAACAAAAAAAAAAGAAAAAAGAAAAACCCATGCATGCTTTCATTATCTGGGAAATTAAATCAAAGCACAGGTTCTATGTCACAGAATGTCACTTACATACAGGATACATCATGTAGTGTGATCTTTCTACTCTGGGTCCTCATAGGAATCAAAGAAACACATTAATTCTTGAGTGAACATGATTGTCACCTAACTAATATAAGCTTTTTTTCCTGCTTATCATGTGATTTTGGGAAGTCTAAAAAAACAAAGGCAGTAATTACACTGTCAACAAATCCTTGTCACTTCCTTTCTTCCTTTTTTTTTTTTTGAGAAAGAATTTCATATACAGCCCAGACTGGCTATATGAAACTAAGGATGACTTTGAACTTCTGATTCCCATGCTCTCATGCACTCTAGGGAAGTGTTCTACCAGCTGAACCTCATCCTCACAGCCATGGTCACTTCCCTGGTGCTGGACCATGGGAAACACCTCTTTTATTTATATATATAATTTATTATATATACAATATTCTGTATACAATATGTATACAATATTCTGTCTGTGTGTATCCCTACAGGCCAAAAGAGGGCACTAGACCTCATTATAGATGGTTGTGAGCCACCATGTGGTTGCTGGGAATTGAACTCAGGACCTTTGGAAGAGCAGGCAATGTTCTTAACCTCTGAGCCATCTCTCCAGCTCCCGGGAAACACCTCTTGTAGTGTTCCAGTCTTGGAACACTGCCTATCTCTCTCTGTCCATCCTTTCAGCAGTAACAAACAGGTGGTACCATACCGTGATGAGGAGGAGGCTGAAGAAAAAGCTGGTCAGGAAAACAGTGACAACATAAAAATAGAGCACACTGCAAACAGATATGTTGGTGGAAGGCAGGGGTTCAATCATGGCTGGCGGAGGCGAGTGCATTAGGAGACACCTGGGAAGAGAACCAATGGGCAGGATGATACGACAATGACAACACAAGAGAAACAAAACCAAACCTGAATGTCTCAGTGAGGTCACTACTGCCGCGATAAACACATGACCATCAGCAAGCAGGGGATGAAAGGCTTTATTTGGTCTACTCTCCCACATGTTAGTCCATCACTGAAGTAAGTCAGGGCAGCAGCCTGGAGGCAGCAGCTGATGCAGAGGCCATGGAAAGGTGCTGCTTACCAGCTTGTTCCTCATGGCTTGCTCGGCCTGATTTGTTATAGAACCACGGGCCACCAGCTCAGCGGTGGCCCCACTCACAATTGACTAGTTCCCCCAACATCAATCACTAATGAAGAAAATGTCCTATAGGCTTGCCTGCAGCCCTTTCTCAATTGAGGCTCCCTCCAATCTGAGGCCATTAGTTTGTGTCAGATTGACAGGAAACTACCCAGGACAGTGAGTAATGGGCTCTTACCTATAACTATAACACCCTGTTCCTTCCCACAGATGAAATACCTTGAGTCACTCTGGACTGCCTATTTCCTTGTGTTTCTTCAGCCTGACTACATCATATTATATCTAGAACCCATTTCCAAAACAATCAATTTTTTTGAGACAGGGTATGATGTAGTCCAGGTTAGCCTCAAACTAGTAAGTAGTTCAGATTGGCTTCAAAACTCTGACCTCCTGTCTCCATCTCCTATGTGCTGAGGTCACAAGTATGCACCACCACACATACTATATGCAGCTCTGGGGATCCAACCCAAGACTTTGTGTAAGCCCAGCAAACATTCTACTGCCTGGGCTAGCTACATCCACAAGTAAAACAAATGGTTTTGGCTAAAGAAGCTCCATTTTATGCTAGGTATTCATTTTGGTACCCACCAGTTGTCTGTTGATGACTCCAGTCCCTGGAAGATAAGTTCCCAATATAAGAAGGAACCAAACTGAAGCCATTTTGAATAAAAATTTCATCTTGAAAAGCAAAGTGAAATAAAGTTTAAGTTCCCAAGACCTCCCTGGGTAACTGACATCACTAGCATCCTGGCTAGCAAGGTGAGACACAAATGGTGGACATGAATAGTGGGCACGCTGTCCCACCACACTTGAATAAAACAACCAATGAGAACAAGGCAAGTGAACCAAAGAACAGTGTCCCTAGGAAAGTCCCTAATCTTTTCATCCAGGTTGGTGGGAAATATAAGTGCAACTTGGCACAGACATTTGTGGTTTTTCTGTTTAAATACTTGCTGCTCACATAGCAGAGACAGTACAAAAAGAAAAGAAAGAAAAGAAAAAGAAAAATCAATCATGCCACAAGGACATGTGCTCAACTATGTTCATAGCAGCCTTGTTTGTCATAGTCAGAACCTGGAAACAACCTAAATGTTCTTCAATCGAAGAAGAATGGATAAGGAAAATGTGGTACATTTACACAATGGAGTATTACACAGCAGAAAAAAACAACAGCTTGAATTTTGCAGGAAAATATGTGGAGCTAGAAAACGTTATTTTTGAGTGAGGTAACCCATACACAGAAAGACAATTATCACATGTACTCACTCATAGGTGGTTTTTAATCATAAAGCAAAGAAAGCCAGCCTACAAACCACAATCCCAGAGAACTCAGACAACAATGAGGACACTAAGAGAGACTGACATAGATCTAATCTACATGGGAAGTAGAAAGTAGAAAAAGACAAGATCTCCTGAGTAAATTGGGAGCATGGGGACCTTGGGGGAGGATTGAAGGGGAAAGGGGGAGGCAGGGAGGGGAACAGAGAAAAACGTAGAGCTCAAGCCGGGCGGTGGTGGCGCACGCCTTTAATTCCAGCCCTTGGGAGGCAGAGGCAGGTTGATCTTTGTGAGTTCGAGACCAACCTGGTCTACAAGAGCTAGTTCCAGGACAGGCTCCAAAACCACAGAGAAACCCTGTCTCGAAAAACCAAAAACCAAAACAAAACCAAAAAAAAAGTAGAGCTCAATAAATATCAATAAAAAAAATAAAATTAAAAACAATACTTGCTGAAATGAATGCTCAGCGACACAGTCAGCTCCCAAGTCTGTACTGCTGGATCTTGCTTTGCATGAGTTCTTGTGTATTTGGGTTGTTTTGTTTGGGTCTTCTTGGACCCTACCAGTACCCCTGACTCAGTAATAGCTACCCAAAAATGTACAGCCATTGCTTTGTTGTTGTTTCTGTAACTTACTTATGCAGACACCCAAAGATTGCTCTGAGCTGCTTTAACCACTGAACTTGGCAGAACAAAACATTTTTATTTGCTTACATAGATACTGAAGGTCTTCATGTGGTTTCCTCTTTAATAATCTTCCCCATAACCCTCCTGCACGGCAACCTAAAATTTGCTTCAGAGATTGTTCACCCTGCTAGCAATTAAACAATACATATTTTAATTATAGTGGGACTGAATCTATGGTCTTTTCCCAGAAGTCATAAACACCAAAGCAAAACATCTTGGCTAGAAAGTATGTGGAACAAATGAAAAGCTGAGTTAGTCCTTACTCACCTGTGGCTCTGGCTAAAGTTGTGGAAGCATTCATTGACATTGCCCAGACAAAACACAGGTGTCATCAACAGCAGAGGTAGCAGGCTGAGAGGAGAAAATGGATTATGCAACTATCCAGAAATGTTCATGCCCTTCTCCCTTTTGTAAAATAGTCTCCTCCTCTGACTAGATTACTCCACCAACTCCCCATACCTGACCTACATGAAGAAAAACATCTCAAATACCATAGCTATCCTTATTTTCTATTTCTCAAAGAACTTCATTGTAAAGTGGACTTTATATCTAACTTGACCTCTTAATAGTTTCTTGAGAATCTTTGGAATTATAGCCAGGTAAAAATCTGCTAGGTCAGGCAGTAGTGGCACATACTCCTTGGGAGGCAGAGGCAGGCAGATCTCAGTGAGTTCAAGGTCAGTCTGAGTTAGTTCCAGCACTGTTTCACAAAGAAACCCTGTCTCCAAAACCAAAAGGAAACAAGAAAGAAAGGGATGAAAGGTGGGAGGGAGGGAGGAAGAAATCTAAGGGATGGCAAAGTGGTTAGGTAGTTGGCTCACTAAGTGTTTTCTCTGTGAGCATGAGAATCTGAGTTTGATCTCCACCACCCATGAAAAACCAGGGCATGGTAGTGCATCTGTACGCCTGGGCTAGTGATAGGGCAGGGATAGATGGATTCCCAGTGCTCACTGGCTAGTTAGTTTAGTCAACTGGTGAACTCCACGTTCAGTGAGAGATACTATCTCAAAAAACAAGGAGCAAAGTGAAGGATAAGTACCCAACACCTGCTTCCATGTGTGCATACTCCCCACATGCACATGTGATAGGAACATGCGAATACACATAAAATCTAAGTGAGAGTAAAGAAAACAAATCAGGGGGCTGGAGAGATGGCTCAGCGGTTAAGAGCATTGCCTGCTCTCCCAAAGGTCCTGAGTTCAATTCCCAGCAACCACATGGTGGCTCACAACCATCTGTAGTGAAATCTGGTGCCCTCTTCTGGCGTGTACATGTTAATAAATAAATAAGTCTTTAAAAAAAGAATATTGTATACATAATAAATAAATAATTTTTTTTTTTGGTTTTTCGAGACAGGGTTTCTCTGTGGCTTTGGAGCCTGTCCTGGAACTAGCTCTGTAGACCAGGCTGGTCTCGAACTCCCAGAGATCCGCCTGCCTCTGCCTCCCAAGTGCTGGGATTAAAGGCGTGCGCCACCACCGCCCGGCAATAAATAAAATTTTTAAAAAAGAAAACAAATCAGAATCTAAGCGATGTTGGGTGTGGTGGTGCAGGGTTGTAATCTTAGCATGCAGGAAATTGAGGCAGGAGGATCTTGATTTTGAGGCCAGTCTGAGCTACATAGCAAAACTTTGTCACAAAAAAGCACAACAAAACAAAATTTACATGAAAAAATATACATGAAAGAAAACAATGGAACTGCCTCAAGGTGGTGGTGCACACCTTCAACCCCAGCACTCAGGAGGCAAGAGGCAGGATCTCTGTGAATTTGAAAGGTCAGCCTGGTCTACAGATTGAGTTCCAGGAGAGCCAGGGCTACACAAAGAAACCATCTTGAAAAACAAACAAACACAAAAACAAACAAACAAAACTATGGAACAGCTCTGCAAGGTCTCCTTCACTCTGCAGTGGCCAGATTAATTCCTGTCCTTACCATTCCTGTGTGCTTACTCTTTAAACAGACAATTGTTTATCCACTTAAAATACAGCCACTGACCTAGAAGGGATTTGGGAGCAAAGTTATAAAGTCTAAAACCAATGTGACCGCTTCTTTGTGTGGATCTGGATTCTTTCTGGACTAGGATTCTCACACAATGTTATAAGGTGGACTGGTCTTGAGAGCTGGGCTCAGCAGGTAAAGCTTGAGGACTGGAGTGGGGTACAGAGGGATGCCCAGGACCCACATAAAAAACTGATAGCTCTTGAGGTCAGACTGTTGTCCAGCATATTGGAAACAGAGATGTGAATCACCAGGATAAGGTAGCTTGGTCTGACGAGCAGGTATGCTGATAAGTTCTGGGTTCCATGAGAAACTCTCTTGGTGTATAAGAGAGAGTGATAAATGAAAGGAACTGACATCAAGCTTCCTTCGTACGCAAGCATAGAAAGTATTCACCCGAAACATAAGCATATATACATATACTCACATATATACAAATGCAAGAAAGAGGTTTGTTCAAAGCCACAAAGAATTGGTGTTATAGAGTTGGAGCTAAAACCCAGCTCTCTAATATCAAACTAGGGAAAGGAAGAAAGTAATCAATAATTATGTTTGTTGCTTCCTATCATTTAATGCTCTATAAAGACACAGGAGTGACAGTGGAAATGAAGAGTAACAGGCATTTGTTCCTTTGTCACCTTACCAGCAAGAAAAAAATCTTACCTTGACAAAATGAACACTATGTGACTACTTTGACAAGTATGATTTATCACCTATGAAAAGATGAGAAGTGAAAAATGTTAGGACCAGTGCCAAAGTCACCAGTAAACATGCACACACATTTCCAGTAGGCCCGTTGCTTTGTCAGTCGTATTGTTCATAGAACCCATCAAAGTCAGTTCCCTTAATATAGATAAAACATGACAGTGTTTTATCTATATTACTATGCTAAAAAGAAACAACAACCATAATAAACACAGAAGACTACAGAAAGTAATTTAATCCAAAGCTTGAGTGCTGAAACAAATTCTTTTAGGGATAAAGGTATATTTGAAGTCATAGGATGTTTTTTTCTTTTAGCTCCAGAAAGGCACGGATGAATAAAGCCATGTATAAGTTGGCCAGCACAAAGTATTAATTGGTCAATATTGACATGAGAGAGTCAGAGGAGCCCTTGGATATAAGACTATGCTAGAGTACGGAACATTTAAAATCTGGAGACTTAGGAGACAGTTCAGTAGATAAAGTGGTTTTTGAGCAAGCATAGGAACCTAAGTTCATATCCCTAGCACCCACACAAGAAACCAGGCATAAGCAGCACTTGTCAGCAACCCTAACACTGTAGAGGAGGCAAGGGAAGACAGACAGACCCTAGCGGCTTCACAGGCCAATCAGACTAGCACAAATGGCAAATACCAGGTTCAGTAAGAAATATCTCAAAAACAAAAAAGGTGGAGAACAAAAGTGGTGGTGGCACGCACCTTTAATCCCAGCACTCGGTAGGCAGAGGCGGGCCAGATCTCTGTGAATTCAAGGCCAGCCTTGTCTACAGAGCAAGTTCCAGGATAGCCAAGACTGTTACATAGAGAAACCTTGTCTTGAAAAACAAAACAAAACAAAGAAGGTGAAGATCAACAGAGGAAAGCAGCTGGTATTAACTACTGATCTCTACACACTGATGCACAGGCACACACACTACACACACAGACACACACACTACACACATACTACACACACACCACACACAGAGTGTGCTGCATTACACAGGGTGATAGAATATGTTTTTATCATAGATAAGTCTTGGGTTCAAATCTATAACATTCCCAGACAGACAGATGAATACTCCCCACTTGCATCAGAGACTAAACAATTTGCAGCATCATAACTGCTATCATGATAAGCATAACTTGGTATCATGATGGAAAGTTCATGGCCTATGGGGTTTGCTTTTCACACTTGGCCAGTGGAGCCCCAGCTCAAGCCCAGGGCTTTGAGTGAAGTCGTGGGCAAAGCTCTGGGAGCTGCTGTGCTTTGAGGCACTCATCGCCCAAAGAGAAGAAAACAAACTCCCAGCTCTTTGCTTCCCTACAAACAAGTATAGGTAAGTAGCCACAGGCTGTAGTAATATGAGCGGCGGGGCTGCGTCCCCAGCAACCCGGCTGCCTGCTAGCTTATGCCCCGAAATAATTACACAGACACTGTATTTTTTTAAACACTGCTTGGCCCATTAACTCTAGCCCTTACAGGCTAATTCTCATATCCCGATCAACCCATCTCTAATAATCTGTGTAGCATCAGTCTTACCGGGAAAGATTCAGCATGTCTAACCTGGCAGCTTGCTTCATCACGTGTGTCTGCCCGGGAGAGGGGAGCATAGCCTCTGAGCTCACTTCCTCTTCCTCCCAGCATTCTGTTCTGCCTACTCCACCCACCTAAGGGATGGCCTATCAAAATGGGCCAAGGCAGTCAACAGGCCCTTCCTAACTGGAGAGATCATGCAAGGTTAAGGTGCAGAAGACACCTATGCCTGTGGAATGCCCAGAGTGGGCAAGATTAAATGGCAGCAGAGAGAGTGGAGTTTTTGTTGTACACAGCAGCTACTATCAGCACATAGCTACTTACAGTAAAACTAAATAAAATGAAAATGTCAACTCCTGCCATGCATGATGGCATATGCCTCCAAGACCAGAATTTGAAAGGCAGAGGCAGTAGGATGGCTGCAAGCTAGAAGCCAGCCTAAAGTACATGGCAAATTCTAATACTGTCCCAACCAGGGCTACAGAGTAAGAGACTCTGGTTCAAAGCCTGAGTTCCCCAGTCAGTTCCTTCATTTTGCAGTTACATGACAAGCGCTCAGTGGCCACTGTGGCCAGTAACTACGGATACAAACACACTTGCTACCAGGTGTGGTGGCTACTCCGTTAGTCCCAGCACTTGGAAGGAAAAGGCAAGCAGCTCCCTGTGAGTTCAAGGCCAGCCTGGTCTATGTAGTAAAATCCTGCCTCCAAGAAGTTT
Organism: Microtus ochrogaster; assembly: GCF_000317375.1. Classification (NCBI taxonomy): domain Eukaryota; kingdom Metazoa; phylum Chordata; class Mammalia; order Rodentia; family Cricetidae; genus Microtus; species Microtus ochrogaster. Next base: position 16,206,189 of record NC_022010.1, read on the forward strand.
CACTGAATGGTTTTGTAAAGACTGTAGTATCTTGTTTATGATGCTGCTTATGGGTACTTTTCATGTTTCATTTTCATTTATTTTTTTTTACCATGTTCTCTGGGAAGTGGGGATCAGAGGAAAAAAGAGAGAACATTATTTGTTCCTACCCTTTCTTACCAGTGACTGTCCTGAACAAAGCTAAAAAAAAGGAAAAGCCGGGTGGTGGTGGTGCATGCAGAGGCAGGTAGATCACTGTGAATTCAAGGCAACCCTAGTCTACAAGAGCCAGTTCTAGGACAGTCTCCAAAGCTACAAAAAAAAAGAAAAAAAAAAGGAAAACAGAAGAAAAGAAAGAAAGAAAGAAAGGGAAAAAATGACATTTTCACGATCACAGCATTTTGGTGTTGAAGAGGCAGCATGGATTATAGAGATTAATACTGAACTTTACGATGAAAACTTGATGCCTAACTGTCTTGGCTACATACTGAGCTGTGGGCCAGCATGGGCTACACAGCAAGAGCCTTTTCAACAAACAAAACATGAGAGATGATGTACCCATGGCTATAAATCAGACAGTGACCCAGCCAGGCAGTAGTGGCATGCTCCTTTAATTCCACCACTAGGGAAGCAGAGGCGGGTGGATCTCTGTAAATTCAAGGCCAACCTGGTCTACAAGAGTGAGTTCCAGGACAGGCTCCAAAGTTATACAGAGAAACCTTGTCTCAAACAAAACAAAACAAAACAACAACAACAAAAAAAAAACCAGACAAGTGACCCAGAACAATGTATACACATCATTTTGTGAAAACAAAATATATAGAAATTGGAAGCAACCTTCTAAAATTAATATCCACCATAAATATTGAACTTAATATTTGAATATTAGTTGATAATGAATAATGTTTGTGGGACTAGGGAGATTTCTCAGTGAATAAGAACATTGACTACTCTTCTGGAGGACCCTGGTTAAATTTCCAGCACCCACATGGCAGCTCCCAACTGTAACTCCAGTTCCAGGGGATCAACACCCTCGTACAGTTAGACATGCAAGCAAAACACCAATGTACATGAAATACAAAAAAGTAAAGAATAATGTTTGTTATATGGGTCAGTTGGAGACAGTGACTTCATCCCTTGTAAAGTCCTATTAAAGATCCTGTAACATTCCAACCCTGCCTTCTTAGGTGATACTTCTGTGCTGTTCGCTAAGAAGACATGGAAAGCCCAAATGGAGGGACAGACAGACGCAGGGGCAGAGTTACAAGACAGCCTCAGGCAGGCCCAAATTCAGACTCACAACAGACAGGACAGAAGACACAGAAATCGTGAAGTAGAGAATTCAAACCTGGACTCACTCTTGTTCAAATGACTCCACAGGGAAGTGCTTTTGCTTCTACCCTAATGCAACACTGACGCGTTGCTGATGACTCTGCGTCAGTCACACACAGTTCATCCACGTGCTCTTCTACTTAAACAACAGTCACTGGGCTACTCCCTGTCCACTGAGAAGCAATCTGCAGGTCCTAGGGAAGGGTGGGGCAGCTTTCCAGACTGTTTATCATGCTCCTAACAGAGTTTTACTTGAAAAAAACATAAAGTGATAAATATTACAGAAGTTAAGGTTAGAATACTTAGTAAGATGTGTAAGATGAAAATGGGCCTGTGTTCTGTAGCATAGTTGCTGGAGTGTTTCCTAGCATTCTAGAGGTCCTGGGTCTAATCCCAGCACCACATAAACTGGGTTTAGTGGTCCACACCTAGAATCCCAGCATTTAGGAAGTAGAAGAAAGAAGATCAGAAGTTCAAGATCATCCTCGATTATGTAATCTGAGATAGCCTGGGCTACCTGGGACCCTTTTTTCTTTTTCTTCTTTTTTTTTTTTTTGGTTTTTTCGAGACAGGGTTTCTCTGTGGTTTTGGAGCCTGTCCTGGAACTAGCTCTTGCAGACCAGGCTGGTCTCGAACTCACAGAGATCCGCCTGCCTCTGCCTCCCAAGTGCTGAGATTAAAGGCGTGCGCCACCATCGCCCGGCGGGACCCTTTTTTCAAAAACAAACCAACAACAATAACAAAAATATTAAGTCTAATGTGGTAGTGCACGCTTTTAACCCCAGTACTTGGGAGGTAGAGGCAGGTGGATCTTTTGAGTTCAAAGCCAACATGGTCTACAGAATGAATTCCAGGACAGCCAGGGCTATACAGAGAAACCCTGTCTCGGAAAAAAAAAACAAAACAAACAAAAAATGTAAAGACATTTAGAAATAAAGACTGAGCAATCACTAATATATTACCCATTAGAATCAGTGATGTTCTCAAAGCATCAGAAACAAGAAACTCACTAGTCTATGAACACACATACATAATCCCAGCACTTGGGAGGTACAGGCACAAGGGCCAGAAGTTGAAAGCCAGCTGCAGCTGGTTCAAAGCCAGCCTAAGCGCCTAAGCTACATGGAACACAGTCTCAAAAAGAAAAAACAACAACAACAACAACAACAACAAAACCCACTAGAGTAAAAAAGTAAGACACTCGGGGGGCTGGAGAGATGGCTCAGAGGCTCTTCCAGAAGTCCTGAGTTCAATTCCGAGCAACCACATGGTGCCTCACAGCCATCTGTAATGAGATCTGGTGCCCTCTTCTGCCCTGCAGTGATACGTGCAGACAGAACACTGTATACATAATAAACAAACAAATCTTTTTTTTAAAAAAGTAAGACACTCAGTTTACTACACAATGAAGTGCTACTTATTCGGCAGTAAAAAGACTGAGTGGTTTGCACATGTGAAGACGATGACCTTTGCAGCACTGTGCTGCTCTTTGCTTTCTCCGTCCTTTGCTCTCCTTCCCACCCCTTGTACTCACTCTCCAGTCTACTACTTTCCCTGCTCTGGACTTTTCCAGTTGCCTTTGGCTGTTCTCTCCCTCATATCTATAATAAAATCTTTACCTTCAACCATAGTAAAAATAATATAAAAATAAAAATAACTAAAAGCACTGTTATAAATGAAAGCAAACATACATATACATGCACGCACATACAGTATTATTGTTACATGAAGTATCCTGAAAAGCAGGTCTATAGAAAGGCACATACAGCCAGGCGGTGGTGGCACACGCCTTTAATTCCAGCACTCGGGAGGCAGAAACAGGAGAATCTCTGTGAGTTCGAGGCCAGCCTGGTCTACAGAGCAAGTTCCAGGAATAAAGAAAGGCACATATATTTGAACGCGTAGAGCAGAGAGTGTAAAGGACTTAATGGTAAATAGCACAAGAGATACCATTGGGGAAAGAAAACATCCTGAAATGATATGCTGATTGTACAACTTGACAGATTACTAAAATGTGGATCCAAATACTCAGAAGGGATGGACTGTGTGCTGTGTGGAATACACACACACACTAAGAACCCAGAAACACTGTGGGTTTGGCATTCTATCTTTTACTGTAATACTGTGCAGTGAAAAGTGTTCTCTGGATGCTTCCTGGCTTCTGACTGTCACATAAGCATCCTTTTGCCCTTCTGCAAAACAATAGCTCCCACTCACACATACTAAAGGACAGCAGAGAACATTCTCCCTTGACACCTGCCACTCTAAAACTCATGTCAGCAGACATAGCACCTTCCCTAACTCTTCTTCATGGCCTGTATTTTACTGACAGTGATGGGTGACATGGAGCCAATGCTTTCCCTTTGGCTGAATCAAGCTAAGCAAGAATGGCAGTAGCATCAACAATGTTCCTACATTAAAACATATTGTGTGACAGGGGCAGTGGTGGCGCATGCCTTTAATTCCAGCACTCAGGAGGCAGAGACAGGCAGATCTCTGTGAGTTCAAGACCAGCCTGGTCTACAGAGCAAGTTCCACAACAGCCAGAGCTACACAGAGAAACCTTGAATTAAAAACAAATCAGAAACCAACCAAACAAACCTTTTATGTGTCAAGGGAGGAGAGGAAGTGAAAAAAACAGATGGAAACTATGGGAACATTATTCCCATCCGCTTCCACACACTCAGTCAGCGCTGAGAGCTTGCATGGCTTACTGAGAACCTCCAGGAGGAGTCCAGCTCTGCTTACCTGAGCAGTTGTGCTCCGTCCACTCTGGCTGTCTCTCATCCTCAGCTCTGTGTACAGACACCAGATGTAACTGACGGTGCAGAAGAGTGAGGCAATGAATAGTATCTAGGTGAAAGTCAAGACAGACCATCAAATTTGCCCCATTCCTATTTTCTTAAATTTACTCCATTATTCTCAAGATGAGATCTAGCTTACCTAAACCACCCATCTTCATCTTACCCTTTGGACTGTTCAGAACCACAGATATCCACCTCCTCTACCTAACTGACCCACTTTTCTGAATATTTTTCTATTATATTTTTAATTTATCATCATCATCATTGTGTGTGTGTATGTGCATCACAGCTCATATGTGGTCAGAGGACAGCTGTGGGTTAGGTTCTCTCCCTCCCCCTTGACTTGGGTTCTAGGGATGGAACTACTCGGGTCACCAGGTTTATGTGGAAAATGCTTTCACCTTCTGAACCATTTCATGGGCTCTGTGCTCTTTTTGAAATTGAAAAGGTAGTTAGAATTTCAACTTTCAATAATAGTTAATATATTATTCCTTTTTCATTACTGTAACAAAAGATTAGAGGCAGGTTACTTTTGAGAGAAAGGGTATTGGCTCAAAGTTCTGGAGGTACAGGGTTTAGGGGTCTCATCTTGTGATGCTGTCTTGATGTTAGAATCCTGGGGTGGTGTTGATTACCTCAGCAGAGGATGAAGAACATGTATGCTTATCTGTACCTGTGTGTCTTTCATGATAAAGCCCCCAGAACCAACTCATGTGTTTTTAATAGTCTTACAGTTCTCATCATCGCCTGAAGATCCCCTACTAAACAGAAGAGTAAGTCTCCAACCTTCCAATGCCATACTTATGAATGTATGTGTGTAACATGGAAAAGTCAGTGCCTATGCGTGTGCTTACACATACATATCGGCAAGATTTGAGTAATTAAAACTCTACACAAATTTGATGTGGACAAAAAGTATTCAAGACACAGAAATGGCCTATGTTATTTTAACTAAACCTTTCATTCAAAACTTGGACTAGGCCGGGCGGGGGTGGCGCACGCCTTTAATCCCAGCACTCGGGAGGCAGAGGCAGGTGGATCTCTGGGAGTTCGAGGCCAGCCTGGTCTACAAGAGCTAGTTCCGGGACAGGCACCAAAGCTACAGAGAAACCCTGTCTCGAAAAACCAAAAGAAAAAAAAAACTTGGACTACACAGGCAAGATCATTTTAAAAAGAAAAAAGGGACCTCAGGTATCCCATTCTGGACTTGAACTTGCTATGTAATAAAAAATGGTCCTTTATTTGGTTTTCTTGAGGAAGGGTAGTTCTGGCTGTTCTAAAGCTCACTATATAGACCAGGTAGGCCTCTTGATTTCACACAGATCCTCCTGCCTCTGCCTCTTAAGGGCTGGGATTAAAGATGTGGCTAGCACATCTTTAATGATCTTCAAAAATGATCTTAAAACTCTTGATTCTCTTGCCTCCACCTCTCAGGTTTATGGAGTGTTGTGACTGAAGCCAGGGCATCAGACATACAAAAGCAAGTGTTATATCAATTGATGTGTCCCCAGCACTGATGTTTAAAAGAGCATTCAGAGAAGCAGGTGCTAGACGTGCTCACCAGGGAAAGTATTTACTGCCAACCCTGGTACTAGAGCTGAATTTGATCCACAGGACCCATAAAGCAGAGAGAATAGATTCTTGAAATTGTTCTATGATCTCCACACACACACACACACACACCATGGTACATAAACCCATATAGGTAAAATAAGCAAATAAATATAATGATATTTAGGGAAAAAAAAGAAAAGTGCTTATGGGAACTGGACAGATGGCTTAGTAGTTAAAAGCAGTTGCTGCTTTTGTAGAGGGCTTTGTGTTTCAGGGAGCCTCTTGTTTGTCCCGGCCGCCCAGAACCAAAATAATCACACAGAAACTGTATTAATTAAATCACTGGTTGGCCCATTAGCTCTAGCTTCTTATTTGCTAACTCTTACATATTAATTTAACCCATTTCTATTAATCTGTGTATTGCCACATGGCTGTGGCTTACTGGCTAAAGTTCTGACCAGCATCTGTCTCCAGTGGCTCTCTGTTGTCTGACTCCGCCACTCTTTCTCTCGGCATTCCGTCCAGTCCTCCCCCCACCTAAGTTCTGCCCTACCAACAGGCCAAGGAAGTTTCTTTATTCACTAGTGGTAATCACAGCACACAGAAGGGACTACCACATCACTTCCCCTTTTCTGTTTAAATAAAAAGAAAGGCTTTAACTTTAACATAGTAAAATTACATATAATAAAACAGTTATCAAGCAAGAATTACAATTACAATATTTATATCTACTTTATCTGTTGCCATAACTAAGGAAAACTATAACTATAACTTCTTCAACTTCATCAAAGACTCCAGAAGGGCATAATATTACCTAAGTAAACTGGAAGTACATTGTAAGCAACTTCCAAAACTCTAGAATTGACAGAGACATCTCGCTGCCTGGACAGTCACCCAAAGTTCTTTTGTAACATTGGGGCATCCATCTTCAGCCTACAGGCCTCTAGTATCCAGCAGACTCTTTCACGAAGCAAGAAATTTCAAAGACAGTTCCACCTATACTGGCAGTTTGTTTGTCACATTTTTCTGTGTCCTGCAGAATGTCTCGCAGACTCTTTCATGAAGCAGGAACCCCAAAGGATCATCTCACCTTTAGGAAAGTTTAGCAGTCATTTCTCTGTGGGTCTTGCATGTACAGTTAAGCAGTTCAGGCAAGAGAAGTTTCTTGCCCAAATGGCTAAGAAGCCTCTTTGATGCCCATCTTCCTCTCGAAGTAATCGGTACTACCAGGAGCAGACATGTCTCATTGTCATGAAAAGTCCTAATTTATTAAAACATTTTAAATGACATATTCTGAAGGTCTCTGAATTATTTGAAGAATACCTATTTAACTGAAATGCATCTCTGTACATCTAGAAAATCTAACTAACATGAATATAAGCTTGACTATTATAGATAATTATCTATTAACTAATATTACTTAATTATACCTTACATTTTTAAATGAGCTACACAAACACAATACCTTAATCAAGAACAGAAATACATATACATATAACAAAACTGACCTTAATAATCAATAAACCAAGATCCATACCAATGCAAATTATTCATATCATATATCATATCTCCCTTTAATGTAAACAAACATTTATAGACAATATGGGGATATGGGCATAATTTTTTTCTCTCCAAACTGCTTCCTGCTGTTTTTTGGGCAAAGTAATTTTTTGAGGGCATTTTTGAAGTGTTCATGGCAACCTTTTAGGGGATCTTGGTCCATCAAACCATATTAGCCTGGAATGAATCCACAGGTTCTCATCCTCTGTGGAGACAAAAGAAAAACCTCTTTTCCAAAGCACCATATCCTTAGACCCAAATTCTTAAGTCAAGATACCTTTATAATATACATTCTAGTTTAGCTTAGCAGCCCATACAATGAAATGTCTCTCTGTACTTGGCTTCTTCACAGCCAAAAATTTCAAAGAAAACACAATATACATAATCCAGACTCTCTGTGTATAGTCCATCTTTACGTGGCTTATTTTTCTTTACTGCCTTTAATCTATGTCAGTCTTTACTCTCTCTCTCTCTCTCTCTCTCTCTCTCTCTCTCTTTGGTTTTTTGAGATAGGCTTTCTTTGTAGCTTTGGAGCTTGTCCTGGAACTAGCTCTTGTAGACCAGGCTGGTCTCGAACTCACAGAGATCCACCTGCCTCTGCCTCCCGAGTGCTGGGATTAAAGGCGTGCGCCACCACCACCTGGCTTGTACTCGGTCTCTTTAAAGACTTTTTTTTTCTTTATGGTACCTGGAGGGACAGCTGTGGGGGCTGGAAACCAAGCTCTTATATTTTTGGTTGTGAGTCTCGCCTTTAATGGCTGAACCATCCCTCCAGGCCTAAAGACTTTTTTTAAAAAAACAATTTACTTCTTTCCAACTCTCTGTACTTTTTCTTCTCTCTCCCAAACCTATGTACATCTATCCAACACTTTTATACATCCTTTTTATCTGGATTTTTCTTTATTGCATATCTATAATTATTTACTGTCCAGGAGTGCTTTTTATAATGCTAAGCACGTCTTAAAACTTAAGCTGTGCCATTACTATGACATATACGGTACTTCCTGCTCCCTCAGCACAGTCCAGCATGGTGGAGCTGCTCACCACCTCTGAGACATGCACAGTGCCCCATCTCTAGGCACACAGCCTGTCCATGCCATCATTAAGAAAGCTGCAGCAGTCTGCTCACAAGCCCCACTCAAATGCTCCATCTCCCAAAAGAGCCAGGGTGGCGTTGGCAGCATAGACCAGAAAGCTGGCATTTTAAAATGGCTGTGGCTTTTTTCCTGCTATGGCTGAATCAGGAAAATCTCTTTTAAAGGAGTTGCGGCATGCTGCCAGTAAACAGCAAGAAGTTGTGTTAAACTCTGTATTTTTGTGTCTAGAATTCCTTTTCAAACTCTCTCAGGTTTTAAGTGGATTTAGCTGGCCATGTGAGCTTTGGTTCAGTTCCCAACACCTGCAGCAGACTACTCAAAACTGCCTGTAGCTTCAGCTCTAAGGAGATCTGATATCCTCTTCTGGACTGCATAAGTACCCTCATGCATGTGTACATAGACACATATTCATAAATAAAATAAAATAAAACAAATAGTTTTCCTTTTTTTTTTTTTTGGTTTTCCGAGACAGGGTTTCTCTTTGGTTTTGGAGCCTGTCCTGGAACTAGCTCTTGTAGACCAGGATGGTCTCGAACTCACAGAGATCCGCCTGCCTCTGCCTCTCAAGTGCTGGGATTAAAGGCATGCGCCACCACCGCCCAGCTGAATAGTTTTCCTTTAAAGGAACCAAAGAGCTAACTCATATAATAAAAAAGAAACCACATAATATCATGTAAGGGATGAATTCCTGCTCCTACAGAGTTAAGGTAACAGGATTTACTCTTCATCCTCATGTTAGCAAAAGCTGGAGCTAGGCAGACAGTTCACTGTATGAAACACTTACCACACCAATGAGGGAAATTCAAATCCCCAGAACCCACAGATAAAAGTTAGGCATAGGCCAGAAAGATGGTTCAGCAGACAGAGGCACTGGTTGCCAAGCTTGAAAATCTGAGTTCAATCCTTGAATCCTTGGGATTCTCCCTCCTGCCCCCCCCCATACACACACATTATATATATATATAATTGTGCATATATATTTATATAATTTTATAATTATATAAATATATTTATAATTGTATAAATAGAAGTATTTTGTATATACAGTTATATATTACATATGAATATATTGTATATATGTTTATAATTATATATACATTATTTTATAAATATACAATTAAAAAAAGAAATCAGGCTCTGCTGCATGTGTTTGTGCTTCCAACACTGGAGGGCAAGGACAGGTGAATCCTAGAACCTTATTGGCAAGTCTGCCTAGTCACAGCGATGAGCTTCAGAGAAAATGAGAAACCCTGTCTCAAGAAATATGGCATAAAGCTATAAAGAAAGACAGCCATCATCTTCCTCTAGCCTTCACATACATGCGCATGAATTCATGCACATACCATATGTGCATATGCACAGACACATGCACACAGATGCAATTAACCTAAGTGATTTTGGGAAACAGTATTTTGTCCATATATTAAAAGGCAAAAAGGGACTGGAGTCAGTGGTTAAGAGCACTGACTGCTCTTCCAGAGGCCCCGGGTTCAATTCCCAGCACCCAGATGGCAGCTCACAACTGTCTGTACTTCCAGTTCCAGGGAATCTGACACCCTCACACCAATGGACATAAAATAAATTTCTTTTAAAAAAAGGCAAAAAGAACTGTAACAACACAAAAAGACAATTACTACATATAGAGCTTAGAGAGCCAGACCCGAGTGTGGTCTAGAGTAGTGGTTGATAGGGGCAAGGGGGAAGGGAGTATCTGTCCACCAATTCACTTTAGAGAGAGTGATGGGATATGCCGCCCAGGATTTGGGTAAGATTGTAATGTCTAAAATTAATTGGGGTAGTGTGTACTTGGGGTCTATACCTTATGAAAAGGTTAGTTGATGACAACCAAAAGAAGGGATGAAAATAGAGCTGTATTGCAGTAGGATGATGCTATTTGGTGAGTCAACCCCACAGAAATAAAGGTTAAAATATATCCCCCACCACCAAAAAAAAAAAAGAGATAAACTTAATATAACTATAAACATGCTGTGTCTTTCATTCTTTTCTTAGCTTCTTTAAAAACACATTATAAGCCGGGTTGTGGTAGCACACACCTTTAATTCCAGCACTTGGGAATCAGAACTCACTCTGTAGACCAGGCTGGCTTCAAACTCACAGAGATCTACCTACCTCTGCCCAGTTTTTTTAAAAAAAAAAAAAAGTCTAGCCGGGCGGTGGTGGCGCACGCCTTTAATCCCAGCACTCGGGAGGCAGAGGCAGGCGG
>NC_022010.1:16217415-16220267 GCF_000317375.1 Microtus ochrogaster
AACAACAACAAAACAGACTGCAAATGGTTACCAGGTGTCAGGCCTGTCACCCCATGTAGGGTTAAGCCCAGCCTTAGGGGGAGTGTTTGCCTCGGGCTAATGTTTACCTATAAATCTGCTGGGCTTGCAGCTCTTCTGCTTCCTGTTCTCCGTGGGAACCGTGGTACTGTAAGTCTATTTCCCCATTAAAGTTGTATATATTTTTTACAATCTGTCTCCGCTACAACCCCAGCATGTGGAAAGACAGGACAATCATGAGTTAAGGTCATCCTAGGCGGTACCGTGAGGAAACACGCACACACTTAGAGATTAACAAAGGAAACAGTCTTTCACAATAGCACATGACCACTGTTCTGCTGGAACCTCCAGATCATTCCTGCTAGATCCCTCCCTCTCGCTCTCTGTCTCTCTTCAAATCCCACCCTCCCAGAGAAACTGCAAGAAAGAAAAGGTGCCAAAAACACAGTTCCACATTCTTGATGGTTAGGGCAGCTCCTCCCCTAAAGTTGCCAGCAGTCTAAGGTCCCGCCCAAGCACTCCAGCTTTTGACCAGACTTGGGCACAAACCTAGCTTGTGACACACTTTATCATCTCTCACCTACAGGCTATATAAGCTTCCTGCTTTAGTTCTGGCATGTAACTTCTGCCTTGATTTCTGGAGTTGCTTTGCTCAAATAAACTTGTTCTTTTACTTTTTCAGTTCGGCTTGATCTGGCTTTCTGCGTGGGTGGAAAAACCTTTATCAGGGTATGGAAAACCTATTAACTACTAGTTTTGGCTAACACACAAGGAGAAACAATCTCAAACAGAGAACTGTGGCCCAAGGCTTATGGCCTTACCCTTACCCTTAAATCTCTTTCAGGTCTTGGCCTCTGGTCACACTTTGAACAATTTAAACAAAGACAGTAGACTCCAAGTCAGGCCACTTAAGCAGATGTGAGACTTACACAGCAAAGATATTGTCAGGGTTAGTTAAGTACACCAAGAAGTGCTGTTCTTGGGCTGGAGAGATGGCTCAGCGGTTAAAAGCATTGCCTGCTTTTCCAAATGTCCTGAGTTCAATTCCCAGCAACCACATGGTGGCTCATAACCATCTGTAACGAGGTCTGGTGCCCTCTTCTGGACTGCAAGCATACACACAGAAAGAATATTGTATACATAATAAATAATAAATAAATATTTTAAAAAAAGAAGTGTTGTTCTTTTCAAATAGTTATTACCCAGGGTCATGTTGCCTGCAGGAACTATGCTTCTCCTGTTAAAGACTTAATGACAATAATAACCTTGCACTGGCCCTCTGAGCTGCCTATTGGAAGCCTGTTCTTTGATATAAAAGGGTCTAATGGGCTGGCTGTAAATCAGGGCTATCTCCTTTTGTTATAGAAATAGTACCTAATCAGAGGTCAGTCTTGGTAAATAAACATTAGCAGAAACTTTTTCAAGTTCAGTGAGAGGACTGAAAAGAATGGAGTGGAGAAGACGTGAAGACACTGGATGCCCTTTTCAATACATACACACTCTCCAAATAGTACAAACACACACACATGCAAACATGACACATCACACACACACTCACACATGCCATAAGTGTTTGTGCACACATAAACTTACACAGATGCATGCACACTTATGCAAACACACACACCACACACATAGGCAAACACACATCCAAAAGTGGGAAGAGGATGAGGAGGAAAATAAACAGGATGAAGAAGAAGAGAAACAGGTAAGCCAGTATGGTGGTTTATGCCTGTAATCCCAGCGCTTGAGAGGTTGAGGCAGGAGGATGGCTGTGAGTGCAAAAAATTACCTGGGATAAATACTCAGTTTCATTCTAACCTGTGTTGGAGTGAGAAAATATAAAGAATAGGTAATTTCACTTAAGGCCAGTAGAGGGAGCCAGGATATCATGAAACAGATTCCTGAATGGACTCGGGCACAATAAACCATCTTCTTTCATGTTCTTATAAGGAAAAGGAGACGAATCTGATCAGGCCTGGGGGAAAAATTGATTAATTTTAAAAAATTAAAAATTTGGCTGTGCGCCGGTGATGTACACCTTTAATCCCAGCACTTGGGAGGCAGTGCCAGGCAGATCTCTGAGTTCGAGGCCAGCCTGGTCTACATAGGGACAGCCAGGAGAAACCCTATTTTGAAAAAAAAAGATAATAATAAAGTTAAAAATCTAAAAAAAAATATTCCAAAAGCCTGAAAGGCAGTGTCATATTGCTTACTATTAACATTATTGTAGTTAATCTTTTTCTTGTTTTTGTTGTTGCTGCTATTGTTCGTTTATTTGAAACAGGGTTTCTTGGACTCAAGAGAGATTCTCCTGACTCTGCCTCAGAGTGCTGAGATTAAAGGCATGTGACTCCCCTCCCACCCCCAGCAATGTTTACATTTTCGACATCAACGAGAAGTAATGCAAGTCTATTATTCTACTTTGTCTTTTCTTAAGAGACTCAGAAATCATCTCTATTCTTCTGAATGAGGCATGGGCCCATTTAATTACTATCACTTGGGGAAGGGAAGCAGGAGAGCCTCCTGCTCAAATCTGCATTTGGACTTTCAGTCCTTCAAATTAAACAGAGTGTAGGCTAACATTTCTCCGGATCTTATAAGAAGAGTAAAGCTTTTTATTTATTTATTTTTATTTTATGTGCATTGGTGTTTCACCCGCATCCATGTCTGTATCACTTTGACCTGGATCAACAGACAATTGTGAGCTGACATTTAGGTGCCGGGAACTGAACCTGGGTCCCCTGAAAGAGCAACCAGGTCCCAATCACTGAGCCATTTCTAGAGCTCCAGTAAAGCTTTTTTTTTTTTTTTTTTTTTTTTTTTTTTTTTTT
>NC_022010.1:16220367-16225256 GCF_000317375.1 Microtus ochrogaster
AGACCAGGCTGGTCTCGAACTCACAGAGATCCGCCTGCCTCTGCCTCCCGAGTGCTGGGATTAAAGGCATGCACCACCACCGCCCGGCCCAGTAAAGCTTTTTATTTTTATTTATTTATTTTTTTAAACAAATTGACTAGTTGTCTGCATTTTTTTTTTATTATTTTTATTTTTTTGGTTTTTCGAGACAGGGTTTCTCTGTGGTTTTGGAGCCTGTCCTGTAACTAGCTCTTGTAGACCAGACTGGTCTCGAACTCACAGAGATCCGCCTGCCTCTGCCTCCCGAGTGCTGGGATTAAAGGCGTGCGCCACCACCGCCCGGCCCAGTAAAGCTTTTTAAACGGCTCTCTAAAAGGCTCATTACTTTTCACTTAGTATTAAATGAACACGCTAGACTAAGAAGATGAGGGATGAGCTATTACCCATATCTTCCCCCACACCCAATACAGTATGTGCAAACAGCCAATCCCAGAGTCTTGGTTTGCTTATCTTTTGTTGGTTTTGTTTTTGAGGCAGGGTCTCCTGTCACTTAGGGTGACCTTAAGATCACTATATCAGTGAGCATGACCCTGAACTATTACTCCTCCTGCCTCTACCTCCACAGTGTTGGCTACATACAGGACCCATAAAACCCAGTTCATAACCTGATATTCAGTCAGAACTAAAAGATCTGAAATGTCACGTTGGTGGCAGCTGAAATCCTGACCCCTGAAAGTTGAGACAGGACTGCCACACCGTTGAGGCTAGTCTTAGTCTCACAGTACGTTCTGTGTCAGCAAGGTAATGAGGGCCTGTCAAACAAATCTTCATTTTTTTTTTTTGGTTTTTCGAGACAGGGTTTCTCTGTGGCTTTGGAGCCTGTCCCGGAACTAGCTCTGTAGACCAGGCTGGCCTCGAACTCAGAGATCCGCCTGCCTCTGCCTCCCGAGTGCTGGGATTAAAGGCGTGCGCCACCACCACCCAGCTAAATCTCGATATTCTTACTAGTTTATTTACAAGATGAATGCACCTAAAATTCTTAGTATAAATAAATAAATAAATAATAAATAAAAAATAAATAGGTCAAGGTTATTACAGGGAGTAGTTTTAAATTTATTCTTAAATTTTTGTTAGTTATTTCAATAATCTGAGTATCATGTTTTCAATATTGAAAAAATTATTTGTAATCCTTGATATTTAAACAATTGGAGGATCAAACAATCACCCAATGATCATGTTACCTAACCCCTCACAGGTAGAGGGCATAAGGTCCTTATATTCACAATCACTGGAGAAATTAGGAATGTTACACACACAGGGTTATCATCTCAATAGAGGCAATGGATACCTGATTTCCACCCTGAAGGCTGGATCTGGATGTAGTTCATAGTTTGGTGACCCCTGCCGACTGTAGGGCCAGGTCACATCTGAATCCCCCCAGACTACTATGTTTATCCCAGACTCTTCTTAGACCTTTCTTCATCTTGAGCATTGTTTCAAGTCAATAAAACCAATCTATATGGGAGATGTCACTTACACTTTATAACAACTTAGGTAACATCTATGTTATCTGTAGGACCAGGCCCCTCCCAACTCCCAGTCTTTCTCCTAGACCCTTATCTTGAGCATTGTTCTGGTAGTTTGAACATAACTGGCCCCCATAATCTCATAGGAATGGTACTCTAAGGAGGTGTGGATTTGTTGGAATGGGTATGCCCTTGTTAGAGGAAGCGTGTCACTGTGAGGGTGGGCTGTGGGTTTCCCATGCTCAGGATAGCCCAGGGTCTCAGTTGACTTCCTGTCACCCACAAGATATAGGGCTCTCGGCTACTAGCACGATGTCTGCCTGCACGCTGTCACATACCACCATGGTGATAATGGACTGAACCTCTGAAACTGTGAGCAAAATCACCCAAATTAAATGCATTCCTTTATAAAAATTGCCGTGGTCAAAAGGAGAGATGGCTCAGCAGTTGAAGGCATTGGCTGCTCTTCAAGAGAACTGAGGTTCAATTCCCAGTACACACATGGCACCTCAGAAGTATCTCTAACACCAGGATCCAACACCCTAACACAGACATACATGCAGGCAAAACATTAACAAAATAAAATAAAAACATATAAATAAATAAAAGAGTTGCCATGGTCATGGTGTTTTTCTTCACAACAATAAAAACGCTAAGTTTCTGAGTCAGAGAACCTGTCTTTTAAGGAAGAGCATATGGACTCTGTAAAAGAATTTCAGCGTAAATATGTCTTAAGCTTAGTTGAACACATAGGATTGAGTTAGTTATCATTAGAAAACTCTTTTTCAAGATGGTGCCATGCTTAAACATGGCTAAAGTAAACTGCCATAGACGTTTGCCGCCGCACCTGTTGCTGAGGCATGCTGAACAGGATTACCTTCTTGCCTGTCAAGGAGCAGCACTCTGCTGGCCCTGCGATCTGCAGAGACCTGCACACAAACTATTGTAAATTGTAGGACTTAGAGTTAGGAGAGGTAAGCCCAAGGGGTCAGACAGGCGTTAGAACAAGCAAAGATCATTAACTCTTCAGCTTTTGTCTAACTTCACTGCTACCCTAAGAATCTATCATTTCAGCCCAAGGGGTCAGACAGGCGTTAGAACAAGCAAAGATCATTAACTCTTCAGCTTTTGTCTAACTTCACTGCTACCCTAAGAATCTATCATTTCTCCTCTTGTAAGTAAGAAAACTATGACTCAGAGATTTTAGAATGACTAGAAAGTGCATGGCTATTTGTCATCATGAAGGTTTTTTTTTTAAAAGAACTTAATTTCTGCTGTTTTGAGATGAGGCTTCTCCATGTAGCCATAGCTTACATGTATGTAAGTAGACCTTACTCTGTAGACCAGGGTGGCCTCGACCTCAGAGATCTGCCTGCCTCTGCCTCTCAAGGCTATGTAGCTGAAGACTCTAAACCTTAACTCTAACCAACAAACATCATGTCATTTGCAACCCAAACTGACATGTCTACAGTACGTGACAGGCATGTTCTTTCAGGAAATAGAAACTGGACATTTCAGTCCAGTATACCCAAGAACGCCGCAAGGCATTTCTGATGTTATCACTGTTCCCTGCTCCTGTTTCTAACGGCAGCTGTTTCTGTCAAACAGAAGTCTGAGCAGAGCAGCACTCTGAGGCCCTTTGGGAAAAGACACAGAATTTGTTCCTGACTCTAGCTTGAACAAGCAAGCAGCTATCTAGTGAGAACCCTTCAGCATCACAGACCATGAAACAGTAGACGCTGCAGGTAAGGACAAGGACTCACTCATATGTGACTTTGGCACAATAAAACCTGTTTACTGATTGGCTAGGCTGACAAAAGAAATAACCCTTTAAAAACCCCAAATAGCCTATTAAACAAAAACAAAGGTTATTCCTGATGGCTTGGTTGTCTGAACCATTTTGCTTCCTAGTAAGATCTGGAACGGAAGCCCAGGTCTGAGTAAATGTCAACTTCTTCTATTCCAGCTCGGGGGAAGTGGCCTCAGGTACTCCAGCTTGGCCAAGCACATACCCTCACAGCTCTGAGCTCCATTACAGCCTTCCACTACGGGAGTCAAGTTCAGGAACAGCAGTCACATGATTGAGCTATGCAAACACAAGATGAACAAGTCTATTTATTTTTCTTTCCTTTTATTCATTTTTTTATAAAAAGAAAACAAACTTTTTTCATTATACATACCAATCCACGTTCCCACTTCCTATCCTCTTCCCATTTCCTCCACATACCCTCCCGCCCCACCCCCATCGAATCATAAAGAGGGTAAGGCACATTGCTTTGTGGAAGGCCCAAGGCCCTCCCTACTATATCTAGGCTGAGCAAGGTTTCCATCCAAAGAGAATAGGTTCTCGAAAAGCCAGTACATGCAGTAGGGATAAATCCTGGTGTTGCTGCCAGTGGCCCCTCAGTCTGTCCCAGCCATGTAAGTGACAACCACATTCAGAAGGACCAGTTTTGTCTTATGCTTGTTCCTTCCCAGTTTGGCTGGTGTTGATGAGCTCCCATTAGCTCAGACAAACTGGTCTTGACCTCTTTGCTTATATTTTCACTCCTCCTACTCTTCAATTGGACGTTGGAAGCTTAGCCCAGTGCTCTGATGCAGGTCTCAACCCTTGTTCATCCAGGCAGAGAAGGAAAATCAAGGAAGAAACTTCTTGAAGCTTCAGCAGTCCAGCCCAAGAACAACATTCATTGGCTGATAATGAAGGCGGTCTAAGAACACACAGAAAGGCGTCCACAATAATAATGGGCTTCTGATAGGGCTAAGTTTACTATTTATTTTTTAGAGATTTATTTTTATTTTATGTGTATGTGTGTTTTTTTGCCTTCACTCTGCATGCACCACATTTGTGCTTGATCCCTGAGAAGCCAAAACAGAGTATCAGACCCCCTGGAGCAGGAGTTATAGGTTGAGAGCCACCGTGTGTTGAGAATGGAACCTGGTCCTCTGCAAGAATAAGTGCTCTCCCCCCTGAGTTGTCTCTCCAGCACTTTTTTAAAAAGGGTTTATTTATTCATTATGCGTACAGTGTCCTGCCCAGAAGAGGGTACCAGATCTTATTACCGGTGGCTGTGAGCCACCATGTAGTTGCTGGAAATTGAACTCAGGAACTCTGAAAGAGCAGCCAGTGCTCTTAACCGCTGAGCCATCTATCCAGCCTAAGAACCACTATCTTTGAGGTTATATTTTTACCAAGTTTCTCTTTCTCTTTTCTTTTTTCGAGACAGGGTTTCTCTGTAGTTTTGGAGCCTGTCCTGGAACTAGCTCTTGTAGACCAGGCTGGTCTCGAACTCTGCCTCTCAAGTGCTGGGATTAAAGGCGTGTGCCACCACCGCCCAGCTGAAAAGCAGCACTTTCTTTCTTTTTTTTTTTTTTTTTTTTTTG
>NC_022010.1:16225356-16227735 GCF_000317375.1 Microtus ochrogaster
GACCAGGCTGGTCTCGAACTCACAGAGATCCGCCTGCCTCTGCCTCCCGAGTGCTGGGATTAAAGGCATGCGCCACCAACAACCGGCTGAAAAGCAGCACTTTCAACAGTGGAAATCGAGTGTACATTTGGCAGGCAGATCTCTGGGAGTGGGAGGTCAGCCTGGCCTACAAAGCAAGTTCTAGGACAGTCAGAGCTGCTACACAGAGAAAACCTGTTTTGAAAAAAAAATAACAAGCAAACAAACAAATGGCTCCCATAGGCCCATAGGGAGTGGTACTATCAGGAGGTGTGGCCTTGTTGGTGGAAGTGTGTCACTGGGGATGGGCTTTGAGGTTTCAAATGTTCAAGTCTTTAATACCAGCATTTGGTAAGCAGAGGCAGGTGGATCTGAGTTCCAGGGAGGTTTGGTCTACAGAAGAAGTTCAAGGATGGCCAGAGCAACACAGAGAAACCATTTAAAAAAAAACAGTCAAAAAATGCTCAAGCCAGGCCCAGTATCTCTCTCTCTCTCTCTCTCTCTGCTGCCTATGAATCTGGATGTAGAACTCTCAGCTACTTCTCCAGCACCGTGTCTGCCTGCACACCACCATGCCCTGCCATGCTGATAATGGACTGAACCTCTAAACTGCAAGCTACCTCAATTGAACACTTTCTTCTAGAGGTGTTCTTGTTGTCTCATCACAGCAACAGAACACTAAGACAATAGGCAAGGATGGAAGGAAAGGAAGAAATTCAGGTAAATGTCAACATTCTATCTCCCTGGCATTATGAGAACAAGCTGTCTTCGAGCTCACGCTGCTGCTGCAACCATGTTCTGTTAAGAAACCCATCAAGGTAGAAAAGACCCAACTTCTGAATATGGTTCTCTGACTTCTACATATACAACACTGCATATGCACATGAGAGCATGTGCACACACGCACACACACATAGAACATGAGAACATGATCTAGAAATATTATAAAAAATGAAGACTAGAAGGTGGATTGTGGATGGAAGTCAGAGATGGAGAAGTAAACTGTCCAGAAGTTAGTCTCTCAACCTACATGGTCTCATCAAGTGTGTACCTTGATGTAATAGGTAATGTTGTTAACTTGTTGGATATAGAATCATATAGGAGCTGGTGAGGTGTACTTATCTGAGTGGAGAAGACTCATCCTGCATGTGTGTGTCACTGTCCCATGGGCCAGGATGGAAGAAAGAGGGGGAGGGAGAAAGCCAGTATTGAGTAGCAGCATTGTCCCGCCCTGACATGGTGTCATCTAGATCATGTTCCTACTGCCATCACATTCTGCATAAATGTATGGAGCCAATGTTACACATCAGGACTGTTTATCATGAGCTAGTGTGGGTCACGACAAAATTATAACTTACAGCAATGGAGGGCTGGAGAGATGGCTCAGTGGTTAAGAGCACTGTCTGCTCTTCCAGAGGTCATGAGTTCGATTCCCAGCAACCACATGGTGGCTCACAAACATCTGTAATGAGATCTGGCGCCCTCCTCTGGCATGTGGGCATACATGGAGGCAGAATGTTGTGTACATAATAAATAAATAAATCTTTAAAAAAAAACTGAAAGCAATGGATAATTCAGATGTCAACCCACCTGAGAAATTACTCTCAGATGGAGGAACCCTGCCTGGTAAAGCCAGCAGGGCCACTGACTCAGAAAACTGTGGCTTTCATCTGTAATTTTGCTTTTGCAATAACAGCTGTGGTATCTCCCCATTACCAATCATTTTCATATAATATGTACATGTAGACCTAGGACAGAGAGGGCCTGAGGAAACAAGCTGCACCAGGAGCAAAAGATGTAAGCAAATTCAGTCCCAGGAACCAACCCAGCCCCAGAACACTGGCAGATCAGGACTGAAGGAGGGACCAGATCCAGAGTCAGAGATCTCCACCAGAACAGGTCCAATTCCAAGCCAAGGACTTCTGCAGGGGAGATCCAGGCCAGGATTTACAGAAACAGATCAAAGCCAGTGTCCTAGGCCAAAGTAGGCCAGAGACAGCAAACTCCAAGGGAGCAGAGCAAGTACAGGAACACTGAGCTCTCTGGAACAGGAGTAACCAATGGGATAACTAGAACTGTGACTCTGAGGAACCATGAGGAACAACCATCTGAGGTTTGGAATCACTGGCACCGAGAAGATTATTCAACAGAATCTCAGACAGCCCCAACCACACCTATTAGAGGGAAATATGAGTAGAAAAGGTAAGAACACATGCTACACCACAAGGAGCAACCAGTAAAAACCTAAAGACCCTACAACAGCAAGACCTGAACAACCAAATATGGATGAACCAGAAAAAAATGAGCTAAGAAATAACTTCAAGAGAATGTTTAAAATTCTTTTTTTTTTTTTTTTTTTTT
>NC_022010.1:16228228-16230437 GCF_000317375.1 Microtus ochrogaster
TTCTGGCCTTCAGGCATACAGACAGAATATTGTATACACAATAAATAAATATTAAAAAAAATAAAATAAAAATAAAAAAAAGAAATTACAGAAACAGAAAATGTGAGAAAAAGATCAGGAACCACAAATGCAAGCATGAACAGCAGAATACAAGAAATGGAAGAGAAAATCTCAAGTGCTGAAGATACAATAGAGGAAATAGACTCATCACTTAAAGAAAACATTAAATCTAACAAAAGCTGAACCCACAACATCCATTAAATATGGGACACTATGAAAAGACCAAATCTTAGAATAATAGGTATAGAATAAGGAGAAGTTCAACTCAAAGGCACAGAAAATTTATTTATCAAAATCATAGTAGAAAACTTTCCCTACCTAAAGAAAGATATGTCTATGAAGATACAAGAAACTTATAAAACATCAAATAGACTAGCTGCAAAAAAATAGTCCTCTCACCACATAATCATGAAAACACTAAACATACAGAGTAAAGAAAGAATATTAAGAACTGCAAAGGAGAGCCGGGCGGTGGTGGCGCACGCCTATAATCCCAGCACTCGGGAGGCAGAGGCAGGTGGATCTCTGTGAGTTGGAGGCCAGCCTGGTCTACCAAGGGAGTTCCAGGACAGGCCCCAGAGCTACAGATGTGAAACCCTGTCTCGAAAAACCAAAAAAAGAAAAAGAAAAAAAAAGAACTGCAAAGGAAAAAGGCCTAGTAACACATAAAGGCAGACCTATCAGAATTACACCTGACTTCTCAGTGGAGACAATGAAAGCTGAAAGGTCAGAGTCAAGCATTATGCAGACATTAAGAGACCACGGATGCCAGCCCAGACTACTATACCCAGCAAAACTGTCAATCACCATAGAAGGACAAAACAAGAGATTCCATGACAAATCTAGATTTCACTAATACCTAGCAACAAACACAGCCCTACACAAAATACTAGAAGGAAAACTCCAACCCAAGGAAGATGGCTACACCAACAAAAACACAGACAATTGATGATCTCATTACAGCAAATCCCGAAGAAGAAAAAATGCACAAGTTAACATCACCAACTAACAGGAGATAGCAACCACTGGTTATTAATATCCCTTAATGTAAATGGACTCAACTCACCTATTAAAAAGCCACAGGCTAACAGATTGGATACAAAAACAGAATCCATCCTTCTTCTGCATACAAGAAACGCATCTCAACCTCAAAGAGAGACATCGTTTCAAGAGTAAAAAGTTGGGAAAAAATATACCAGTCAAATGGACCCAAGAAACAAGCTGGTGTAGCTATACTAATACCTAACAAAATAGACTTCAAGCTAAAATCAGTCAAAAGAGACAACGAAGGTTATTTCATATTAGTCACAGAAAAAATCCATCAAAAGGAAATTTCAATACTGAACATCTATGCCCCAAATACAAGGGCACCCTCATATGTCAAAGAAACACTTCTAAAGCTTAAATAATACACTAAACTCCACACACTAATAGTGAGAGACTTCAATACTCCCCTCTCACCACTGGACAGGTCAATCAGACAAAAAAAAATAAGAGAACTAACAGATGTTATGACTCAAATGGACTTAACAGATATTTATAGAATATTCCATCCAAACAGAAAAAATATACCTTCTCAGCACCTCATGGAACTGTCTCAAAAATTGACCACATACTCGGTAACAAAACAAATCTCAACAAATACAAAAAATTGGAATAACCCTATGTACCTTATCAGATCACCATGCTTTAAAACTAGAAGTCAACAGCAATACCAATTCCAGAAAACCCACAAACACACGGAAATTAAACAATGCTCACCTGAATCATCAATGGGTCAAGGAAGAAATAAAGGGGGAAATTAAAGACTTACTAAAATTCAATGAAAATGACCACACAACATACCCAAATTTATGGGACACAATAAGAGGCAAGTTCAAAGCACTAAATGCCTACATAAAGAAGCTGGAAAATCACATACTAGTGATTTAACAGAACATTTGAAAAGTTTAGAACAAAAAGAAGCAAACTCACCTAAGAGAACTAGATGGCACGAAATAATCAAATTGAGAGCTGAAATAAACAAAATAGGAACAAAAAAAAACAATACATAGAATCAATGAGACAAAAGCTGAGCTGGGCGATGATGGCGCACGCCTTTAATCCCAGCACTTGGGAGGGAGAGGCAGGCGGATCTCTGAGTTCGAGA
>NC_022010.1:16231282-16231947 GCF_000317375.1 Microtus ochrogaster
CCATATAAACAAGCTGAAAAATAAAAACCACACGATCATCTCATTAGATGCCAAAAAAGCTTTTGACAAAATACAACATCCCTTCATGATAAAGGCCTTGGAGAGAGCAGGGATACAAGGAACATATCTAAACATAATTAAGGCAATATACAGTAAGCCAACAGCCAACATCAAACTAAATAGAGAGAAACTCCCAGCAATTCCACTAAAATCAGGAACAAGACAAGGCTGTCCACTCTCTCCATATCTATTCAATATAGTTCTTGAGGTCCTAGCTAGAGCAATAAGACAGCAAAGAGAGATCAAGGGGATATAAATTGGAAAAGAAGAAGTCAAACTCTCACTGTTTGCTGATGATATGATAGTTTACATAAGTGATCCCAAAAATTCTACCAAGGAAATTCTACAACTCATAAACACTTTCAGCAATGTAGCAGGATACAAGCTTAACTCAAAAAAATCAGTAGCCCTCCTGTACACAAACGATAAAAAGGCTGGAGAAGCTGGGCGGTAGTGGCGCACGCCTTTAATCACAGCAATCAGGGGGCAGAGGCAGGTGGATCTCTGTGAGTTCGTGGCCAGCCTGGTCCACAAGAGCTAGTTCAAGGACAGGCTCCAAAGCTACTGAGAAACCCTGTCTCAAAAAAAATAAACCAAAGGGGGGG
>NC_022010.1:16232373-16234475 GCF_000317375.1 Microtus ochrogaster
GGCTCCAAAACCACAGAGAAACCCTGTCTCGAAAAACAAAAAATAAATAAATAAATAAATAAATAAATAAATGAACATCTGGAGGCATCACAATCCCTGACTTCAAACTCTACTACAGAGCTACAATTCATAAATTAATACAATAAATAAATGGGACTCCTAAAACTGAAAAGCTTCTATAAAGCAAAGGACACGCTCAACAAGACAAAACAACAGCCTACAGAATGAAAAAATATCTTCACTAACCCCACATCAGACAGAGGTCTGATCACCAAAATATACAAAGAACTCAAGAAATTGGTCACAAAGAACTCTCAACAGAGGAATCTAAAATGGCTGAAAGACACTTAAAGCAATGTTCAACATCCTAAGTCATCAGAGAAATGCAAATCAAAACAAATCTCAGATTCTATCTTACACCTATAAGAATGGCCAAGATAAAAAACACTGTTGACAACTTATGCTGGAGAGGTTGTGGAGAAAAGGGAACACTTCTGCATTGCTGGTGGGAATGCAAAGTGGTACAACCCCTTTGGATGTCAGTGTGGAGATTTCTCAGAAAATTAGGAACCAACCTTCCTCAAGACCCAGTAATACTACTTTTGGGTATATATCCAAAGGATGCTCAATCGTGCCACAAGGACATGTGCTCAACCATGTTCATAGCAGCCAGAACCTGGAAACAACCTAAATGCCCCTTGATCGAAGAATGGATAAGGAAAATGTGGTACATTTACACAATGGAATACTACTACACAGCAGAAAAAAATAACATCTTGAATTTTGCAGGAAACTGGATGGAGCTAGAAAACATTATTTTGAGTGAAATAACCCAGACACAGAAAGACAATTATCACATGTACTCACTCATAGGTGTTTTTTAAACATAAAGCAAAGAAAGCCAGTCTACAAACCACAGTCCCAGAGAACTTAGACAACAATGCGGACACTAAGCGAGACTTACATAGATATAATCTACATGGGAAGCAAAAAGTAGAAAAAGACAAGATCTCCTGAGTAAATTGGGAGCATGGGGACCTTGGGGTAGGGTTGAAGTGGGGAGGGGAGAGGCAGGGAGGGGAGTAGAGAAAAAATGTAGAGCTCAATAAATATCAATAAAAAATGTATAAAAAGAATTTTAAGAGGTTGACAGACAAACCTCTATGGGTTAAGCAATGACCTTTAAAAATAGAGAAAATGCAGGCTTTAAAATAGCTGGTGGAGGAGCAACAAGATGCTCAGCATATTAAAGAATCAACTAGCCCTTGGAATTATCCCATATTTGGTATTAAAAAGAAATCTGGAAAATGGAGAATGGTAACAGACCTAAGAGCTGTTAATAAGGTGATTCAGCCAATGGGCTCTCTACAGTCTGGCATTCCTTTGCCTTCTCTGTTGCCAAAAGGATGGCCCTTATATTTTTTTTAATATTTATTTATTATGTATACAATATTCTGTTTGCATGTATGCCTACAGGCCAGAAGAGGGCACCAGACCTCATTACAGATGTGAGCCACCATGTGGTTGCTGGGAATTGAAATCAGGACCTTTGGAAGAGCAGGCAATGCTCTTAACCGCTGAGCCATCTCTCCAGCCCGGATGGCCCTTATATTAATTGATTTAAAAGACTGCTTCTTCACTATACCTTTACAAGAAAAAAACAAAAATTTGCCTTCACAATGCCTACTTGTAATAATTCTCAGCCTGCTAAATGATATTAATGATAGATTCTCCCACAGGGAATGTTAAATAGCCCCACCCTGTGCCAATATTTTGTAAGTCAGTCATTTGAAATGATATGTAAGCATTTTCCTGAATCTATAGTTTACTATTACATGAATGCCATTTTGATATCTGATTCAAATGTAAATACTACAGAGAGAATGCTTGAAGAAGTAAAGAAAATTTTGCCTTGCTGGGGATTACAAATTGCTCTTGAAAAATACAAAGAAGATCAAGAACAATGGCAATGGGTTTTTGATCCTACTGCACGTGCTGGCTTTGGGGGGGGCCTGGGCAGTTTGGATGCTCAACTTACTAAACCTGGATGGAGGTGGGCGGTCCTTGGACTTCCCACAGGTCAGGGAACCCTGATGGCTCTT
>NC_022010.1:16234575-16238008 GCF_000317375.1 Microtus ochrogaster
AGGGAGAAGGACTTGATCGGGGGAGGGGGAGGGAAATGGGAGGCGGTGGCAGGGAGGAGGCAGAAATCCTCAATAAATAAATAAATTTAAAAAAAAAGAAAAATAAAAAAAAGAAAAATACAAAGAAGAGATTCTATTCAATATGTAGACTATAAAATAGGTTTACAAAAAATTAGACCCTGAAAGGTGAAAATTAGGAGAGATTGACTACAGACTCTTAATGACTTCCAAACATTTCTAAGGAACATTTCCCATCTACAGTGCACTATTGGGATAGATCCTGATGACCTGATTAATTTAAACAAAACCTTAGATGGTGACAATGACTTAAAGAGACCCAGAGAATTATCAGCTGAAGTTCAGAGAGAGAACTGACTTTGATTGAAGAGAAATTACAGAAGGCACATGTGGATCATGTGAAACCGAATCTTAACTGCATTCTGGTCATACTACCCTCCAAACATTCTCCTATATGAATTTTAATGCAGAGGAAAGTATTATCTTAGAAGGATCCTTTTACCACATAAACCAAGTGAAACTTATAAACGTATGTGGAAAATGTCTCTGAGTTAAATATAAAAGGAAAATTGAGACTTTGCCAATTAGCAGGAATAGACCTTGCAGAAATTATAGTACCTTTTACTAGTGATGAAATTGACAAATTATGGGAAGAAAGTGAACACTGGCAGAGAGCTTCTAGTAACTTTTTGGGAGACAATGACAACAACTATCCCAAAAGCGAGAGAATTTGACTTATTAAGAGAACTAATTGGACCCTTTCTCACATTTTACAGGACACACCAATAACTGGAGCCCCTACATTCTATACTAAAGCAAATAAACCAGGAAAGGTAGGTTACAAATCATAAAATTTAAGTAAAGTGGAAAAAGCGCCTTATGATTCTGTCCAAAAGGCAGAATTATATGCTATTCTCATGGTACTAAGGGATTTTAAAGAATCTCTCAACATAGTTACTGATTTGCAATATGAAGAAAGAGTTGTTTAGCATATTGAGACTGCTGAATTTATACCAGGTGATACAGAATTGACTTAATTATTCATTCAGGTACAAGATATAATCAGGAATAGGCATCAACCCATATCCGATCCCATACGGGTCTGCCAGGTCCTCTAGCACAAGGTAATGCAGAAATTAATCAATTATTGATTGGAAATGTGCTGAAGGCCTCAGAATTTCATAATGACATCATATGTCATCAGAATTTCATATTGACATCATGTCAATAGCAAAGGTTTTTTAAAAAAAAAAGACTTCTCCATCACATGGCAACACGACAAGGAAATTATAATGAAATGTCCTATTTGTTCTTTTTTTTTAAATATTTTTATGGTTTATTTAACTTTATTTTATGTGCATTGGTGTGAAGGTGTCAGATCCCCTGCAACTGGATCTTTAGACAGTTGTGAGCTGCCATGTGGGTGCTGGGAATTGAACCCAGGTCCTTTGGAAGAGCAGTCAGTGCTCTTAACCACTGAGCCATCTCTCCAGCCCCCTATTTGTTCTTTATACAACCAAACACCACTACCTGCAGGAAGTAACCCAAAGTGTACTCAGAGAAATAAAATCTGACAGATGGATGCATTCCATTTTGTAGAATTTGGAAAACAAAAATATGTATACTACAACATTGATATCAATTTAGGTTTTCTTTTTTTTTTTTTGGTTTTTCGAGACAGGGTTTCTCTGTGGCTTTGGAGCCTGTCCTGGAACTAGCTCTGTAGACCAGGCTGGTCTCGAACTCACAGAGATTCGCCTGCCTCTGCCTCCCGAGTGCTGGGATTAAAGGCGTGCGCCACCACTGCCCGGAAAGTTATGGATACCACCAAACATAAACATTTGATTTGAACAAGAGACACTGCTTAAGTAGAAGAGATGATAGTTCATCAAACATCTTGGCCTTTTAATCTGTACTATCCTATAAAACTAACAAATGGTTTTCATTTTATCAGATATAACTCGCTGAAAGAGAATCTCCCCAAAGTTAGGGCTGGGGAAGGGTTTTGTTTTCTGTCTTTTTTTTAAAGATTTCTTTATTAATTATGTATATACACACCCACCAGAAGAGGGCATCAGACCCCATTACAGATAGTTATGAGCCACCATGTGGTTGCTGGGGACTGAATTTAGGACCTCTGGAAGAACAGCCAGTGGTTTTAACCTCTGAGCCATCTCTCCAGCCCCCGTTTTCTGTCTTTTCAGGAATAAAGGTATCCAGCTAAGGAATCTGAAGATTACTGGACAAACCAGACATCTGAAGAAAAGGGACAAATTATCGAGAAAAAAAACTGTTTCAAGAAAAAGAGTAAGTTGGCCTGTTGGTATATCACATTTCCAACAGGATAAACTTTGTCAATCTTCCCAAATGTTTGTTTCTGCTGTTCTCTACAGACATATATACAAATGGTCTTTTGTAGTCTCAGTCCAGTTAAAGATTAAAGCTGGCTTTGGAGTTGTATTGTGGCTCTCTCCTTCTCTAAAACCAAGTATGCTTTATTAAAGTGAAATTCAAAATCTCCATCTCATATCAGAAGAGTCACCTGATATGGGACAGAAGAAAAGCAAAATTTTAAGGACTATTTTATTGCTACTAATCTCATAATCCTTTGGTTTTATATTGACTCTTTAACAGCTTTTCTTAAGGTATAAGATTATATATACATATATATATATACATATATTTGTTATGACACTAATGGTCATATAGAATACTACCATTTCGTCTACCTTCCTGTACATGATTATTTCGGGTTTCAGTCTCTATCAGTTTTCTACATTGAACCATGAGCATGCCTAACCGTGACCTTTGACTCCTCTAGGAGTATGTTAACACCACTAAGCTGAAAAACAGCACCTAAAGATCAGCTTCTAGAATACAAACTGGTCAGAACAATTTCAAGGTGGCTAGCTAAGATGATCGAGATTAACAGACTACTCTAGCCAGGACTAGGCAAGCCCTGCACTTTCGCATTATGCAGAGACTGGAAAACAAATAATAAAGCTACCTCTCTTAGAATTTTACAATTAACCAAAAATTTTCAGGATCCCCTAAAGATGCTGCCACCCCCAGACAGCAGGAAGTAAATTTAAGAATATGGCACCCACATTCCCAAGAGGTGGGGTGGGTGGTTTTTGGTCATTCATTGGATTATGAATATTTGTCACTGTTTAGGGGGGTTGGTTACCAGTTGTTATTGTTATTATTGTTTATGATCAGGAGGAAATTTGAACAAAGAAGATTAGATGCAGAGTTCTTGTTTTGAAAAGAAAAGCAAGATATAGATATGATAGAATAAAAGGGTAGAATCTACTTTGAAAAGAAAAAAATGGGCCGGGCGGTGGTGGCGCACACCTTTAATCTCAGCACTCAGGAGGCAGAGGCAGGCGGATCTCTGTGAGTTCAAGGCCAGCCT
>NC_022010.1:16238338-16239269 GCF_000317375.1 Microtus ochrogaster
GGATTATTGAATCTACTTTTAGAAAGCAACTACTAGTTTTAAATGTTTTATATTGGATTGAACTTGATATACTATATACTAATTTTGTATATTGATAGAAATTTGAGATTAATTTTGTTAAAACAGACTGCACATACGTTTCTAATTCAAGGCATTATACCTATAGAGCTCATTTAGCAATGTAATGCAATTTTCTAGTCCTTGGAAGTTATTATTACCAACTATTTAGGATAATAAGAAATACAGGTTAGCAATTAGTCACCGGTTACAATCAAACTTGTAGTCATATTAAGTATGCTTTCAAGGTCAAACAAAGATATATATTAAATAGACAGGTCATCTTCAACCACTTCACAGATCTACAGAATATGGCATTTAAGATATTTTAATAACATTGATTATTTTTTCTTTTTTTGAGACAATGAGACATGTCTGATCCTGGCAGATCTACTGTAGATGGCACCAATCTACTTCAGAGAAGATGATGGACATCGAAGAAACACCACATGGAATTTACTTTCTTTGTGGCAAAAGTAAGTCACTGGGCAAGAAAAAAGTCCTTTCCTCAATTGCTGACAGATGCTGTCCTAATGGGACAAGAACACAAAATAAGAGTGACTGCCAACCCTTGCTCAGACAAGCCGGTCCTTCAAAAACCCTGCTTCATAGAAAAGTCTTTCAGATATTCTAGGCCTATAGGCCAAAGATGGATGCCCCAACATTGCAGAGGAACACTGGGTGACTGTTCAGGCAGCCAGCTGTTTCTGTCATTTCTCACATTTTTTAGAAGTCTCTTGCTTACACTTCCTGCTTACTCATTTAATATTATTTGCTTCTTGGGTGTCTGAGGGAGTTGAAGACTAGATAGTTTTAGTTATAGTTTTAATTGTTTACGAATCTCAGAAAAGAAATTTGCTAAAGAAATATAAAG
>NC_022010.1:16239369-16251095 GCF_000317375.1 Microtus ochrogaster
TGGTCTACAAGAGCTAGTTCCAGGACAGGCTCCAAAGCCACAGAGAAACCCTGTCTCGAAACCCCCCCCCAAAAAAAAGAAATATAAAGTATATAAAATTAAGAGATATCGAAAGATAATTTTGGACGATAATGCAAGTTATGATACAAAGTAAATTAGGTACAAGATTTTGGATTTAACCAAGATAGGATAGATATGGAGTATTTTCTCTAAATTTGTCAAATGATATTGTTAATGTATTTATTGCCTGTATATATTATATACAATTATTGTACCTACTGTATATAGTTTTTCTTATATTAGTTATGGCTTTTTTATTTTGGAGAAAAAGTGGAAATATAGTTTGGTTTTTTTTTTTTTTTGATTTTTGAGACAGGGTTTCTTCATAGCTTTTGGTTCCTGTCCTGGAATTTGCTCTTGTAGACCAGGCTGGCCTCGAACTCACAGAGACCCGCCTGACTCTGCCTCCTGAGTGCTGGGATTAAAGGCGTGCGCCACCACTGCCCGGCTAATATAGTGATATTTTATTTATGTTTTATAAATAAAGCTTTCCTGAAGACCAGAAAGTGAAACTAAGGCACTAGAGGACAGGCAATGGTGGTACACAGATTTAATCACAAGATTTGAGAGACAGAGGCAGATGGAGCTCTGTGATTTCAAAGCTACCCTGAGCTACACAAGATTAATGCAGAAACAGATCCAGGTGGTGGTGGCTCACACCTTTAATCCCAGTACTAGGGAGTCACGTGCCTTTAATTCCAGCACTAGAGAGGAATATAAGGCAGGATGAGGCAGAAACTTGCTCTCTTTTCAGTTAGAGGATTTCTCAGAGGTAGGAACTATCTACCTCTCTTTGGTTTGGCTGCTTTGCCTTTTCTGATCTTTAGGTTAAACCCCAATCATCTTTCTCTGGGTTTTTATTATTTGTGCTACATATCAAAGTGTAACAGTGGATGATGTGTCTGTATTTCCATAATGGATCATCTCTGATCTGAATGGTACTTATCTGAATCCACCATCCTTGCACAGTGTTGGTGGAGTCTAAGAATGCTCACCTCTCCGACTGTCTGTAGGTTATAGCAGATGCTGTCCTTGTGGGGTGCTGAAGTTCCATAGAGAAGTGCTTTTATAAGCCAGCAAATTCCCAGGAGCAGGTCAGAAAAGCTCAGATAAAAGAGTGGTTTTATCTGTCAAAAATCACAAAATCTTAATTCAGTAAGTGATGTAGCTAGGAAAAAAATATAAGTTACCTTTATGTTTTATGCTTTGAGTTGAAAATTGGTGCCAAGGCCTCTGCAACTGTTTGTGTATTGATAATGTAAAGAAAGGTTCCCGATAGGAAGAGATCTCTAACCAGATCTTCAAAGTCCTGGAGTAAGAGAGCTTGTGAATAGCTCAGCACTCTCACTCAGAGGGACACTCCTTCCTCAGCCACAGGGGCCAAAGCTAGAATGGAGAGATGAAAGATTTACAGTAGAGCTGTAGCAAAAGCACTATGGATGCACAGCTGACATATTCTAAAGTTAGAAAATGATGTCATGAGCTACGTGTTTACACATGTAGTCGAGGACTTAAAAGTGAGAGAAATCCAGTATGATCGATATGCTTTCTTCTGCCTTCTGACTATACTGATGAAGTCTCCATATTTTCTTGGTTTTGTACGTATCTGTGTGAGTGTGGCATGTATTACATGTACTCTGTGTATGGACATGAAGACAGAGGAGGGCTGCTCTACCACTCTCCATGTTCCTCTGAGACAGGGTCTTCCACTGAATCTATGAGAGACTGATAGCCAGCAACTCCAGTGGTCCTCGTCTCCACCTACACAGCATTGTGCACAGCCGTGCACATGGCCAAGCACACCCTTTACCTGAGTGCTAGGATCTGAACTCAAGGCTTCATTCTTGTATGTGTTCTTATTCACTGAGCCCCTGACTGCTTATGTTTTGGTATCTTTGTGCTTCCATGGTTCCAATTACTTTTTTTCCACTCTATTTTATTATTTAGTTAATTTTTGAGACAGGATCTTACTCTGTAGACCAGGCTGGCTTCCACCTGCCTCTGCCTCCTGAGTGCAGGGATTAAAGGCATGCACCATCACACCCAGTTCTTTTCTGATTATTCTACAGAAGAAATATGTTTATTGAGATACAGCAGAGAAAAATCTAAGAAATATGTAGTAATCATGGATGTAAGATACTATAAAATGGCAGTTCTCTCTAAATGGATGTATAAATTAAATGCATCTTATTCTCTACTGATTTCCCCGTGGAACTTAACAAGCTGACTTACAATCTGAAACATGTATTAACCACATGCAGCAGAACAGGCTGGTGATCATGGTGCTCAGCAGACACAGGCACAGAACCAAGAATCTGAAGCTACCTGGACTACAGCAAGGCTACCTGGGAGTCATAACAAGATTATCAAAGAAATATTTAGGGTTTAAAGCACAGAGAGAATATACCTAGACTATAAAAAATATTGTATTTGCTCACTTCGGAGAGACTTGGTCTTTTGAAAAGCCTGGCTCTGCTACTTGGTGTGTAACTTAATCTTGGGCCTCTGTAGTTTCCTCAAGTGTGAACTGTGCCAAACCACAATCTTGATGGTTTTCCAGATCCAACAGCTCTCCAACATACACATTAAACCACACTGTGGCTAATTCTGAGCCATTCAGTCTGATTACAGCAATAATTTCTCCCTGTCCTTTAAAGTCTTTATTGAGCTGGCAAGTAGACCACTCTTGCTAGCACTTCATGAGTGCAGTGGGGGGAGGGGGAGGCACCAGCGCACATGTTGGCATGTATGTGTCTTATTCTGAGATGGAGCCTCACTGTGTCCAGCAGGAAGGTCTTAAACTTGAACATTTTGGTGTGATTATTTTTATAAAGGATGTATTTTTTTTTTCAAAATGAAACTATAATTGCTGAGGAGGATGGGACCAGCAAACAAGTATGTTTCAGGCAAACAAGACTTGGAACTGCCTCTTGGCCACTCCAGTGTTCTCACAAGTCATGATCAGAAAGCTCACCTAACCTGGCCGTGGTGGTGTACACCTTTAATCCCAGCACTGGGGAGGCAGAGGCATGTGGCTCTGAGTTTGAGGACAGCCTGGTTTATAGAGTGAGCTCCAGGACATGTAGGGTTATATAGAGAGACCCTATCTTGAAAAAAAAAAAAAACAAGAAAAGAAAAAAAAATCATAGAAAAGGAAAAGAAAAAGAAAGAAAGCTGCTCACCGGGCCTTACCACACTTAGCATCAAGACAGGCCCCAGGCTTCAGACAGCAGCTTCCTTAACCTTAACAATTTACAGTACAAAGAGGGTCATACTTAAGAGTTAATCTCTAGAAACTGAAGGTATAGCTTGCAGTCCTGCCCAGAGGACTGCCCATCTATTATAATTAGGGACGTATTAGTAAATCACAGAATTCTCCTGTCTGTGCTTTCCTGGCACTTACTTTAGAGGCTAAATCACCAGCAGTTCAAACTTAATGGAAAGACACTCTCACCTCTGCAGACATCTGTGGGTTCTGGAACACAGCATAAGTGATAAGCGAACTTGAACCTATAACACTGAGAGACACAGACAATTGGCTATTACAATACAGTGATAAGACTCTGGTTTTATTATTTATTTGCATAACTGATATAAAATATACCACACATATTTTTAAATTTAGAGTATTTCATGAATTTTCATGCTCTCCTTGTCTAGATGCATGCCAATCTTTTCATTATCATTCCAATTTCTCTCACTAGGTAGCCTCTGATGGTCTGGAACCCACTCTGTACACCAGGCTGGCCTCAAATTCACAGTGATCCTCCTGCCTCAGTCCCCTAAGTGCTGGGATTAGATGCGAGCAGCCATGTTCACTTTCCTCGCAGCATTTAACACATGCAGTGCTGAGGTGTGTGCTGATGCTGGTCTGCAGCAGTCCTGTTGACAGGCTGCCCACTCATTTCAGATGAGGCCTCCTTCCTTCTTGTTACTCCAATCCCTGCTTCCACTGGGAATGGGAGTAGGAGTGGGGACCCAGCAGAGGAGGGCAGCAGAGGTCAATGTCAGTGTCTTCCTCTATCACTCTCCACCTTATTTTTTGAGACATGCTCTCTCACTGAACCTGGAGCTCCCAGATTCTGCTGGATCAGCTAGCCAGCAGCCCCCCAAGAGCTTCTGTCTCTGTCTCTCATGTCTGAGACAACAGGCAGGTAACACACAGCTGGCTTTTCATGAGAGTGCTGGAGATTCCAACTCAGCTTCTCATGCTTAGGAAGCAAGAACTTTATCTACTAAGCTATCTTCCTAGCCCCTGGACCTTTTACTAGTGAGAAAATATCAACATAAGAAAGAATTTCTAACTAAAAAGTCAAATGTAACCCTCAGGAGCTAGACATAGAAAGCTGCACAGCTCTCTAGTCTGCCAAGTCATGTGATATGAGACTCAAAAAACATACCTCAGAGTAGCTGTGACAAACTGTATCCACTGTATTGCAGGAAAAAACTAAACGAGAGAGAGAGAGAGAGAGAGAGAGAGAGAGAGAGAGAGAGAGAGAGAGAGATATCAATATACTACATTTAATGTTCAACCTGACTTCCGTTCCGGTGTTTATTAACAGACTCTCAAATCCACTCCAGGTCTGGGAAGGAGTGAAATCTGAGCAGACCTGTGGGAAGGCAGGACCTTGTTGCTCCCAACCCAACTCCTTAAACAGTAAAATTTTAAAGGAAACAGAGCAATGAACGGGAAGTGACTGACTACGAAAGCAAAGTTGAAAAAACTATAAGAACAAGATGACAAAGGGAGAGGAAAGGCTAAGGTCTAAGGGAGGACAAACAGATGGCAGGAAGAGAATGCTAACTGAAGCTGGCTGACAAAGTTGAAGAGACAAGGAGGAAATCATGACGAGGGAAAAGGTTATTAGTATGGAGAGAGCCACTGTGAATAAGACATGGAACAGACTGGAAGAAAGGAGCAAAAAGCGGGGGAGGACGACCAGTTTTGACCTTACAGGGTCCCATCTGCCTTCCAGACGGCCAATCTCCAGTGGAAGGTCCATAAGGACTTCAGTCCCAGCAACTCTCCAGTCCAGGCCCTTCTCAGCCAGGCTCCTAACAAGTAGCTCCACCCCTGTTTCAGCTGGGCTCCACCCCATCTGATCCTGCCCTGAATCTTAAGGGCAGGAGGTGGAAGGGCCAAGGAGGACAAAAACAGAAAAAGCAGGTGACATAAGAAACCAGGTTGTAAGAAACATTAGAAATTTTAAGAAGGAGCAAGAAGCAGGAGCAATACAAAGCAGAGAGGGTATATTTTATAGTAAAAAGATAAAATTTCAAAAAAGAAATAGAATAGGAAAAAAGAAAAATGAAAAATGGAGTAAAACAGAGGCCTGTTAAAACTTACCCATTTAGGGACAGAATGACGAAAAAGGTGGCAGGCACACTTGATTAACAAAGTTAATAGTGTAAAGTAATAGTGAAAATCAAGAAGAGAATATTTTTTTTTCTTGGAGACAGGGTTTCTCTATATAGACCTGGCTGTCATTGAAGTCACTCTGAAGAGTAGGCTGGCCTCAAACTCACAGAGATCCTCCTGCCTGTGCCTCTTGAGTGCTGGGATTAAAGGCGTGTGCCACTGCCACCACCACTGTCCAGTGAGAGAAGACATTATATTTGTTATATTCAATATTAACACATTAAATACTATTCTATATCATGCCATTCACTTAGCATGTGTAATCAATTTTGTATAAATCAATGTATTATAGGAAACACAAAGATAAAAAAAGAATCTAGATAGAGCTTTCCAGGAGCTTGTAACACAGGGGGAAATGTTTGAGCACCAAGAAACAGTCTGAATAGGACAACGATGTATAGAACAGCAACTGGACAGTATTTGGGAGGATTCTGACAGAGCCTGGGAGAGAGAAATCACAAGAACGCTCACTGCTTTAACTATATTTTCATGTGCTCAGCAAACACCTCTTGTGTCTAAGGGCTGGGACAGAGCCTAAAGCCTGCCAAATGTCACACAAGCATGCTGACCACTGAGCTACATCCTAGCTCTTGCATATTGTAACAAACACTTGCATGGCTGAAACTATTTAAATATATGGTGTTCATATTAGAGTGAGAGTATAGTCTAGCATGGAAAACCAGACATTTTAAGTGAATGATTTCACAGAATAACTTGTCTTAAACAAGTAAAGATCAGTAGTGAAGAAAGAGTCTTGGGAACATTTGGAGGCCTTTGATCATGTCTCCCTACTGAGGGTGAAGAGACTAATGACAGCGTCACTGCGTGATAAGAAAATGCTCTTGAACAAAAGACACTTCTGTTACTCAAGACAAATCTTAGATTGTTCAGAGAACTTTTCCCTTTGGCATATTGCTAAAGTATCTATGCCACCTTTCTGCACACAGGCCTGTGTGCCTGTGTGTGCTTATATGTATGCTTGTACACTTTCTCCTTGGAGTTCCTTGTAAATAGAACTATGCCTTCTTTTGCTACAAGGCTAATCCAAACTCAATGATATCAGTCATATTCAGTTTTTGCCTCTGTATTTAAGTTCTGCTGCTGACTTGTGTTTATCTTCGTGTGTGGTTCTGAGATTGAACCCAGGAGTTTGTACATGACAGACAGCTGCCCCAGCCAAGCCCCATTCTTTTTTCTAAGAAGCTCTATAACAAGTTCAGGTGCATGTATGTTCAATGACCATGATAGGTACTGCATGTTACATATCCATCTACATAACAGGAAGTCATTAAACTAACAAATGTCCATGATGCTTTGTTGCTGTTAGTGTTTTTGTCCTTGTTTTGAAATAATATCTCATTGTGACTGCAGTCCTGCCTTGCCTGAATTTGCTATGTAGCCTAGGATGACCTTGAATTTGTAACAATCCTGCCTCCAGAGTGCTGAAATTACAGATTTGAGCCACAATACCTAGCCTGAAAGCTTTACAGTGGTAATGATGGCCAAATTTTAAGTGATTTCTATGTATAAACATCTATGCTATGGTAATTTGAAGGTAACTGGTTCCCATAATCTTATAGGATGCAGATGTGGTGGTTCAGGAGAAAATGGTTCCCCAAGGTAGTAGTACTATTAGGAGGTGTGGCCTTGCTGAAGTAGTTGTGGCCTTGTTGAAGGAAGTGTGTCACTGTGGGAGTGGGCTCTGAGTTCTCCTATGCTCAAGCTACTCCTAGTGTCACAGACTACTTCCTGATGCCTTCTGACCAAGATGTAGCTAGCACCATGTCTGCCTGCATGCTACATGTCCTGCCACAATCATAATAGATGAAACCTCTGAACTGTGAGTCACTACCTCAATTAAATGCTTCCTTTATAGGAGTTGCTGTGGTCATGGTGTCTCTTCACAGCAACAGAAACCCTAACAAACACATATATTAACATTTTAGTCTTTTCCACATTTTTTTTGTTTTTGTTTTTCAAGACAAGGTTTCTCTGTATAGTTCTGGCTATCATGAAACTCACTCTGTAAACCAGGCTGGCCTTTAATTTACAGAGATCTGCCTGCTTCTGTCTTCTGCATGCTGGGATTAAAGGTGTGCGGTACCACTGCCCAGGGAGGTGGGTTTTTTTACTTAAAAATTTCCACCTCCTCCCATTTCCCTCCCTTTCTCCTCATCCCCCCCATCCCCTTCCCCCTCCCTCTCCAGTCCCTGGAACCTCCTCAGGGTTCCCTGGTCTGTGGAAAGTCCAAGGTCCTCCCCCTCCATCCAGGTCTAAGAAGGTGAGCATCCAAACAGACTAGGCTCCCACGAAGCCAATACATGCAATAGGATCAAAACCCAGTGCCATTGCTCTTGGCTTCTCAGCCCTCCTTGTCCGACACATTCAGAGAGTCCAGTTTGATCACATGCTCCATCAGTCCCAGTCCAGCTTGCTTTGGTGGGCTCCCATTAGATCAGCCCCACCCTCTCAGTGGGTGGGCGCACCCCTTGTGGTCCTGACTTCCTTGCTCATGTTCTCCCTCCTTCTGCTCCTCATTTGGACCTTGGGAGCTCAGTCCAGTGTTCCAATGTGGGTCTCTGTCTCTAGCTTCATCCATTGCCAGTGTCCATGGGGATGTCCCCAGCTAGATCCTTGGGCAGCTGAGGAGAGGGAGCCTGAAATGGCCTTATCCTATAGCCACACTGATGAATATCTTGCATATCACCAGGGAGGTATTTTTAAAAGTCATACCAGGCTAAAATGTTCTCTTTGGACAGAATAACTATACTGAGTGTATCTGGGATTTCGGCAGAGTAGCCTGTGAGAAATTTCATGATATAAAAATAACAACCTTTGCCAGGCATGATGATATACACCTTAAACCCAGCACTCTGGAGGCAGAGGCAGGCAGGTATCTGTGAGTTCAAAGCGAGCCTGGTCTACACAGTGAGTTCCAGGACAGCCAGGGCTACCTATAAAGATCCTGTCTCAAAAAAACAACAACACTTTATATTATATTACAATGAAGGTCGTTTCTTGCACAAATAAACTCTGGCCGGCATCTACATTCATGTTCTTCAGTAACACTGGTGAGAAGTAGAATTCTTCAGCCACCTCCTTTCCACAGGCTAAAGCAGGCTTGTTTCCAAGAGCTTCTGCCACTAGTGAAAACAGCGTGATCTGTTTGTGTCCTTGACACGGTGCATAGACAAGTCAGTCTCCAGGCCTGGCTATAGCTCAGTGCTCTCCTAGGAGACATCAGCCTAACCAGGACCCATACAATTTGGTCAGCACATGATTTGAAGAATTCACTGGGGTCACATGAATCTTTTTTTTTTTTTTGTAGCCAGAAAATAACTATTTGTTCCAGGTAAGAACTTTTGGAACTGTTTCTTGGTGCCAGCAGCCTTGGTGACCTTGAGCACGTTGAAACGCATGGTCTTGCTCAGGGGCTTACACTCTCCCCCAGTGACGATGTCGCCAATCTGTATATCCCTGAAACAGGGGGACAGGTGCACAGACATGTTCTCGTGGCGTTTCTCAAAGTGATTGTACTTTCGGATGTAATAAAGATAGTCCCGGCGGATGACAATGGTCCTCTGCATCTTCATCTTGGTCACGACACTGGACAGGATCCGACCTCAGATTGAGACGTAGCCAGTGAACGGGCATTTCTTGTCAATGTAGGTGCCCTTGATGACCTCCTTGGGTGTCTTGAAGCCTAGACCAATGTTCTTGTAGTACCAAGGGAGTTTTTCCTTGTCAGTTTCTTCAAGCAGAACATGCTTCTTGTTTTGGAAGATCATGGGCTGCTTTTGGTATGCTCATTCAGTCTGAATGTCCGCCATCTTCCCAGCAGCCTGAGGAAAAGAGAGGTGGGCCAACTCCCGGGTTTCCTTCTTCACCATGAATCTTTACAGTATGGGGATTCTGGGTACACCTGACCTGTGGGCAAAACTAAACTATCTTATCTGTGTGCATTTTCACTTCCTTGATGTGGGAATATCATATAGCAATCTGTTGATTCCATTGGTTAAGCAATAAAGAAACTGCTTGGCCCTGATAGGTTAAAACATAGGTGGGAGGAGTAAACAGAACAGAATGCTGGGAGGAAGAGGAAGTGAGCTCAGAGACGCCATGCTCCCCGCTCCCAGGTGGACACACGCAATGACCCAGGATGGATGTAGGCTAGAATCTCCCTGGTAAGCCACCTCGTGGGCTACACAGATTACTAGAAATGGGCTAAATTAATATGTGAGAATTAGACTAGAAGAGGCTAGATAGAAATGGGCCAAGCAGTGTTTAAAAGAATATAGTGTCCGTGTAATTATTTCGGGGCATAAGCTAACAGGCGGCCCGGGTGCTGGGGACCGAGCCCCGCCACTCCCTATTACAACACTTCCTGGTTCTGAATCCGCATAAATGAGGCCCAAGCAGTGAACATGACTCTCATCCTTGCCAGTGGATATGTTAGTCTGCATCAGGACCCTTCCTGCTGTCACTGTCAGCACTTCAACAAATAGAAACCTTCAAAAAACAAAACAAACCACCACTGTCTTTGTTAGGTTTCTATTGTCTTTTTTTGTTTTGTTTTGTTTTGGTTTGGTTTTAGAGACAGGATTTCTCTGTGGCTTTGGAGCCTGTCCTGGAACTAACTCTTGTAGACCAGGCTGGCTTTGAACTCACAGAGATCTGCCTGCCTCTGCCTCCTGAGTTCTGGGATTAAAGGCATGCACCACCACTGCCTGGCTAGGTTTCTATTGTCATAATGGTGGGAAGCATGGCGGCACTCAGGCATATATGGTGCTAGAGAGGGAGCTTAGAGTTCTATATCTGGATCCCAAGGCATCAGGAACAGACTAAGACACACTCCCTCCAACAATGCCACACCACTAATAGTGCTACTCCCTATGAGCCTATTGGGTCTATTTTTATTCAAACCACCACCAATAAAAACCCAAACATTAGCAATGAGTGCAATTATTCCCATTTCAAACTCATTTGTTTCTAGAGTCACATAGCTACTAAGAAAGTCCAAGGAAAAAACACTGCAAAACCCAAACTTCAATAGAACCACAAAACTACATCCACAACCTCTCCAGAAAATAAAACCTTGTCTGCATTTGGACTTAGTATTACAGCATCCATTAGCATGCCCCTTCCTTTTAACCTCCACGGAATAGCCAGGGTGAGTCTTTAGGGTTTCCAGATTAGGGCAACACTCAAAGTAGTTACAACAATTACTTTTGCAATGTAATTTATAATAAAGGTGTCAATATACCACCTCCAACCAATGTACTTCCTTCCCTTCTTCCAAAATCTAATTCTATCAGAGTATAGTGGTACATGTCATTAATTTCAGAACTTGGGAGCTAGAGGAAGGCAGATCTCTGGGTTCTCTGTGAGTTTGAGCCAGCCTGGTCTACATAATGAGTTCTAAGGATATCCAGAGGTGGGGGGAAAATCTACTTCTATAGCTGAGGAGGCTCAGTAAGTAAAGAGCTCACTTCACAAGTCTTAATAACCAATATTCAGACTCCCAGAACCCACCCACCTAAATGCCAGGTGTGCATGTCAGCCTGCCTATAGTTCCAGCAGATGGACACAGGGAATCCTTAGAGCAAACTGGTTAACAAGATTGGCCTTATCAGCAAGCTCTAGGTTAGAGTGAGAGACCCTGCTTCAGTGCATAGGATAGAGATGGAATATGACTGCTGACATCAATATCAGGCCTCTGCATGCACACCCATGTGTGCTCACATAAATATGAATACACTTCTCTCTCTCTCTCTCTCTCTCTCTCTCTCTCTCTCTCTCAACACACACACACACACACACACACACACACACACACACACTGGAAAAAATGTTAAGCCTTCCATACTAACCACAACCAGAAAAGCACTTTTGGATAGCCATTCTAATGGGGCATACCCAGAGCATTCATATACTCAGAAATGAGCAATGTCAAAAATGTCAATGTTTTGCTGGGCACTTGGTGGTGTACACCATTAATCCCAGCACTTGGGAGGCAGAGGCTGGTGGATCTCTGTAGTAGGAGACTGCTTGTTCATTTCCCAGCCACCCTGATCCAAATAATCACACCAAAATTATATTAATTATAACACCGTTTTGCCAACAGGTAGACATATTTCTAGCTAGTTCTTATATTTTTTTTTATTTTTTATTTTTATTGAGAAAAGGAAAAAAAACAAGTTTCCACCTCCTCCCAGCCTCCCATTTCCCTCCCCCTCCTCCCACCCTT
>NC_022010.1:16255075-16275285 GCF_000317375.1 Microtus ochrogaster
TGGCTCACAACATCTGTAATGAGGTCTGGTGCCCTCTTCTGGCCTGCAGGGATACACACAGATAGAATATTGTATACATAATAAATAAATAAATATTAAAAAAACATAGTAAAATTACATATAACAAAATAGGTATCAAGCAAGAATTAGTTACAATATTTCTTTGTGAATCTAAAGTTTCATATCTAATTCATCTTTTCTCATAACTAAAAAAACTATAACTATCTTCACTCTTCAAAGACCCCAGAAGGATATAATATTACCTAAGTAAATAGGAGATGCATTGTAAGCAACTTCCAAAACTCAAGAATTGACAGAGACATCTTGCTGCCTGGACAGTCACTCAAAGTTCTTCTGTAATACTGGGACATCCATCTTCAACCTGCAGGCCTATAATACCTGGTAGACTTTCCAGTGAAGAAGAAAATTTGAAGATTTGTTTCACCTTGTGCTGGCAAATTTTGTCAGTTGCTTTCTTCTGTGTCCTTCAGAATGTCTGGCAGCTTCTTCGGTAAAGCAGGAACCCTGAAGGATCATCACGTCTTTTGGAAAATTCAGTAGTCACTTATCTGTAGGTCCTGCATGTCTAATTCATACAGCATACCATCAAGTAGTCTAG
Organism: Microtus ochrogaster; assembly: GCF_000317375.1. Classification (NCBI taxonomy): domain Eukaryota; kingdom Metazoa; phylum Chordata; class Mammalia; order Rodentia; family Cricetidae; genus Microtus; species Microtus ochrogaster. Next base: position 16,255,695 of record NC_022010.1, read on the forward strand.
GCAAGAGCAGTTTCTTGCCCAATTGGCTAGCCTTGTCACACTGAAGGCAAATTCCATAACGAGTTTCTTCAATGTCCATCAACCTCTCTGAATTGGTTGTGCCAGACGCAGATATATCTCACTACTGAGAAAAGTCTAAGTTCTTAAAACATTTTAAATGCCATATTTGTAATTCTTTGAAGTGTTGAAGATTATCTAACTTAAATATATCTCTATGTATCTAGAAAAATCTATCATGACTAAAAGTTTGGCTATTATATGATGGCCACCTATTAATCTGTATTTCTTAACTATACATTTTTTAAATGAGCTGCATAAACACAATACCTTAAACAAGAGCAGAAATATATATATTCAAATGAAAACATTTATAAACAATAATTTTTGGAATTTGGGGATAGTTTTCTACAAACATAACTTTCTCCTGTTGTTTGTTGGACAAAGTATTTTTAGGGCTCATGGAAACCTTTCAGGGAGATCTTGCCCCATTAAACCACATTAGCCTGGAAGGAATCTACAGGTTCTAATCTGTAGAAACAAAAGCAGAACCTCTTTTCCAAAGCAACATATCCTTAGACCCAAATTTTGAAGTCAAGATACCTTTATGTTTGTTTAACATAGCAGCCCCCAGAATCAAATGTCTCTCTGCAGTCAAAAAAATTCAAAGAACACACGATAATATACATAATCCAGACTATCTGTGTATATTCCATCTTTACGTGGCTTATTTTTCTTTACTCCTCTAATCTATGACTGTCCTCTTTTATATTACTTTTACTGTCTCTTTAAAGACTTTCTTTTATTTTTTAAAACTTTTTTACAACTGTCTATACTCTTTTTCTTCTCTCTCCGAAGCCCATGTACATTTTTAAAACACACTATGACCCATTCAGAGGTTTATTTCTGTCTGAATCTGTCTTTATTGTGTGTCTAATCATTTCCTGACTAAGAGCACCTTTTTTTTTCTAAATGCTAAGTGGACATGACTAGGATCAACTCCACGCCTCTGCCTGTTGCCTCTGCCCTGTCCAACATGGCAGAGGTATGTTCACCTCCTCTGTGGGCCATGCTCACTGCACCAGCTCCAGGGACATAGCAGGTCTATATTGCCATTAAACAATTAGTAGCATGCTCCTTACAACCCCACTTAAGTGCAGGACCTCCTGAAAGAGCCAGAGTTCATGCTGTTAGCATGAGCCAGGAATCTAGCTCTTAAAGAAGCCGCACAAGTTTTGCTGCTAATGCTCAATCAGGAAGCCTTTTCTTAAAGGAACTGTGCTTCTGCTTGCTTCTAGGAAACAAAGCCCACCCAAGAAAATGCTGCTACCAAGAAGCCACACTTAGCTCCTGTTTTTTTGTGGGTCTAGAAGTCCTCTTTTTTTCTTAAGCTTCTTTTAGGTCTTATGTGAATCCATGCCTGAGATGGTGGGTAACATTTTGTAATAAAACTTATTCATAGCATATAGAAGGGAATCCCATATCAGATCTCTGAATTCGAGCTCAGCTTGGTCTACAGAGTGAGTTTCAGGACAGTCAGGACTGTTACATGGAGAAACTCTATCTCAAACACCCCTCCGCCCAAAAGAAAGAAAACAGAAAAAAGGTAAATGTTTTATAAAGAGTTTTCAAATTTTTTTTCTTTCTTCCTCAGAGAGACAGGGTTTCTCTGTGTAACTGTAGCTGACTTACAGAGCTGTGGCGTTGAACTTCCGGAGATCCACTTCTCTCTCCCTCCCTCCCTTCCTCCCTACAGAATTCTCATCCTATGGGTTGGGGGAGTCTAAACAATGTCCTACCCCTTCCTCATAAGGTCCAAATGACAAAGTTTGATTCCATCAAAGTCTACCCTGGCTAACTAAGGAGTTTATTAGGGTTACTTACAAAGCATGAATGAAGAGTTAAAAGCAGGAGCCTTGGTGACCCTAAAACAGCCACATTGGGAGGTCTGTACCCAGCATGGATGAAAACTAGCCCACAAGCTGCAAGGATAGTGCTTCCTTCCTAGTCCTTCACAGCCTGAATACTCTACCTCCTCCCTAAATCATGCACAATTAGGGCAGAATTGCATATAGTCAGTTGGGAGGAGTGGCTGGATTCTCAGATGAGGGTCCTTTAGCCCTCTCATCCCTCCTAGGAGGGAATGTTAACAATCAACAAGCTTAGTTGTGATGGTCTTTTGGAACTGGGCACATCTCATCTGAAGATGGTGGCAGTTAGGCTTGGAAGATAACCCTATATAATATACACATTGAGTTCTTTTTCTCAAATTTACCAAAGATTAGGTCCTGCTATCTTATGACATACACTTTTTGGATATATACAATAATTGTAGTGCTAATTTTTTGTTTTGTTTTGTTTTTTGAGACAGGGTTTCTGTGTGTAGCTTTAGAGCCTGCCCTGGCTCTGTAGACCAGGCTGGTCTCGAACTCACAGAGATCCACCTGCCTCTGCCTCCTGAGTACTAGGATTTAATGGTGTGAGCCACCACCACCTGGCTCCACAGTCTCTTAATGGTAAGTATATCTCTTTTTTTTTTCACTATCACGAGCTTATTGTGCCAGAAACAAACATCATCTGTGTCTTTTCACATCAGAACTTATTGACTAACAATCCATTCACAAAGTTATTTGTTAGATTTGCTGCAACTTACCAAGAAATCTTGAATTCAAGTATGTGGATCCTAGCAGTCATAGGTCCTTTTATTCCAGAATTAGTTACTGGCATTAACTCTTAGCTCATACATTACCCTGTGGTATGTTTACACAGATTACATAATGGCCATAAGAGAGGAACAGATGCTGCAGAGTTCTGAGAGGCTGTCCTCAAGTTGAACTGATACAATCTTAATTCAAATCCTGCAGGGGCCATAAAAAGTCATACTAGGCACAGGTTCAGGGTTGTCAGCACAGGCACTGGCGTCTGGCCATTTCAAATGCTGAAGTGGAGAGAGCAGCATAAGATGAAGAAGCTGGAGGCTTTCACTTTAGCCAGTGTTTTACATGAGGCTCACGACAAGTGATGGGTCAAAATGGAGGAACTCTATACAGTTCCCCGTGTGGGTGTATCTGATGCAACATATGTAGAGTTCATACGTAGAGTCTCTGCTTTGACTTGATACAGTCACAGGCAGTGTTGTTTATTCGCACAAATCAAATGATTTGTCAATTGGTACAAGCTGGTGCCCTGACAGACAACAGTTAATGACTTGTGTGAACACAACATAGTCATTTTTCCTTGGCACTTAGCTAAAAAATGTGGTCTATGTGTTGCACAGCCTGACATCAGCAACTGTATACAACAGAGTAAGCTACCATCCAGACCCAACTTATTCTGTTTTTCTAAAAAAGCAGTTTTTAGTTGTTTGAGAATTTCATATAACATGTTTTGATGCTATTACCCTCCTTCTCCAACTCTTTCTAGATTCATACCCCCATTTCCTTCCTACCCAACTTTGTAAAACTAAGTAGACCAGGCTGGTTTCCCATTCAAAGAGATCCACCTGTCCCAGCCAGAGCGCTGTAGCTATTAAGCCTGTCCTGGAACTAGCTCTTGTAGACCAGGCCTGCCTCTGCCTCCCAAGTGCTGGGATTGAAGGCGTGTGCCTCCACTGACAGGCTTGTAATCTCTTTTTTCTTAAAGGAGCATCAGGCCCCATGGGTTGGGGCCCACCTGTATTTCATTTAGCTTTAATTATTTCTGTAAGTATTATAATAACTACCTCTCCAAATGCAATCAGAGTGAACATGAGGCACACAACTTAATCCACGACTAAGACAGTGCTTAGTCCAAACTCTTCCTGAGATTTTTTTCCAGTCCCCATTGCTCTCCTTCCCAGGAAGATTAAGCCAGATTAGGATTAAAGGTGTGTCCTTCCATGCCCAGTTTTCCCTCCACGCTTGGGTGATATTTTCACACACAAATCTGACAACATTCCAGTTAAAATCTCTGGTCGCTTTAAACCCTTTAGATTAGTGAGTCTTTATTTTGCTCGCTAGTTTGCCATTTCACAGATTCCTGGCCACTGACTGGTCACTGCTTAACCAATGCTTCCTCCCTTTCAAGGCCATGCTCTAAATCATCTCCGGGATACGATTCTGACACTTCTAAGCAGGACTGACTTTTAATACAGGATCTTTTAAGGTGTATAAATACCCTTGCAGTGATTAGGAAAGAGATGAAATAGGATTAAAGATTTTAATATGGACTGGGGAGATGGCAGCCCTGGAGACTTTACACAGAATTCAAGACGTGTAAGTGAGGAAGGCATAGGTCTTTCTTAGGACACAGCAATGTCCAAATATGTTTCCTGGGGAGAGTTTCCTGGGTAGTCTTAGATTAAGTAGGCATGAATCCCAGCAAGTCACACTGTGACTGAGCATTCAGTGTGATATGAAGGTAAGCGTGGCCAGTCAAATGGAGGGCAGCTAGCTATTAGAGGGGCGGGCATTGAGCAGCAAGTGTAGAACCCCCATACTGAAAACCACTAAGTGGCTGGAGAGATGATTCAGGGGGGTAAGAGCACTAGCTGCTCTTCCAGAGGACCTGGGTTCGATTACCAGCACCCACACAGCAGCTTACAACTGTCTGTAACTCCAGTCACAGGGGGATATGATGGCCTCTTCTGGCGACCTCAGTATATACATGGTACTCACATAGTACACTGACATATATACACAAACAAAAATCCATACACATAAAAATAACAGGAGATTGAGAGTGGGAGAGGAAGACAGACTCCTGAAGGAGGGCTGCAGAGCTGGCTCAGTGGTTAAGAGCACTTGACTGGTGTGGGTCCATGATCTGTATTCTGGCAATTATATTTTAAATAAACGCTGATTGGCCAGTAGCCAGGCAAGAATTATAGGCGGGACAACCAGACAGGAAGTAGAGGGGGGTCAAGGAGAATAGGAGAATGTTGGAAAGAAGGAAGCCTATTTCTCTGCAGTCCTGACCCGACCACAGAAGAAGCAAGATGTGACTGCCTCACTGAATAAGATACAAATGGCTAATACAGATAAGAATAATGGGTTATATAAGTTATAAGAGTTAATAAGAAGCCTGAGATAATGGGCCAATCAGTTTATAACTAATGTAGACCTCTGTGTGATTTCTTTAGGACTTAATGATTGTGGGAACTGGGCAGGACAGAAACCCCTACAACACTTGGCTGCTCTCCTAGAGGACCAGGGCTTAATTCCCAACATCCACATGGAGGCTTAAAACCATACCTAACTGTGGTTTCACAGCCAACACACCCTTTTGGCCTTCTCTGGCACCAGACACATACACGGTACATACACATACAGTCAACTATAACATTCATGTACATAAAATAAATAAAACTTTTTAGTAGTGACTACTGAACCCTATTTCTAGCATGAGAAAGTACAATTTATGGTCAACATAGATGCCAACCAACATACAATTGTAAAGACTTACTACATTAGCTAGGTGTGGTGATGGACACAGTACATGGGAGGCCATGGTAGGAAGATTCTCAACTAGAATGCAGCCCAGGCTACACAGAGACCTTGCCTCAAAAAAGGGGGTGCGGCTGGTAATATGGTTCATTTCCCATACTAAAGCACTTGCTGAGCTGAATTCCAAGGAATATATGGTGTGTGTGTGTGTGTGTGTGTGTGTGTGTGTGAACATGTATGTATGTAGAGGCCAGTGGCCAACCTCACCGTCTTCCTCAATGATACAACTATCTTTTTTGGAAAGCTCTCTTAATCTGGAACTCACTGTAACTAGGCTTGATTTGGGAACCTTCCTGTCTCTGCCTACCCAGTACTGCTAAGTGTGCCACAGCTTTTTTGTTTTGCTTTGTTTTTTAAAACAGGATCTCACTAGGTTTACTCTGGATGGCCTAGAACTCACCATGTGGCCCAGGCTGGCCTTGAATTCAGGTTCACCAGCCTTGGTCTCAGGAGTGGTGTGATTGAAGATGCGTGCCAACACACCAGGCCCAGATCCTTGAGTGCCGAGGACGGAACTTGGGGGGGCGGGGGGGATAAGACAGCCACCCAAAACGAATGCTTGTTTTCTCACTATACATCCGAGCACGCTCTTGCCACACCTGACCACAAGCAGGATACCAACAGGCCTTTCCCCGAGCTTCTGGGGTAGGGAGGGCCATAGCACCTAAGTACCCGGTGTGCCTGACCAGGGCTGCAGCCTAAGGGGTCTGCGGCCTACACGGGGAGGACGACTACTACCAGTGGCAGACAGGTGACTAGCCAAGGAGACGGCGGATTCCAACAGTCAGCATGACGCCCCAGCGCAGGCAAGGTGGGGGCAGCCGCCTCATCTTCTTCCAAGGCGAGAGAAGGCAGCACGGGAATTGTTGAAGCTTCGCTTCGCGCCTCTCCTCACCCTAGAAAAGCCAGCCTAGCCAGTCTCACGTCAGCGTCTCGTCCGTCACGTGACCGCGTCCATGAGCTTCGCGGGCCACGCATGCGCAGTTGTATCTTATTGCCCCGCCCCTCAAGCGGCCTGTCCCTTCCACCCTAAAGGAAGCTCTAGCCGCCTGGAGTGGCCACGTGTGCGCCTGCGCGCTCTGAGACCGCCCTCCAAGTGACGTGAGAGCTCACTCGGAGCGCTCGGCCGCGTCTCTCATCTCCGGCTCCCGTAATCTGCTGTGATGGCTGCCGCGGTCCCTGGCGCCGTTTCCCTCTCCCCACTGCTGTCTATTCTCCTGGGCCTGTTGCTCCTCTCTGCTCCTCATGGCGGCAGCGGCCTGCACACGAAAGGCGCCCTTCCCTTGGACACAGTCACTTTCTACAAGGTAATGAGGACTGGGGGAGTCGTGCGCAGGTGCAGCTAGACTCCCGTGGGCGCGTGCGCTCATGAGGACGTTGGTCCCCAAGGGGTGGCAAGCAGGCACTCTATAGGGACCATCCCTAGATATCCCACCATCCTATAGGCCCAATGTTGGCAGAATAAGGGCGCACGCTAATCACTCGGAACCCTTGTCTTTGCTTTGCAAGCCGGCTACTCGCTACCTCCTTCTACAAAAGATCTATGCAGTCAAGGGACCTAAATGTTCCTTCCCTTTATCTATAGGGAAAAGACAATGCCGGGAAAGATCCAATCCACGAGTCCCAAGTGGAAGATTGAAGGGCGGGGCGAGGTCGACGCACTTGGGCTCCTTGATGGGTGGGGGTGGCGAAGAAAATTAAGCACGTTAACATGCAAGTGTGCTCCCCCTCTTCTCTGAGGATGGATGCCTGCTTGACAATGTGCCAATGTGCAAACCATATGATAGAGCGCGGACCCCTACAAAGTACAAGGGTTGAAAAGGTGCACTTCTGACACCTGTAGAAAGCATGTTCGGGCAGAGAAAGAAATGAACAAAAACCAGGTCAAAGCACGGAAGAAGCGCCACTAGCCCTAGGTTCCCACCTCCCCCCCCCCCCCCCAATGTGGTATCCAGGTCTGGGTAAATGAATGGTGGCAATGTTGGAAGCTGAATGCAGGTGTGGACCCAACCTTTTCCTCACGCATCTGTCCCAGACCCCAGCAGTTCTCACTTCCTCTATTGGGCAATCTAAGTGTGGAGAGAAGTAGTCATTTTCTTATTTTGTTTTCATAGTGAGGAACTGAAAATCAAAAGGGAACTAAATGAGCCTGTCTTGAGTGGTTGGACATGTCCGTTTTGGACAGGGTTGCTGTTTGAAAAGGATCCTGCACATGTAGCCCATTCAATGTTGTCCTTAGGAATTTAAAAAAAAAATGTCTGCCATATTATTAATCACCCACTCAACCCTATATAGCAATCTACTCTCGATACAGCAGTCCAAGTGTGAACAAGGCATTTAGCACCGTAAGTTTAACCGGTCAGTGTTTACCATCTTTACCAACTGCCTCCCTGCTCTCATCACTGGAACCCCAATGGCCCCTGACTGCACCTTGAGATTCCACAATAGAATCCCCTTCTTACCTCTCACTTCCTAGCCATTTGCCCCCTTGTCCAATCTCTCCAGCCAGTACAAGCCTGACTTCCTAGCTCACAGCTGTTAGGACTTCGGCACTGTTCCTTGTGACTGGAACACTCCTTGCCAGTCTTTGAAACAAGTTACTTCACATTATTCTGTCTTAGGTTAAATATTACCCGCTTGGGGCCTTGCCTTGCTTTCTCGCCCCCCCCCCCCCCCCGTGACGGTCCCCCTCATTCATTTCTGTTGCTCCATCACTATTTTCTTTAAACTTGTCAGTTTCAAATCTCCCATAGAACATTACAAGCATATGAAGCAGCTTATCTGTTTCTCTGACTCTCTACACGGTACACCAGATTATTCATTCATTGAGCATCTGACAGTGGATCTGGTATGTTGTCTTCACCTCAATCAACAGGTACCTCCTCTATTGCTTCCAAATTTTTGCCAGGAATCTTGTTACATGTTTTGTCTTTCAGTGATTTCCAACTAGAATGGGTTTTCTTCAGTATTATTTTTGACCATCACTAAAAGGCTTCATTAGATGAAAGCCCCTATGCTGTTCATTGCTGTGTTCATTTAGAATGATGTCTGGGACATGATGGGCTTTTAACAGCTTCTTATATAGTGAACAAATAAATAAATAAAGCCAGCCAGGCAAAGGTGTCAACACACAGAACTGATGAGGCAGAGGCAGAAAGGTCATGAGTTCAAGGCCAGTATGGGTAATTTGATGAGATCTTGTTTTAAAAATCCCAGTGAAGGGGCCATAAGATGACTCAGCAGGAAGGCACTTCCACCAAGCCTGACCACTAGAGTTGGTTAAAGAAGAGAACTGACTCCCACACACGTAACACATACATAACAGCACTACTGCATCCTGTTAGCTAAATCTCCTTTTTACTCCAGTGTCCAGCCACCCTATGATTATTGGTATTCGGTATTCTAAATGAGGTCCCCTGGTAGGGAGCCTGTTCTGAGCTTTTGAAACACCATCCCGCTTCTACTCACCTTGATTGACAGCCACGCAGCATCAGCTGCCCAAGCCTGTGAGAGCTCTCTTCGGAACATTTTTCAGTGTGTCTGCCATAAGACACTGGGACTCAAGGAGTGTACAAGAACAGGGGCATGGTCCTTATCCTTAGAAATCCAAATGGGAAAGACAGAATATGAGCAAATAATAAGGTTTCAGAGTGAGATGGGAGAGGGTTAAGGAAATGAAGTAATAGGAGATTGGATCTTCCTATTCACTAGAAGGGGACATTTAAACTGACCCTGGAATGACAGAGGCAGACGAAGAGGCTTCCAGGCAGCAGAGTGGGACTAGTGTAAAGCAGAAACAAGGGCAGCTGGGCCACGGGGGTATGAGCCGATTTATATTTTCAGTCTTCCCTGCTGCTGGGCCCTTGGAGCTCTGACTTTTTAGTGTCAGTGACCTGTTCCCGATGGCTTCTGTCTTTGATGTCCCTAGGCAGTTTTAATATCCTTAAATAGGTAAAAATAAAGTGAATGTTAAAAATAATAAGGCCTTTTCACCACCAGCGATTGCCTGTGATGAAAATATGACAGTTTGGGACTGCGTGAAAGGCTGATGAAGGAGGCTGGAGAGAGGGCTTAGTGGTTGAGAACAAACACTGCTCTTGCACCCATGTCAGGCAGCTTACAGCCTGTCATTCTCTAGCTCAAGGTTGATCAGGCATCCTTTTCTGGCCTTCTTGGGTACCTGTACTCAGATGCACATAGCCACACATGCATAACTAAAAATAATAAAAAATAAGTTGTTTTTTAATTTGAAGATGGGTAGGCAGTATTATTGACCAAAGGTAATTAGATAAAATGTATACATTGAACGAAGCCACCAAAAGGAAGTCTTGGGCTCATCAGTAAGTTAAATGTAGACTGACCATTTTGAGTCCCTGAAGCTCCATTCCCAGCAAACCAAAGGAATGGAATTTTGTGTGCTCAAACATAACATGTATGTTAACGCTTTTATTCCCAGCACTCAGGAGGCAGAGACAGACAGATCCGCTTCATTAAATTAACTACCACAATTAAAATTCTGGCTTTGACAGTTCTAAGACAGATGTAGCGAAAGGGAATGCTGGTCTTAGGAGATGGCATGGACTCAAGTACGGCCCCTTCATCAACCTTCTGACCTGAAATTGCTCAGTTCAGTTCAAACTCTGGCCTCTGTGGCCAAAGCCTCCTGAGTATTTGGTGTTTACTGACAAAGACCCCCTGAGATGTCAAGGACAGCAGTGGATGCTAATGTTTCCTTGGCATTGTTCAAAGACACTGGAAGGGAAGGCCTTAGGTATTTATGCACTATTCTATCTTTTGTGGGTGTGAACACATGCACACCCAGTGTGATACCCACAAAGGAATCATATTCTAAGCTTTGGGGGAATCAGTGCATTCACACAGCTTGTCTCCTGTGTAGGCTCGTTTCTACTGTCTCTTAAACAGGGGTCCCTTGGGAAGGGGAATTAGCCCTAAAAGTCCCTGAACACCTGACTTGCTCAGCTCTATGCGCCCACAGGTCATCCCCAAAAGCAAGTTTGTCTTGGTGAAGTTCGACACCCAGTACCCCTACGGTGAGAAGCAGGACGAATTCAAACGGCTGGCTGAGAATTCGGCCTCCAGCGATGATCTTTTGGTGGCAGAGGTGGGGATCTCAGGTACGGACAAGTCCAGGATGACTGGGGAGGGGCTTGGGATGAAGGAAGGTGGGGCTCATTTCCCTGGTGGGTGGGGGAGTAATGCCCCTGAGCCATTCACTCGGAGAAATTGGTTGTGTAGTCTGTCAGGACCTAGTGCCTGCAGCAAGCTTAAGCGGAGCAGGTGCTGCCCATGGAACCAGAGATGATCCTATAGCTGCCTGAAGGAACAACTCCTCTTCCCAAACCTTCACCTCTCTGACTTCCCTTAAGAACTGAGCACCTCCTGAAATGATGGGCAGTCTCTACGGCCATAGTCACCAGCATCTAGTAGTTATAGTCCAGAGGTCTGCAGGCACTGAATCTCAGCCCTATCTTAGTTGGGAAGACCCGCACTTCCACCTGGGAGGTCCTAGGGAATTTCTGGCCATCTGGTAGCAGAGCTGGCTAGAACACTTCTCCAGGGCAATTAGTGGTGAGTTTACTCAATTTCCAGTCAGTTCCCTTAGAGCTTGGTGAATAATAACTGCAACAGAGCCAGCTTTCATCCTGTATCTACTATGTGCCAGGCCACTGTGCTGCTTTCCATGAGTTCTGTCCCAATACCTCTCTGAAAGAAGTACTATGGAACTATCACCTGTGTCTCAGACCAGTGGACTGATGCACAAGACTTAATGGTGCAGTTAAATGACAGACCTAGGGGGCTGGAGAGATGGCTCAGCAATTAAGAGCACTGACTGCTCATCCAGGGGACCTGGGTTCAATTTCAGGCATCCACATGGCAGCTCGCAACTGTCTGTAATTCAGCTCCAAGTGATTTGACACCTGAGATATATATACAGTCAAAACACCAATGCACATAAAGTAAAAATAAATCATTTTTAAAAAAGACTAGGAGGCAGCCTGGTCTACAAGAGCTAGTTCCAGGACAGGCTCCAAAACCACAGAGAAACCCTGTCTCGAAAAAACAAAAAAAAAAGACTAGGAGGAGCTCCTGGCAGCCATCACCACCCTTTAGCCTTAGAGACCACTAGGCCCACTGGGGGCAGTGTCAGAGCCACCACATAGTGAGCACTTCATTCCTCCACATGACGTGTTTCCTCACTGGTCTTCCTCCAGTTTTGGTGAGGCAGGGTCTGCGTTCACTAAATGCTCTCCTTTTCTATAATGCTGCAGTCAGGGTGGCTGTATTAGCTCATGAACTCCCAAGTTCAGTCCCTGCCCAGATCTTTGTCCACTACCCCCAGATCTTCATGTGGCTGATCCCAGTTGTGTTCATAGTGTGGATCATGGGCTTCCTCACCCCCAAACTATTTGTTAAGATACGAGTTATTTTATTAAGATACTGTGAATGTAGCGTCAGAGCTTGACATCTGAACTGTGACTAGGCCCTCACACACATAACAGGTTCTAGCACATAGTGGATACAATATTCAGAAGATCATTGTTTCCCCCAAAACAAAAATACCCCCCCCCCAAAGACTCAGTGAATGACACAGTAAAGCTACAAAGCTAAGGCATGTTGGGAAAAAATTTAGACACAGGACTCTGGTGCAACTTCACACTAGACTGTGTACAGCCAATCTTTCCATTTCTCCGTCTGCTCAGCAGGCCCCCGTAGCAATGTTCTGCTAGTTCCTCATGTTTGGTTTCTATTCACAGACTATGGTGATAAGCTGAACATGGAGCTGAGTGAGAAATATAAGCTGGACAAAGAGAATTACCCAGTCTTCTACCTCTTTCGGGATGGGGACTTTGAGAATCCAGTCCCATACAGTGGGGCAATTAAGGTTGGCGCTATCCAGCGCTGGCTAAAGGGTCAGGGGGTCTACCTAGGCATGCCTGGTTGCCTGCCTGCCTACGATGCCCTGGCGGGCGAGTTCATCAAGGCTTCCAGCATAGAGGCCCGCCAGGCCATCTTGAAAAAGGGGCAGGATGGCCTCTCAGGTGTGAAGGAGACAGAGAAGAAGTGGGCCAGCCAGTACCTGAAGATCATGGGGAAAATCTTGGACCAAGGTGAAGACTTCCCAGCCTCAGAAATGACTCGGATCAGCAAGCTGATTGAGAACAAGATGAGCGACAGCAAAAAAGAAGAGCTGCACAAGAGCTTAAACATCCTGACCGCCTTCCGGAAGAAGGGGGCTGACAAGGAGGAGCTGTGACAGGGCACAAAGGTTTCCAGGGTTTGCTGGGGTTGGGAAAAGGAGAGCCACCTGCTGGCTGTGAGGCCCCTATGGAGTACAAGGTTGTGGAACAAAGCAGTCCTGAGCCAGAAACCTGAACCCTGAGTATGCCTGGACATTTATGTTGCTGAGATCATACTTAGGACATCCCTAGAAAACAGTGTGTGTGTGGAGAGCCTGTCAAGGCTGGTGAGCTGCCCCAGCAGAGGAATTGGTGCTACAGAGGAGTTAATGCTGAACAAATAAAAGTCTTGTTTTGGTTAGATGGTTTTCTTTCAGATTGTACTTTTTTGGCGTATAATTTGAGTCTCAGCTATTGTGGATTTCTTTCTATCGGGAACTCTGCCCTGCACCAGGCATCACCCTCTGGAGAACCATGAATGGTGAGGTAGAGAACGCTGTCTGCTGACTTTATGCCCTCTGTAATCTATCATGCTTTCTTTCTATAGAGCAAGTTCTTAGTTGTACTAATGCATTCTTTTTAGAATTTATACAATCAAGGCCATATGTGGTGACACACATCTGTAATCTGACAGAGTAGAGGTACAAGGATCACTTTCAGCTACATAATGAATTTGAGGACCAGCCTAGGATACATGAGACTATTAAAAAAAAAGTACACAACCAGATGAACAATCACTCCAATTCAAAGATTTAAATGATAAATTACTTTCCAACAGTATCACTTACTGGAAGTTACTCAGTCAACACTAAATTTTTATGGTTTTGGCTTTTGAGTCAAGGTTTTTTGTCTTCTTACAGCTCTGGCTGTCCTGGGACTCACTGTAAATCAGACTGCCCTTAAACTCAGGCAGATCTGCCTCCTGTGTGCTGGGATTACAGGTGTGCGCCACCACTGCCTGGCAAAACCAACTTTTAATAAACAACCTGACTCCACTCCACCCAGTGTTCAACTGGATCAAGCAGAACATACAGCTGCTTTGTACTTGGGTGTGAACCAACCCCACGCCCTAAGTGCCCTTGCTCACAGTGCACGGCTGACATTCTAAGCAATGAACTTGACATCTAAAGGATCTAGTACATTATTTTCAATGGTTTTTCTAATTTTATATTTCTGAGTGCTTGTTTGCAGTATATACGTGCACAATGTACATGCAATGACCACAAAGGCCAGAAGAGGGTGTTGGGTTTTCTGGAACTAAAGTGGTAGATGGTTGTGAGCCACTTTATAGGTTCTGTGAACCAAGCACAGGTCTCTGAGGGCTCTTAACTAATGAGCAAGCCATCTTTCTAACTGATATCATTTTTATCAAAATTCTTTCTAATCTCCTTGGGTGCTTCTGAAATACACACTTGCCTGAGGTGTTCTAGTTTATGCCCCTATCTAGGCCAGGCCAACTCCAAAGGACAAAATATTGGCAATTTTATAGAAAGCAGAGCACCCAGTCTCTTCAGCCTTTGTGAAAGAAGTGGGACAGTGGCAGTCTACCCTGGGTCCTCCCAGGATGGACTCAGCTTGGTTGCTATGGTTTCTAACCTTAGGAGCTCTGGAGGGGGACTAAATTGCCATGTCTATTTCAAGTTGAATCTGCTTAAGAGATATACCACAGAAATGCAATCTCCCCTCATACTGCCAGATGACTCCGTCCAGCAACACTGACCCAGGGCAGTAAGCATGCTCTAATGATGGTTACCTAGAGTCTGGCGTCTTAGGGTTGGTCACACAGCTGCATTCTGTTTCTGTTTAAGGGAATTAATTCTTCAATAATCTGATGCAGTAAACAATAGATCCAACATAACAAACTTTATTCTAAAGAACCTGCACATTTTCTCAAATAGTGTCAAGAGGAACTTTTTAATTAAGGAGCATTTCTTAGTAATGAATGTCATTAAAAAGGGTGGAGTGAGACAATTCAAGAAAGTCCATGGGAGTATAGAGAAGCACTGTCTCACAAAGAATCTAGCTTTTAACTCTTATGCATGTCCCTGGCATCTACAGAATCTACATGTTGCATAAAGTTGTGCCCCTTAAGCATGAACTGCAATGGCAAGCCCAAAATAACGTTGTGTGATTACAGGACTCGCTCTGTACTCAGCACTGTAAGGTTGGCATCAATCAGTAATAGCACCTGCAAAGTTGAATCATGTTGGAAAAGAGGTTCAGGCAAGCATTCTTTTTTATTCAGATAAAGTTAATTCCTCCCTGAAGAAACAGGCAAGACCTGCTAAGGGTATGCACTAACAGGGAAAAAAAGGAATCAGGAAAACAGCTCCTGCTTATACTGCATGGTTAGTGTGCCTTTGAGCAAGCAGCATCTCCAGACAGCCTGAAGCCTTCCAGTGACCGTCCTAGGTGGGTGGGGCCATTGCACTCTGACTCATTCAGGTCTCCAGACACACTGATAACTTCCATCACACACGATGGATCTTCTACACCACACATAGCCTCCAACTAAGACTTAGGGTCTCAGTGACTAACAGATGTAGCACAACAGCTTAAGACACACCTGTTAGCTAATAAATGGAATTGTGTAAGGCACTATTGTTAAGCCACAAAGATTAGTTTTGACCTTTAGACTTTTGGCTTTTGTTTATTTTCATTTGTTTGTTTTTAAGACAGTGTCTTGTAGCTGCACAAAGTTTTAACCTGGTCCTCCTGCCTCCAGCCCGGGCTAGCCCATAGTCGGGATAACATCAGTACTAAATCGAGATGAGGTACACTGCTTAGGAATCTCTAACCTTTTTAAGACTGAATAAAAATGAACCAGGCAAAAGTGCCAACTAAAAATAAAAACATTTATGTAAATTAACCTGTACAGTTAAAGCCAATTTGCTGCCTTCACTTAATTCTCAAGAGCAGATTTCCCACACGAATAAATCACATCAAAAAAGTAGGAAGAGTTTCAACAAGCCTGCAGATAAGTTGAACCCCTTTTTATATTGAAAAAGTTGAAATGAAAGACAAATACAGATTGAACGTGGTAATTGCAAAATATAATGCAATTTTGAACAATTAAAATTATGAAAATATACAAAATCGATGGCAGCACACCTAGGTTTGTGTACACTCTCCATTATGTGGAGACACTACAGGACTCTCAGTCCATAGCAGAGGAGTAGCTTGAACCCAACGCCTGCTTTGGAAAGTCTTGACTTAGGATCTCAGTAGTATAAAAAGCAGTGATTTTTCAGTCTGTAAACAGTAGTCGTGGTTATTTTTTGTTGTTGTTTTTTTGTTTTTTAAATATCAATTTACCACACAAAAACAAAACAGAACAAAACCCATATAAACCAGAACAGCAGCAGCAACGGGTCACTGAGCATCTCCTCAGATATTAAGACATACAACTGTGGGGAGAGGGTGCTTTTTACTCAGTAAGAATATATATATATATACTTTAACTGTACACAATTTATAGGCATGACAGCTTCCAAAAGAACAAACTGATAAAAGATATTGGCCATTTCTTCATAATTTCATTCTTTTTACAATTATCTCCAAATGTAACAATTTGATCTAATTGAAATGCTACATTTAGTAGGAAAATCAGCAAGTAACAAAGGAAGCACAGCTCCAACTTGACATTATTGTCAGTAAAACCAGTGGAGATCCCAGGTGTCCAGGGCAGAAGACTGCATAGACCACTAGAGGGAAGAGCTATGTCCTGAGAACCAGAGCCAGTGTGCAGTCCATACCTAACTGATCATGGTCAGCTGACAGAGCTGCTTTAAAGAGCATCTATATCTACAGACATACAACAATTTGAATATCCCAAGAAACATTATTTCAGGAGCAACACTACAGGCAAAAGCCCACCCAGCCCATAAGACACAGGCCATAGCTACAGAAAATGACCACATGTTGATGTTCAAGGAGTCGGATTCAGAGTCTTCATCTTACTCAGCAGGCCCTTTCTTTTGGGATGGAACATATGATATTATAGCAAGTTATAAAAATGTTCTGGTGTAATTATGTGGTCTAGGCTTTCCAGCACATCTTACAAGTAAGAAAGTGGTTTCTACAGATTCTCTTAGACGTTTAAACTATTATTACCCACTATGCTGATTTGTGAATCTAAGAATGTCAAGATAAATGATAAAATGCAAACCTCACACCCAAGATTTTGCCAGCTCTCCTTAGCTGGTGTCACCTTTTGCTGGAGCAGTGCGGGGAAAGACCAATACTCAGCAGATCCATTTCTTCACCTTAGAGTTAACTGACACGTCAAGTGACAGGCAATGAGAACAGAGAGGGTGATTCAAACACCAACAGTTACTAAAGGAGTCGTTAGGAGCTCAGCATGACATACAAGAGCAGTCTTCATCCTCTCAGAGCAGCCTCTCAAGCTGCAGGCTTGGGGACCAGACCTCCAACCTCCAGGTGAACAAAGGAAATAAATCCTGGTCCATTTGCCAAGTGTCAAGGTAGACGGACATCAGGCCCACGGAAACACTCTTTTGTCAAGCTAAAACTTAAAACCTAGGCTAAATTCATAGCACACAACTCCTTCCGTCCCAAACTCCCCACTTGCAAACACTAAAGTAGTAAATCTTTGTTTCGTAGCACCTTTATACCTATGTATATATCTGTGTGTGACTCATGAATCGGCTGCAGAATGGGACTCCAAACATCGGAAACAAGTATCAGACAGCTTGGCCCACACAAGTCCTGAACACCGCTCTTTAAACAGCTCTTCCCATTTTTCCCAGAGGCCCAACGGACAAGTCTCAGCAGCTGAGGAAGTGTGAGGTGGACTGTACTCAGAGTCTTCCTCGCTGACCCGAGGCTAAGCTCTCCCAGGAGCGGGGCTAGGGACGTTTTGGCTCTCAGGTCTATGAGGCCAAAACTGAGCACCTGTGGTCATATGTGGTGCCCTGCAGCAGCATGTTCTCACATTACATCTCACCTGACCCTCTGTGAACCCACTCTGGTTCTGGGGGAGCCTCATAAGGAACCTGCTGCCACAGAAAGAGTCCTGCTCCTATGTCTGCTCCTGCATCTGCTTTTTGCCTCCTGTGACTCAGGACCAAATCCAAACTCCCACTGCATAAGAGAGAGAAATCACCTGCTTTGAGGTCAATGCTTTGTACTTATTTCTATTGCTGCTTGTATAGAAACCCCACCAAAAACATTTCTGGTGATGGGAAGGAAGTAGGGTTCTCTTGTTGCTGTCCTGTATACATGAACAGGTATAAAGAGTGGTAAACCCAGATGTGGGTCCTGCTTCTGGTTTATATACAATAATTTATAATCAGTTGTATATATTTAATACCTCAAAAATTAATTCACGATCAAAGTCCTTCATGCATGTGAGGAAGATCTGGATGAAAACAATGGCCAGCAGATGTTGCTGTTGCCGGGGAAGGTGGTGTGTCATCTTCTGCTGTAGCGTCTTCAGTGCCCGTGGTTCATACTTTCTTAAATTTTTAGTTTCTTTGTGGTCTCAAGTCTTTTTCTCAGCAGCTCCCCAATTTCCAGAAGTGAGTGCAGGTAACTGCTCTGCACTTTCCCCTGCACAGTCTTTGAAAATTTTCTTTCTTCCTACAACAGAAACAATAATTCGTGTTACTCGAAAATCATTCACTTGGTTTCTAGTGACCTCACCCAGAACACCAGGTCATTTTCAGTTCACAAAATGTAAGGAAGGGGAAAGCCATTTTGGGCATTAGGTGACTCATATGAACATGTGACCCAGGCTGGTATGACAAGTATGTATGTCCCAGGCCAACAAACATGGGATTCCGAGTAGCTGTAGCTCAGACACAGTACTGTTAGTATTTTATGACAAGCTGGGCAAGGTATAAAATCCAAGACTTCTGTTTTCAGATGAAGTAGAACTGTATCACTAATTTGACATCACAGCACCTACTTTATACCAACTCCATCTTTCCCTATTAGAACACTGTCGAGGCCATCCCCTGTCCCATCCACTGTGCTCATCTCATCTCCTCGGCTCCCCTAATGAATTCCACCCTGGATGGTAGTCCACAGTTTGTGACAGCCCACAGGTTCGAGAGACAAAACCGTACTGCAGTTGGGAGTACCAAAAAGTGGGTTTGCTCCAACACAAAGAGGGCCAGGAAGTTGGGAGGGCTTTGAGTGTGAAGCCCAGAGTCTCAACAAAAACCAGATACGAACTTCCTGATGAACAATGCTATATATAATGGTTTTTGTACAAGACAATGCATACAAATGTTTTTTTTTTATGGTTTTTTCGAGACAGGGTTTCTCTGTGGCTTTGGAGCCTGTCCTGGAACTAGCTCTGTAGATCAGGCTGGTCTCGAACTCACAGAGATCCGCCTACCTCTGCCTCCCGAGTGCTGGGATTAAAGGCGTGCGCCACCACCGCCTGGCAAATGTTTTGTTTTGTTTTTGGAGACAGGTTCTCCCTACATAGCCCTGGCCATCCACCTGACTCTCCCTCCCAAGTGCTGGAACTAAGATGTGTGTCAACAACTACATCTACAAATACATTTTATTAAGTAGTATGCATAAAAAGTAAGTACAGCTGTACCTAGCCATAGGCTGTATACCCACACATTCCAGCAACCACACATAAAAACTAATCTCAAGAACAAACTGTGCTGAACATAAGACTTTTTGTTTGTTGTTTGTTTTAGTTTTTCAAGACAGGGTTTTGGGGGCTGGAGAGTTGGTTCCGCAGTTAAGAACACTGGCTGCTTTTATAGAGGACCTATGTTCAGTTCCTAGCACCATCATGGTGGCTCATAACCACCTCTAACTCCAGTTCTAGAACATACAGAATGACTCAGGCACCAGGTCCACAGATATACATGTAGGCAAAATACCCAAACATTAAATATATTAAAATATTTATTTATTTATTTATTT
>NC_022010.1:16275385-16277425 GCF_000317375.1 Microtus ochrogaster
ACAGGTGGTTGTGAGCCACCATGTGGTTGCCGGGAATTGAACTCAGGACCTTTGGAAGAGCAGGCAATGCTCTTAACCACTGAGCCATCTCTCCAGTCCAATGGAGATATATTTTTAAAAGCTAAACAAACAAATAAAACACTAAAAGATGAAGACCATCCCAGGCATGGCATTTCATCCCTATGACCCTCACACTAGGAATGCTGGAGCAGGACAGTACACAAAGGCTGTGCTCTACAAAGGGAAAACCAGATAGACACACGCTGGTGTCCATGCAGACTAGCCCAGTAAACTCTGCAGATCTTGACTAGTTAAAGCAAGCCATAACTGGCCAACTACTGCTGTGCTCCATCCCATCAGGCAGGTGTTCCTCTCTATTTAGGTAAAGAGAAACTTCCTCAGAGTACTATACAGTGAGGGGCAGTGTCTAGCCTGTGATCACTCTCTGTGACCAGGCTCAGCTACAAGAGGAAAAGGAAAAGGGGGATTCCACAACACTGTTCCTTATTTGGAGGCAAGTGAATTAGCAGCCCATTGTGCCATACCACCCCTTCCCAAAGCTTGTCTCCTAGCTCTCTCCCTACTTAGTAAAAAAATGCTAATATTCAAATGTCTCCATAAGACTTTCCAAATTCCATTTCAATGTGAAGGATTCTAGGATTTTGTGAGACATCCTTACTCCCCTTGACAGAGTCTTAACCTTTACTCGCCTGGAATGCACTGTAGATAATACTGGACTATAGTAATCCTCCTGCTCCAGAGTCCTGAGTGCCAGGAGAACATATGTGCATCACCATGCCCAGCCTCCCTGAATACTAGGCAAGTGCTCTCTACCAACTAAGACACATCTCCACCCCTCAGTATTAGTCCTCTTAGGAAAAGAACAGCCACAAAAAGATGGGTTGAGGGACTGAAGAGGAGAAAATACCTATCACCTTAATGTAATTTCTCAACAATGTAACTTTAAAAACCACCACCACAAAAAAGCGACATCCAAAGTACCTTGTTGTTCTATCTTACAAAGAGAGAATGAGAAACTGAATGAACATTAACTAGTCCTCCTGATAACGTTTCAAAATGTACAGAAAGCATGCTGCTTGCCTATCATCTCTTACCGAAGAGATAGAAGTATCTTCTAATGTGAGTTCCTCAAGTTTAAGTGCAATTAGATTTGCTTCAAGTCCTTTAATATGATCCACAACATTGGAAATTAAAGTCTGCAGTCCAGTAACATAGTCTTGGAAACTGGTGAAGACTGGAGGCTGGGGTGAAGAAGATTAAAAAGTGTCACAATCTCTCTGAGCAGTTGTGTTTCCAGCACAAGTTACGCTACCTCCCCACCGCCCAGTGTTTGACGCTGTGACCACAGGTATGGAACGATAGTAAGACAGTCTGAAATAACCAATTAGCTGCTAAAACACCGCCTTTGAACAGGAAAGAAAATACTGGTGGTTAACTTAGGAGCAATATTTAGGTTTAGGCTTTTTTCTCTTTGAAATGAATTTTTATTTCCTATTCTCCAGTATAGCTGGAGAAGAAATAGTAGAAAGTATGTTAGTTGTTCATGACTTCTGAGGGTGGGAAATGTAAAAGAACAGTACAGGATGGACAGGGAAACAAGGCTTTATTTTTAGGACTAGAGAGGCAGCTCAGTGGGTAAAAAACTTACAAGGGTAGGATCCAGCAACCACATAAATGCTGGCTGTAATCCTAGCACTGTGGAGGCAGAGACAGACACAAACTGGCTATCTAGACTAACCAAACTGGTGTGCTCTGGGTTCGAGTGAAAGACCCTGCCTAAATATGTAATGTGGAGGAGAGCAACCAAGGATGATATGACTCAACGTCTACCTCTTGCTTACATACTTGCATACTCACATGCACATATGCCATATATACATATGAATGGAAAACCAAACCAAAATATTTTATTTTCCTTTCCTTCTTTACATATGAGATTTCCAATATTAATGGAAGATAGAAGAATAATATTCTGAATTTAAAAAAAAAATCTCGCTATGTAGCCCCGGCTACCCTAGA
>NC_022010.1:16277525-16295096 GCF_000317375.1 Microtus ochrogaster
GAGAGAGAGAGAGAGAGAGAGAGAGAGAGAGAGAGAGAAAGAAAGAAAGAGAAAGAGAAAGGAGAAAGAGAGCCAGGCGTGGTGGCTCATACCTGTAATCTTAGCACCCGAGGTGGAGACAGAAAACTCAGGAGTTCAAATTGTCTAAATTACATATGCAATTCAAAGCCAGATCCTGATGCAACAAAAATAAGTACCAGAAGAAAGCTTAAGTAGCAATTTGTTTAAGCATGAAAAGGCCTTTCTAAACATGACACATAACTAGAAACCATTAAAAAAGACTATCCTCTCCACTCTCCAAAAACAGAAACCATTTACTGAATAAAAAAGACAGCGAGGGCCGGAGAGATGACTCATAAACTAAGAGCACGAGGTGCTCTTGCAGAGGACCCAGGTTAAGAGATTTCTAGTGGCTCACAACTCTATTTAAAGGAGATCTGATGTCCTCTTCTAGACTCTGTGGGGACCAGGTATCAAGTGGTGTACATGCAGCAAAACAACCACTCACTGAAAAAAACCTTTTTTAGAATCACTTGTGAAAAGAACAAACTGGATAACTCGTGCCCCTATAATAAAGTTGACACTAACAGTGTTATGAAGAAAGAGCTGTTCTCTAAAGGCTCAGCACCATATAGACTTGAGAACACACAAACCATATGGCCAGTGCGGGGGCAGGGTTATAAGGACACACTCGGTTCACTTCGGATCTAAGTCTAGATTCTAATAATTGCTCTACTTATAGTCAAGATATTATAATCCAACTACATATTCATCAAAAAATAAACTATAGTTTATTAAATATGGAGAAATGACCAAAAAAGAGATAAATCTATATTTGACATAAAGATAGCCTAATATCCTAATCAAATACAAAAACAAAACAGTCAAGTTATAGATTTTTATTTTTAAAAAAGTCTCATACAGCACAGCCTCTAACTCTCAATGTAGCCAAGGATGGCCTTGAATTCTTTCTTGCCCTCTCTGCCTCCACCAGCTGAGTGCTATGCTCAATCCCGACCTTCTGCATAGCAAGATCCTGACTTGCATTATCACTAACTTGTTAGCTGTGTTGTCACACAACTGAGACTATGGGTGATCTCTAGTCACATCTTCACATCTTCATGGGTTACTGTAATAATCAGAAAAACAACAATCCAGGTTTAGTGGCTCACACCTTTAATCCCAACACTTTGGAGGCGGAGGCAGATAAATCTCTTTGAGTTTGAGGCCAGCCTGGCCCATACAGTGAATTCAAGGAAAGCCAGGGCTATGGAGAGACCCTGCCACAAACAAATAAACGAGTATGCGAACGAATATACAAATAAAAAAAAACACACCTCAAAAGTCATAAGTACTGGGTGTATTCTAGGATTGTACATGATTATGAGGCTTACTTTATGTGGGGTTTGTTTGGGGTCTTCTATGTAGCTTTGGCTGCTAGTAACTCTATGTAAACTAAACAGACCTCAGACTTGCTGGGGGATTTCAAGAATGTATTGGCACAACAGTTCTGTAGGATGCCTGTGTGTGTACGCACTTGAGTATGTGAGCTACATGTCTGGGTATCCATGGACGCCAGAAGATGCTGTCTGATGCCCTAGAGCTAGACATGAAGAGGTTGTAAGCCATTTGGCATAGGTGCTGAGAATCAAATTCAGGTTCTGTGGAAGCGCAGCAAGCTCTCCTAACCACTGAGCCAGCTCCCAAGCCCCATGTCTATTTTTAATCACAAAAGGAAAGAACCACCTCTGCAATGAACCAGGGAGACACTTCCTTCATCCAATACTAAAATCTCAAGAATGGGACACAACATTTAATGATTTAATGAACTAAAAAGGCAGTGCTCATGTCTAACCTAAATTTCTGCATGTATCTAGGAAATACTAAGACTCAATAGTGTGAATGTTGACATACACATGCCTTCACTCTTCAAAAACAGACAAAAGAATAAGCACTATTCAGATGCAAGGAGGGTAGAGAGATAGCAACTAACAGCAGCATCACAGGAATCCAGCACTTTGTAAAGGAATAGCAAGGTCCTAGTTGGGAAGAATGGGTACTCTCAACTCTCAAGCCTTCCAAGAACATGCATAGGTTTCCTTTGAGCACCTTGGGTACACAGCTCAGTGTCCTGAGCTTGTAGTATTCTTTCAGATGGATCAACTGACAAGACAGCAAATGTGGCCAAGGATCAGGAAGCGGTGACCTTCATGGAGACATTAGCCTCTCCCTGTTACTGTGAGGATGTAACTGGGGAAAGAGCTCTCAGGAGATTGAGGCAGGAAAGACTGTCTCAAAACCAACAAACACTTATAGACCCAAGTACTGGGAAGACTGATAATCCAAAGTCAAGACAAGGCTAGGCAACAGAGTAAGGTCCTTTCAGAAAAAACTGTGGGAGAAAAGGTGCCTCCAGAGCCCTGAACTTGCACAGCATGAAGACAAAGGGGAAGGAAAGGCAGCCGAGTTATTACCATGACGATGCTGGTCTCTTTTTTCTTCTTTTTCTTTTTCTGTATATTTAATTTGTATGGTCGCAGGACACTCTCACAGTAACTGGATACCCAAAGGATGATAGAGATTGTCTGAAAGAGGAAATGTACAAATTAGTCAGTATGGATTACAGTAAAGTATGGAAACAGCAGCTAGAGACAGACATGGCAACTGACAATTCTACAGAAGACCACCAGACACCATGGAGATGAGAAAAGCCAACCAGGACTGAAAACTGTCTGTGAGGCAGAATGAACCTTTCTTCTTCTGAAGATGTGCCCTCATGCTACCTAGCCTCCTTATCCTTCCTGCCAGTTCTCATCTGCTAGACTCCATTGCACTTCACCTCTCTGCATGTTCCTTTGCTAAGTGTGACATCTACATACTCCCCAGGGCATGGGACCCCAGGACTCTACACAAGCAATCACTGGGACTCAACAGCGAACCTGGGAGTCCTCAGCTGGAAACACACAATTGAGCATTCAGTTAGCTTCTGTTCCACAGTGTGGACCATGTGTGTGCTCAGTAACCACTGAGCACTTGCTGAGTAGCCCCTAGGCTCTCACCAGTCACCAGAGCAGAGCATACAGCCTTCAGGAAGCTGCAGGCCACAGGAAAAAGGGAGAGATGGGTTTAAAAAAAAAAAAAATGGGTATTGGATTTGGGAACATTCTACAGTTAAAAGTGCTGGCTGTTCTTGCAGAAGACCAGGGATCAATGCCCAGCACCCAATCACTGCCTGTGACTCCAGTTCCAAGGGATTCCATGCCCTCTGGCCTTCTGCAGGTACCTGTGCACAAGGTACACATATACACATATTAAAAAACAACAACAACAACAACAACAAAAAGAATCTGGTTAAAAATAAGAGTTTTGCTTCCAGGTATGTTGGCATGTGTCTATGACTCTAGCACTTGGGAAGCTGAAGCAGGGACTCAGAGTTTGAGATCAAGGTCAGTCTTGAACTAATACCCTGTTTCAAAAAAGCAAAATGGGAAGAAAGTTATACTTTATCTCCTCCAGACTCCAGAATGTTAGGTAATTAGTAAAACAGCTGGAGGAATGAACTAAAGAGCCAGAGGAAATGCGACAAACTAACTTTAGGGGAGTCTTTGAGAAGGAGACTGACACTCAGAAGCTGTCCCTAAGCACAAGGGATGAACCAGTTTAGAAAACAATGTGAAACTGCTTCTAGTGTCCCAGACAATCAGGTGAGAAAGGGTTAAGCGGCAGGTGTAAAGCACTGCCTATACCCCTCAGGAGGACGGAGACACACCTCGACAAAGAAGACCAGATTCTCTAGGACAGCAGGCTGTGTCTTCACATTACCATCTTTAACTTCTAAGAGCTCGCCTTTACACGTGCTGAAGACACCTGAGGGAGGAAACGGTTTTCTGCTTTTATTCTCCTTAACTTGCCATACATTTAGACACACAATGAAGAATCTGAAAATAACTGGTATAAAAACCAAAGCTAGATATATGGTGCAATACCTTTAATCTCAGCATGGTAAGAAGAGGCAGCAGGCAGATCTAAGTTCAAAGCCAGACTCGTACATACTAAATTCCAAGCTGCACTATCCAAACTGCCCAGAGCTAGAAAGTGAGACCCTCTCTCAAAAAACAAAAACAAAAATAAAAAATAAAAGCTACAATGGAATGGGACTGTAGGCAGCTTACCTGGCCAGCTCAAGATCCCAGAATCCATCCCTAGTACCACCACCACCACCAAAAAAAAAAAAAAAAAACCAAAAAAACTCCCCCCCCCCAAAAAAAGAAAAACAAATAAAGCACCCAAACAAAAAGTCCCAATGCATATAAAAAAAAAAATGTCTTAACAATGACTTGTTCTGGGCTGGAGAGATAGCTCAGAGGGTAAGAGCACTGGCTGCTCCCAGCAACCACATGGTGGCTCACAACCATCTGTAATAAGATCTGGTACTCTCCTCTGGTGTGTGGGCTTACATGGAGGCAGAATGCTGTATACATAAATAAATAAATCTTTAAAAAGAAAAAAAATGACTTATTCTGTAGTCTCCAAAATATAAAAAGTAGTCTTAAAAATGGTACATGCTAGGCATCTAGCCATCAGCTAAGAGATGTGGAATATAGGTTACCATAATGTGAAGACTCAGTGAGTGGTTTGGAAGAACACCCTGACCTGAAAGGGTAAGGCCACTGTAGGAGAGCATCTACATGGGGCTGGAGAGATTAATAAAGTACTTGGATCACCCAACAATCATATGAAAGTGAGGCACAGTAGTGAGCGCACATAGAAGAGTCTCTGGGGCTCACTGGCAGCTAGTCTAGGCAAATTCGTAAGCTCAAGTAAGTGGCCTTGCCTCAGAAAGCATGGTGAGATGGATACTCAACTTTAACCCCCACACACCCAGACACCATTAACACGCATAAATCACCCATGGCAACTGAGTATTAAATCTATACCATTAATAGTCTGGTCAACTGGGCCATAGCCACTTGCATCCCAACTTCTAACAGTTTTCAAGTACTTCTGTTGTAAATTTAACTTTAAGGCATGGTGCTGTTGCATGCCTGTAATCCCAGCACTCAAAAGGGAGAACGCAGGAGGATCACAAAGCCAAAACCATCCTGGATTGCAGAGTGAGTATGAGACAAGCCTGGAATACACATGATGCCCATCTCAAACACTTAAAAACAAACAACTGTTAGTTTTGAATAGTGAAAATTTAGTTTTTTAAGGTTCCAAAAATATGAGCCGGGCCGGGCGATGGTGGCACACGCCTTTAATATAAGCACTTGGGAGGCAGAGGCAGGCGGATTTCCGTGAGTTATAGACTAGCCTGATCTACAAGAGCTAGTACCGGGACAGCTAGGATTGTTACACAGAGAAACTCTTGTCTCAAAAAAACAAAACAAAAAAGAAGATTACAAAAAAATGTCAGGCAGTGGTGGTGCATGCCTTTAATCCCAGCATCGGCAAGTGAATCTCTGTGAGTTCAGTCTGGTCTCAGAGCGAGTTCCAGGACAGCCAGGGCTACACTGAGAAACCTCAACTCAAAAAAAATTTAAAAAGAAAAAAGCTTATTATTTCCAAATCTTTGCATGTGTTTATATTATTTTTAAACACTGAGCTACTTTCAGACATGCAGGCCCAATTCAGGAATCTGCAGTCAGAACTTACCTTTCAATAGTTCTAGTAAAGCTGCAAGACTATTTTCTATTCGTTCCTGTATATCCAGTGTACCCTCTAAAATTGAAAAACAAACAACAACCAACATTCATTTTTGTAGAAAGACAAAGAAGCAGATTGGGCATGACTGCACATAGCTGTGATCTCAGCACCCAAGACACTGAGGCAGCAGAATTGAGTTCAAGGCCAGCCCACAAGCTATGGTGAAAACACCACTGGGCTGGAAAAGGTATTTGTTATCAAGCTTCCGGACCTGAATTTGACTCCTGGGACCCACATGGTAGGAGAAAACGGACTCCTATAAGTTGTCCGGTGACCTCTCCGTGAACGCTGCGTCACATCCATATCTGCACACTCACACACAATAAACAACAATAGAAGGTCTGGAGAGAGGGCTTAGGGCTGAGAGAAGTACATACAATCTCTCTCTTACAGAGAACCTGAGTTCAGTTCCTGGCACTCATTTCAGAAGGCTCACAACAGCTGTAACTCCAACTCCAGGGAAACTGATAACTCTGGTCTCTACAGGCACCTGCCATAACGTACATACCCCAACACACATAATTAAAAGCTGGGGCTGAAAAGATGATTCAGTAGTCAAGAGTACTGGCTGCTCTTGCAGAACCAGGTTCAATCCCCAGCACTTAGTGACTCACAACTGTTACTGCAGTTTCAGGAGATCCTCCCACACACACTTCTGGTGTCTGAGGGCACCAGGCACACATGATGCACAGAAACGCACACAAATGCACACAAGTAAAACACCCATATGCAGAAAATAATAAAGTAAAAACTTAAAGTAATAAGAATTCTAAAAAGTAATGGCAAACTCAGATCAACAACCAAGTCATGATAAGGGCCTTTTCCTCCTGAAAACAGCATGCATGTAATCCCACTACTGAAAGACAGGTATGGCCAAGGGGTTGGCAGAACAGTGAAGGGAAGAGGGACAATGATTGCTCCTCTAAGAACTATCTCAGGCTCTCTAGTAGGACTGGTCAGTTGTGTTCCAAATGCTGCAGATCTATCAGCTCTGAAGGAAGCCTAAGGGTGGGGGCTCAGCCTATGGTTATTTTTGATCTCCCATAAATTTAGAATCTCAGTAACATTTCAATATTTATTCACTTATTATAATTTTTAATGATAAGAGTCTAATTAACACACGCCTGTGCACACTTACCTAAACCACTGGTATCGAGCTCATAGACATCATTGACAAGGTGAAAGGAGCGGACCAGGCACTGACAGCAGCCAGAACTAAAGAACCTGCCCATCCTGGTGGGGACAGGCCCAAGGAAAGGATACTGAAAAAAAGAGGAAAAATCATACCCTTAATTCGCAAAAAGTGTGAAAACAGGACTTGTTTGGATAAAACGTAATAAAAATTCATTAATAAGAAAACTAGTAACCAACTCCCACAATTAACAGCAAAAGGCCATGTGTATTAGTAGAGCATGGTGGTGTGTGCCTGTAGTCCCAATACTGAGGCAGAAAGACTTGAAATTAAAGGCCACCCGGAACTATACACCAAAACCCCATCTCAAAAAAAGAAAAACAGCCGGGCGGTGGTGGCGCACGCCTTTAATCCCAGAACTCAGGAGGCAGAGGCAGGCGGATCTCTGTGAGTTCGAGACCAGCCTGGTCTACAAGAGCTAGTTCCAGGACAGTCTCCAAAACCAGAGAAACCCTGTCTCAAAAAACCAAAAAAAAAAAAAAAAAAAAAACCTCAAAATGTTATTTTGCTTTTCCTGACTTATGAGTCTAGACAGAGCAAAACCCTGAAATGGCTCAAGACCATTAAATCCTTTCTCACAGTGCCACAAATTGAACAAAATGTGCTCTTCATTATGCATTAAAAGACAATTGCTGAAATAATTATTGAGCCTCTGACAGCAAATACTAGTTGATACCTGAATTTCCTTCTCAATAAATCGCTTCCCCGTCTCCACGGCCACTTCTAGCTGTTGGAGGAGCAAACGAAGAATGTCAATCCGGGAGGATACACCATTCTCCGAGGTCTTCTCTGAGTTCTTTGGCTCCACAGGGTGGGTAAGATTTGGAAGTCCACTGATCAGTCTCAACGTTAAGGTGCGAATTCTTAACCACATGGTCTCCTCCTCCAAGGAGAGTTTCTTATGCTCTTCAGAAACATTCCTTAAACAAAAACATCCCCAGACCATCCATTTTATTCAGCCTGTTGCCTTCAAAGCTTTGAGCATTTGCTTTCACCCATCAAGAAACCTCAGTACAATTTCTGCTTCAGGCCAAACATCTGATTGCTGCCTGCTTCACCAGGTAAGCTGGCCATGGCAACCTTACCAACAGGCCATCTCCCCACTCGGAGTATCTGCTCTGATTAAAACACGAGTGACACAAAAAAGCTGAAATGCCAGAAAAACAAGTGGTAATAAAGAACCCAGCTACCCAAACACTCAAGAGTCCACAAACTCACACAAACCCCTTCAGACTTCTCTATACAAAAGTTATATAAGTATATAACCTGTACTGGGACTCAATTTGTTGGCACAGAATATCCTTACCATTTGCAAGTTGTATTCCAAATAGCACCAAAAAAATTACATATATGCAAACACATATATTATACATGTATTTGGTAATATATATATATGAGGCAGGGTCCTGCTAAATCCACCTGTCTGTCTTTCTAAGTGCTGGGATTAAAGGCATAGATGGCCAACCCAACTGATTTGTACTACTTTTGTACTGTATTTATTTAATGGCAGAGGATCTATTTGCAAGGATAGCCTTCAACTGATGCCTGACAGCTTGTACTCTAATCATCACTTAACAAGAGCAGCTCCTGTGGCCAGACTATAAGAACACACCACTTGTGTTCACTTGTGGTGAACATCTTTTCTACTGGAAGCCTGGAACCTTGGAGCATGCTGAACAGGGTATGATGTAGCCAGCTGCTAAAAACCTTGGACACTGAGCATCCAGCTGCCCTAAGCAGAAACAGCACAAACTGTGTGATGGCACCATTTCTCTCCTAGATAATGACCCCCCAAGTGGAGGAAGGAGAAATCAGTGTCCCAGGCTGGGCCTATCCTACCATGTAGCTTTGGCTGGGATGAACCTTAGTGCTGCAGTACAGCAACTACAGTCTTTCTGCCAGTTTACTCGGTGAGTTGTGGCAACCTACAAATCAGTATTCAAAGCCCTCTCATACAGGGCTTACATGCCTATGCACTAGCTTCCTACTACAGACCCTAAAGTAAATATGCTGCATTTTAAGTACTGAAATAGATTATCAATTCCGTATAAATTTTACATGTCAATTAAAAACAAGGCAATAATCATGTTCCCACACAGCCAATGTTGACCACAGATGTTCATCCCTAGAAAACAAGTCCTGGCGGTAGTGAGCCTCACCTAAGTAGTTCCTAGTTGCTGATTTTGCTCACTATGAACTCTTTAAAGGAGGTCACTACAAATGAAGAAATGTGTATTTAATATTTAATTTTTTTTTTTTGAGTTAGGGTCTCTTACAGCCAAACTTGCTATATATTCAAAGATAACCTTGTACTTCTGATCCTTCTACATCCCTGCCTCTCAAGTTCTGGGATCCAGCAGTATGCCACCACATCAGGATCTATGCCTTACTATCGTCTAGTGAATCCCATTCCAACCTCTTCACAACTTTTGTGGGTACAACTCCTTATATTCCTTTAAAAAAAAAAAACCTTTTAATTTCCATGCCTATACTGGAGAGGGCAGTGGGTTCCCTGTACTACTACTACCTCCCTTCATACCATGTCTCCTTGGACTGTCACCCTTTGAGCTGCCTTGCTTATCTTTATGCTCCAGCTCCAATTCCAGGGCCCAATGTGGTAGGCACACTGTGTTTGTGGAATTGGGAGCCCTGCCTGTGGCTTCTGTCACTATTTACCCTTCCTCTTTACATACTTTATGCATGCACGTGGAGGCCAGAAAATGGTTTTCTTCTCCACCAGGAAGGTCCCAAGAATTGAACTCAGGTTGATGGCAAGTCCCTTTAACCACCGAGCTATCTTGTTGGCCCCCCTCATCCCTCTGAAGACAGGACATAAAGGCTAGCAATCTGAAGTACGCTCAAGAGTATGGCAAATGCAGCTCTTCTAGTGGCT
Organism: Microtus ochrogaster; assembly: GCF_000317375.1. Classification (NCBI taxonomy): domain Eukaryota; kingdom Metazoa; phylum Chordata; class Mammalia; order Rodentia; family Cricetidae; genus Microtus; species Microtus ochrogaster. Next base: position 16,287,317 of record NC_022010.1, read on the forward strand.
GAGAAGTTGTTTTTCAAAGAATCACAGGATGGTCTTGTGATTATCTCATTGACATAGGGCTTGAACACGCTGTGTAGCTGGGGATGACCTTGAACTCCTGATTCACCTGCCTCTTAAGAACTGGAATCACAGACAGGTATAAACCAGCAAGGCAGGCTCTCGGAAAGATTTTAAACCAAACTGTTGGTTATTCAGCAGATAAACTAGATCCAGAGAGTTTACTGTCCAGGCCACAATTAGTCACAAAGGGAGCACAGTTGTCACCCCACTACTCTGGACTGCTAACAGTTTTTTCGGCACTCAAAAACACAGGGCGTTCATTTGACCTCTTCACAGGGATATGATCAGAGAGATGCTGAGAAGCCATCTGAGAGAAGCAACAGGACATGAAGCTTGGCGAATTAAGTTAGGGAACAGCAAAGGGGACAGTAAATAGACACTATGGTACATTCACTAATTTTTCTCTGTCTGGGGTTCTCCCTTTTTCCACTCACTATCACCAGTGAGAAACCTGAGTGCCCGAGTACACACCAGAAGTCTGCATCTTCACCTTCACCTCAGTAGCCACAAGTCCAGAGTAAGGTGTCAGCTCTAAAACGTACATGAGAAATAGGCAGAGCAGAGGGCTGGCTCAACGTGTTGCTGAGTGGGCAGAGGGCAGCACATGATTTGTCCTTCAGTTTTTTGACTTGCCAGGGCTATTCATGTTTGCATGTGGCTTAGAATAGAACACCAATTAAGAATTTTTAAGTTATTTTTTTTCCCTGAAACAAAATCATACTGTGTAGCCCTGGCTGTCCTAAAACTGATTGGCCTCAGAGTTCTGCTACCTCTGCCTCCAGGTGTGAACAACACCTGGCTAATAAACACTGATATGATTACAACCTTTTGTACTGTTAAAAAGAAATAAGTAATTCTGTATACAAATACCACATATATGCACAAACACATGTACATGTGCACGTGTGCACACACACACCCCTGCCATAACCCTTTAGAACCTAAGGGAGATTACAAGCCTCTATGAACTGCTAGAAAAGCCAATATCACATAAAAATATTTTCTACCTTCCTCTCAGATGACTAGGGAACTGCATCCTGCACCTTGAATCACCTGAAAGTCATACATGGCATGAACAGACCTAAACTTAGCAGGCCCAGTACTGGGGTGGGATGTGCTGTGCACTTGTGCTCCAACAATGAACATGTATATTTGTGTAAAAAAGAAATTTTTAAAAAGTTTTAGATGCACGCTGACTCTTCAGAGCTGAGCTCCTCATACCTGTCCTTTGGATCCCAGCTAAAGAAAACATCCAAGTCTCTGTTGTCTCGCAAATCTTCCCATGGAACATCATCTTCCTCTGGCCTCAGGTTCATCGATTTGATACTTTCTGCCAAGCTAGTTGATCTGTAATACAGAAAGTTTGCTTTGACTGTCCCTGTGCATATGTGCACGCATGTGTTATATGTTGCACATGCAAAAAGACTGTGTCACTGTGTATGCCTGGGGTGACCAGAGGTTTACATCAGATGTCCTACTCTGTTTGTCTCTATTTTGTTTTGGAAGATAGATATCTCACCAAACCTGGACCTCACCGATTGCCTGGCTGGCCAGTGAATCTCAAGGATCCTTCTGCCAGCACTGGGCCTCCTGGCTGGGATTACAGGCATGCACGGCCACGCTAGACTTTTTACTTGGATGTTGGGGATTGGAACTCCAGAGCTATTTATCTCCCCAGCCCTAAGGTCTTATTTCTATAACAATATAATTATGACAACATTAGCTAGGACTTTCTTTTACTGGAAAGAGAGAAAGGTTTTACATTAGAGAACAAGGTCTCATATAAGGTCAAATAGAACTGAGACAAGTTATGACAGCAAGCAAAAGATTTTTGGAGTTCAGCAGAATACAGTGGACAAGTACCTGCCCTGTTCCTGAAGCCTATCTAGAGAGGAAGGGGAAGCTCTACTGGATCTGAGATAGTCTCAGCCCTCCAGCATTCTCCATGACAGGGTCAAAGCTCTGTGTCTCCATTTGCAGCTTCTTCTCTTCTCATCCTCCATTTACCATTAACTCAGCTACTGACAACTAAGACCATCTGATCTGGCCCCTTGGTCCCACTTGGCCTCTCATCACATACTTACATGTTTGCTTCAAGAAGAAGGTCTAAGAGCATCCGTTCAGTGCGTACTTGTGCAAAGTGGAGAGAATTATTCAGCCTGTTCCTAAAAGCGATAAACTCTGGAATCTTCTCAAATGCACCGTATTTGTACGCTTGAATAATGTATTCTGAGGTCTGAGAAGGAAAGACACCACTTTGGTATAAATACTCACACAGGTCAGCCAATGTAAGCAAAGCTTGCCAGCCAACTAAATATTCAAACTACAACCAAGGCTCTGGTCCAGGCTCAGAAGGTCTGGCCACACAGCGCAGTCCCAGCCATGAATGAATAACACTACTTTTATTTCCTTCTGTAGATGAGTCAAATGTCTCCTCCACTACAATGCTAGCCTGAGGTGGCTACAGCCATCTCCAGCCATGTATTAGCACTCATGTCATTCATGACAGCAGGACTTAGAGGATGTTCTATCACAACAGCCAAAAATTTGGCAAATGCCATTCTGGAATGGAGCTTATGTATCCTACAATCCTAACACAAACTATGCTCTGTAGAAAGCATTCAAAGGTGCCATAACTACACAGGCATACCCCATGGGTCCCAAATGAAACCCTCTCCTTCAGAAAGAGACTGCTCCTTGGGTGGTTCTTTCTCAATACGGTACCAGACACAAGGCAGGTAAGTTTCTCAGAAGTACAGAAGACACCAAACAACGAGACCCATCAACAGGAATGCCATCTACTCTGAGGAAGATGTCAAGAACCAAGATTCCTGAGCACACAAAACTGCTAGAAATCACCATAGACAACTAAGGGAAGGCAGCGCTCACAAGTGTATTTTAGTTACAGATTAAAATCATCAGATGAAATGCTGCAGAACAAAGGCAGGACAAAGAATTCTTCATGAAGTACTGGTGCAACAGAAGCAAATCTCAGGGAAGAACATTTCACAAAGTGGGTCAAAGCCACCAGGATCAGAAAAGAGATCAGCCGTGTGGGCCAAGGAAGTGTTTAGCTCAAAGCTGATGTCTGCCTCAAGACACTTTCTGGAAAGCCAGTCTTTTGCCTAGCCTTAGTTTGCTTGCTCTGCCCCCATTTCCACTATGCCTGAGTAATTTGCCCAGTAGAAAAATAGGCCAATAGTCAACAACATACCCTCTGATACACAGCCTCGCAGGGTTCATTTCAGGCCGTGGGGTTGCACCACGGGCGCTAAGTCAACTGCTTTCGATGCGGCTTTTAAACCCCCAGGGGACACCTCGGCCAGCTGTTTGCCTGCAGTATCTGGAGAGATTAAAGACGGACGGACACAAGAAAATTAAAAAGATTACGTGTGATCCTGTGGGTTTAGGATTACCTGCCAGCTTGACTGAGGACAACTGCATGCCCCATCAAGAGGCCCACACTTATCACATCCTTCTCTCCTACAGTCCCCAACTTAGAAGACGTTGGCTGCTGACCCTTGAAATGGGAACCTACAGCTTGACAACACTTCCAACAATTCAGGATAGAAATAGGACCTGGGGTGGTTCTAGACAGAATTTAGTTCCAACATGAGACCCAGCCTTCCCTCAGTGGGAGCCTCAGTGTCTAAGTGGCCCATGGAACTTCACTTGTGAAAAAGACAACAGCTTTTCAAAGAGAGAAACAAGGGGCAACCAGGAGTTAAGTATAGTTTGTAACAAGCCAGGAACAGCTGCAGTTTGTCCATCTGCCTGATAGTCCTTAAATGCCACAGTAAAGTGACTCTGCAGAGCTAGCCAAGGGCCCAGGGAGTAGTACCAGGAGGTTGAGAACATCACTGATGAGGCCTTGTGCCTCGTGGAACGCACCCAAACCAGAAGTCAAACACACACTAAAGACTACTGACCAAAGTGTGCATCCACAGCTACTGCCATTCATTTGTGCACCAACGAGGCTAATTAGATGCCCAAAAGGCCATTGAAATGAACCCGAGTGGCTGTGAAAATTAGTAAAATACATGGGTATCAGACCTTTAAAAATGACCTTTATTAATACCTAAATCATAGATTTCAAAAAGAACTTTAAAAAGATTTTTATTATTTTTATTTCTGTGATGTGTGTTTGGGCAGATCCCCTGGATCTAGAGTTACAAATGGTCACGATCTGCCTGATGTAGACTCAGGCCCACTGCAAGTCAAGCAAGTTCTTCACCACTGTGCCATGTCTCTGTCACCAAAAAGCAAGCTTTTAAAACCATGAACATTTAAGTGACTTTTGACAGTGAGGAAACCTAACACTGATTCCCAAGTAAGATGACAACAGACAGACATCCAAAGATAATTTTCATCCCACAGCACAAAGCCCCTGTACAACAGAGTGTTTGCTATTGAAAAGTGCTAAGTTGAAGAATTAGAAATGAAATACCTTAGCCGCCTAAGAGAAAAAGCACTTGGTACATCCCCAAAACCAAAGAATGAAAGCTGCAAAACATGGAGTTTGGGTTTTGCAGAGATAACAGGTGCAGGGTTCCATTTCCTTACTGGGGACACAGGCACAGCTGCCTCAGGTCAGGTTAGAATGGTTATAAGTGGCAATGGTATAAACTCAAGAAAGGGACTGTTACTCCCTGATCAATAAGATGCTAACCATTTATCAGGCTCAATATCATGCACATTTAGCTGCATAAATCAGCTATTCAATGATTCATAATCAACTATTAGCAAAACACTGACCCCTCTGAGGACAGGCAAGAAGATAGAGAGGGAGTTTAGAGCCAGCCTCACCTATACTGCAAGGCCCTGTCTCAAATTTTAAGTCTTTAGTAAATGAAATATCTTTAACCTCTTCCTTATAAATATAGGAAGAAGAGATAAAATGAGACTTGAGGAAACAGTTTTCAAAAACTGTAAATTCCTTGAAAAAAAGAGGAGGGTAATCATAGATTCACTCAAATGATAGTTACAGCGGGCATTTAACCCAGTGTCTGAGACAAGGTTTCTGCTTCTATGCCAAGCTGGCACCTTGAAAGCAACAGGCTTAGATGCAGATACCCTCTTCTCTCTCATCAGGAAGAAAGTCTCCACAGATACCAATCCCTTCCGTTGATGGTGAGGGCTGAGACAGAGGGGTTAGCCTTCTCCGGAACTGGAGTTGTCCTCTGCTACAGCACACCTACAACTCAAAGCACAGACTACTCAGAAGCGCCTCTACCCTACTTCTCTAGTCTCCAAAACACCTCTCAAGAAACAAGTGGAAGACAGGAGTGACTTTAAAGCAAAGGACTCAAGAGTATTGTCAAGATAAATCTCAGATGGTGACTTCCTCAAAAAACTCAGTATCAAGAGACCAAAAAAATGGAAAGCTACAGGCTGAGGCTGTCATAGCCAAACTCCAGGAAGTAAGGCTTAGCCACCACACAGGAAGGACAGCAGCAAGGGCCACTCTAACAACACACCTTCTCTGAACACAAGCTCCCGGACAGTTTTGCAAACCATCAGCTGAGAGCACCTGGATGCCCTGAGCCTTTCTTTAACCCAATGAGCACAAGTGAGCAGCAGGGTGAGTGTGCGCAGTCCACCTCACCTCCAAGGCAGCTCTAACTCACTGCTCCTTAAATGTAGTGGGGGTGGCTGTTGGTTGGTACCTCTTGCTTCTAATCTTGAAAAGTTTCTGAATAGCATTTGAAACAAAGCTGGCAGACAAAAGACTTCTTAGTCTCTTAATGCCCAGTTAGGAATGTAAACTTCCAAAAATTCAATTATATGCATGCACACTGAACAAATGCAAATAGCTCTACATATGGTCTAAGATGGTTAAACTCAGCTTAAGGGCACCTGCCAGCAATAGAGCATGGTGTCATGTGATATGCATATTGTGACCCTAGGGAGTGCACTCTGAACCATGTCAATCAGCAGTAAATTACAGCACCAATGGATTTCACTTACATCTTTCTGGTTGGAGTGGAAAAACCTGAGTGCGAAGTTACAGGACTGGGAGGCAGCAGCGTACTGACCCAAGGATGCAGCATATCGGGTCAGAAGATAGCTAGGTAGGAAGGAAAGAAAAAACATGTCACAGTTACCTCATTCTACTGTCAAAATATTAAGTACCAAGAAAGAGCAGGGCATAAAAGAAATCAAACAAAAAACACTGCCAGTGGAATGATCTAGTTCATAGGATCAAATTAAAAGAAAATGAACAGAGTTCTTTCTTTACACCTGACAGTAAGAGAAACATAAAGCTGATCAGAGAACATGGTGTTCTCTTCCTAAATGTAAATAGAAAATGCCCATTAGTAATTGCATAGCATAGCCAAAACTCAAACTCAAAGGGTACTTTGGGTCAGTGCCAACAACAGGGAGAAGTAGCAACTTCAAAATAGAGTGTGCATGATTGAAGCTGTAAACTCTGTAATGCTTGGAGATATAAGTCCCTCGTGCTTTGCAGAGGGTCACAGTAGTGACTGGTGTCTAGAGTGCTGTTTTGTTATCACCTATAAGTGAGCTTCCTAGGCTGTCTGCACAGTATTCAGAGTATATACTACCAACCCAATGGTGTCGTGCTGGATATGCTTAGCATCAAGGCTGGAGTAAAGATCCACCACTGGCTCAAATGCACCCAGCATGCAGTAGATTCGAACAAGCAGCAATTTGAACTGAGCATTGGATGGGCTATGGGTTAAGCCTTCTTCTAGCAGAGTCAGGGCCTGCCACACAGCAGTCTCCTCACCTAGAATCAAAACACATCATTATCCACTCATCTTTAGGGAACCTGCCAAAATCAATCACCTGCCTTAGTCTTTGAATAATTTTGGATGCATACAAATTTTAGATGCAGACCTGCAATCAAAACAGGGGATTTCCTTGATCACAAAGCCCTTCAATAGTTCTATCAGTAATTAAATACAGCTGTGCAAGAAGACGACGTGTAGATCTAGAGAGGGAAATCATGGAACCTCACAGAATCTTAGATTCTGAGAAGAGAGGGACTTAGAAGAACTAGAATCTGCTAGATGCCCCCACCCCTGCAGCATTGTCCCAAGACCCTACAAGTTATCATTTTTATTCCATACAAAATCCTACTAAAAATATTACATTTGAGGGGGCTGGAGAGATGGCTCAGTGGTTAAGAGCACTGGCTGCTCTTCCAGAGGACCTGAGTTCAATTCCCAGCAACCACATGATGGCTTGCAACCAATTGTAATGAGATCTGGCGCCCTCCTCTGGCATGCAGGCATACATGAAGGCAGAATGTTGTATACATAATAAATAAATAAATAAATCTTTTTAAAAAATATTACATTTGATACTGTAAAAAAAAAAACAAAACAAAAAACTGCTATTAGGACTAGAGAGATGGCTCAGCAAATAAAAGTGCTTGCTGCCAAAGCCTGCAGCTGAGATCAATCCCTGGGTCCCACAGGGTAGAAAGAGATTAGAAATGACTCTGGCAAGTTGTCTTCTGACAAATGACTCATGGAACATCTGTGTCCACATGACACACATAAACACACACGGAATTTAATTAAAAAAATAAAGAAGCTTATGTGGTGGCGCACACCTTTAATCCTTAGCACATGAGAGGCAGAAGCAGGCCGCTCTCAGTTCTAGGGACAGTCTGGTCTAATATTGAGTTCTAGGCCAAGAAGCCGTGTGTGTGTGTGTGTGTGTGTGTGTGTGTGTGTGTGTGTGTGTGTGT
>NC_022010.1:16295196-16313817 GCF_000317375.1 Microtus ochrogaster
GAGAGAGAGAGAGAGAGAGAGAGAGAGAGAGAGGGAGAGAGAGAGAGAGAGAGAATCTTTTATGTGTGTGGTTTTTGGAGACAGGCTTTAGCCCTGGCTGGCTGTCCTAGAACTGACTTTTTAGGCCAAGCTGGCCTCAAACTCACTTGTCTTTGCCTCACAAATGCTGAGATTAAAAGCATGCACCGCTGCCACCACCACCATCTGGTAGAAAAATCATTTTTTAAACATTAATAAATAAAAAGAGGGTTTTTGTGTTCTGTGGGTTTGCCCATCTGCCTTTAAATCAGTGTGGTTATATCTTAACTCTAGTTTTAAATCAGAGTGATCATTCATTATGCAGATAAATTTAGAAACCAATGAGATAGCTGCTGAGTTGGGCCCAAGGTTCAGTGCTAAGAGTTTCCACAGTGTGGCCTCCATCTCCAGCAACCCCCATGGAGGTGACACCAGTGTCCTTACCTGCTTCTCTCCATATATCAGTGAGCACATGGACAGCGAGGAGGCAGTAATAATCAGAGAACTGCAACTCTGTCTTCAAACAAGAGCGCCCTAGGGGAAGGATTAAAAAAAAAAACGCCTATTTTTAATAATTACTCATAAAGTGCTGCGACAGGAGACTTTTGTTTACTTTTGAAGAAAAATGATAGGCAGAAAAAGAGGAAAAGAAAAAAGAAAGTAAGAATAGGATGAGTAAACAGGGAAGTGGTGGTGCACGTCTTTAATTCTGCTCAGGAGACAGAGGCAGACAATCTCTGAAGTTTGAGGCTGACCTGGTCTGGTCTACAGAGTAAGTTCCAGGACAGCTAGGGCTAGACAGAGAAACCCTGTCTCGAAAAACAACACAAAAACAAATAAATAAAAAAGAATAGGGCCTGTACCGAAGAAAAATACAAGCCATAAAAACGGGATGTAGCATGAACATAAGTACTTGCTTAGCATGCACAAGCAACTGGCTTCAATCCCTGGCACCACAAAAGAGGGCAAGAAAAAAAAGGATGTATAGAAGGGAGGTGAGAACACAAACCAAATCGCTTATAAGTCACACTGAGCTGGAACAGAACATTCCAGAGGAGAAGGTGCATACACCAGTTTTTACAAAAGGAAAGACCTAAGAAGTCTGAGGTGACGAAAAGAACCAGAGCCTCAGCTTAACTAATGCTGTATCAACCCTCCTACCAAATGGTTCTTAAAGCACAGTGGTGCTCAAGTGACACCTCTACTGAGTGGCTTACAGCCAGTCAGTCAGAGTCCCTGCTTCTGCACTGAACATTACCTTATAATTCACACTACACTACTCTGCTTCTTGCAGTGTTGTGAAGACATAAGGCCACAGCTCCCAGGCGCAAAAATCCTCACAAGTCATACAACTTGTTTAAGAACCATGGAATAGTCTGGCTGCTCAGGAGGAGCAGACAACACCTGTTAGCCTAACTAGGTTTCTGAGAATTACTCAGATTGAGGAAGCATTTGATAAAATGCCCAGTATGTGCACTAGAGGAGTGTGCTCTAGGTACTTTACATACTGACTTCTCAGTCTTAGCAGAACTGGCAGGAGGGTGGGGAGGACACGGGCAACACACACATCTGAATGGCTACTCACCAAACTCCAGTCCGTGTTGGTACCTTAACATCAACTCTCTGACCACACCCAGCTTCTGGCTCTTATCCATGATGTGGTACAAGCCAAGAAGCCTTGTCAGCTGCACGACACACAGATGCTGCTGCAGGGCACGGATGTCACCTGGCAGGGCAAGTTTGTCCTCTGTTGGTGTTGACAACGGAACAACTCCAAGAAGCTGATTAATGAACTGCAGAGAGGAAGAACAAAGGCCACACAATGCAGATGTGTTTGGGACACCTGAGATGCTCTATGGGATTCCTGTACCAGCTATCTCTACCCCCCACAGCTATTGTCCAACCTCTAGCTCTCAAAGACCAGGTATGGTGCTGCACGGCTAGATCATGCATGGCTATGCAAACTGAGCCACAGGAGATCCTCCCACCCCTTTACTTTTATTTTATGTGTGTGGATGTTTTGCCTGTACATATGGTGTGTACTACATTGCGTGCATTCATGGAAGCCAGAAGTCGTCACCAGATCAATGTTCAGATAATTGTGAACCACCAAGTGGACGGTAGGAATTGAACCTGGATTTGTGTGAGAGCAGGCAGCACTCTTAATCGCTGAGCCAATCTCCCCAGCCCCCAAAGACCTCATCTTTAATACTTATGGTCTTCCCTTCTGCATGTTACAATTTACCCAAGAAGTCATACCCCTGAACTCTGTACACAAACACCGCAAAAACAGCTCCACTTAGACAACAAGAATGAAGAGTCTTTCAGAACTCAATTGAGACTAATGGATCCTTATTAGTTAGGGAGCTGGGATTAAAGGCATAGACACACATGTGTCCTAGATGAGTCACCTAAGTCTGTCAAAGTACTAAGTCCTGGTGGAGTGAAGATACAGTCATTCCACTGTGCTCAGTCCACTTCACTCCTCATGGGCACAGAAGGCTTTTTTATGGTAGGCCGCATGGCAGCAGCCCTGGCACAATTAAGACTTCCAGTCATCAAGCTTTGCCACAGGGTTACTAGTAAACCAGTGGATGGCAGATACGGGTTTATTCATGCCTTTATCTCTGCACATAGCGTCCTATCCTACCTCAGTCACATTGCTCCCCAGTAGATAAAGGACTCCAACTGCCTATGACCAAGGTCAGCTCTGCAACATGCATCAAATACTTCTGAGTATGAAATAGTCTAGGGAAGTGGTTCTCAACCCCTTTGGGGGTCGTATATCGCATATATACTGACGATTCATAACAGTAGCAAAATTGCAGTTATGAAGTAGCAATGAAATAATTTTATGTCTGGAAGTCACCAAAACACGAGGAACTGTATTAAAAGGTCACTGTGTTAGAAGGTTGAGAGCCACTGGTCTAGGGAAATCTATGTATGGCTCTCCAATGTGTAAAGACACAGCAAGATATACATGCCACACAAGTGCCAGAGTAGCTTGACTTGAAACTGCTCAGCCTCTAGATGACATCAGTCAGGTGTAAAGGCTCACACCTGATCCCAATGTTTGAAGGCAGAGGAAGGAAAACCCTGGGCCACATGATCCTTTGCAGAAAAATTAAGATCCTATTAACAGGTGAGAAACCTGAGCCAGGTGAGATGTCCAAGTGTGATTTTCCACTGGTTCTACCTCACCAAGCACTGTGGCTGCAAGGCACTTACTATATCGCCTTTCCTGCACTAATGTACATGCACAGATACTCTGGACACTAACAGAACTCTGAGAGACACGTACTTGTGTGCATTGGGCAGCAGGCAAGAGGTCAACGAACACCTTCAAGTCTGTGAAGCAACATGGCTTATCCCCAAACTTCTTGAAATACTGGAACATTAACTCTTCTGGGTCACCTTCAAGAGAGGATACTACATTACTCATTACTCACAGACTGGTCTGTTTCCTTCAAATTAACTTTGCCTGCCGGGCGATGGTGGCACATGTCTTTAATCCCAGCACTCGGGAGGCAGAGGCAGGCGGATCTCTGTGAGTTCGAGACCAGCCTGGTCTACAGAGCTAGTTCCAGGACAGGCTCCAAAGCCACAGAGAAACCCTGTCTAAAAAAAAAAAAAAAAAAAAATTAACTTTGGCTGAAGCCAGTCACAGTAGCACACACCTTTAAGTCCAGCACTCTCTGTCTCAAAATATAAAAGACAAAACACAAAAGATAAAGAAATAAGAGTTAAGTATGGTGTTGCTAGGTAGTGGTAGTACACACCTTTAATCCCAGCATTCAGGAGGCAAAGGCAGAAGGATCTCTGTGAGTTTGAGGACAGCCTGGTCTATATAGCGAGTTCCAGGATAGCCAGGTAAACACAGAGAAACCTGGTCCCAAAAAGACAAGAATTATGTATGGTGGGCACACCTGTAAACCCAGCATTTGGGAGGCTGAGACAGGAGGGTCACTTTAAAGTTATTCTCAATTTTACAGCAAGCTCCAGGCTACCCTTCCCACCTTCAATAAATAAATGAAAGAATAAATGAATACATGAAAGGTAGGCTCACACTGGGAGGCTGAGTTCCAGGTAAGTTTGGGCTACTGAATGAGATCAATTCACAAAAAAATGCAAATCAGAAAGAATACTCATGTACTCTGAGAAATATTCAGAAGGGCAGGACTGGCAATTTCTCTTTAAGACCAGATGGACTAAACAGATACACTAATATAAAAAGCTAAGTCGATGGGGGAGGGAATGGGAAGAGAGGAGGGAAGGGCGACAGTGGTTGGTATATAAAATAAATAAAATAAAACCAAACGGAATATGTGTGGGAGATGGATTTTTTTTGTAAGTAAGCCATCTTTAGTAATTATTTTCAGATAATAAGCGCATTGATAATGAGGACTGAAGTCAAGATCTGAAGCGTATCCCTCATCTTCTCTAGTGCCCCCCAATGTCCAATTATTCTTACCCAGTTTGTACTCGTCATTACAACCTTGGCTTCGCAGGCGCCTGATGAGCTCCAACTTAGCAAGGTGTGGGCCTCGGACATGCCTGGCATTTTGTGATGCCTCCATTATCCGATCCTCTATAAACTTCACAGCGTCTTCTGCAGAGCAGTGTACTTCCCCTTCTAAGGAGCTGAAGGAAACACAAGGCACCATTACTGCCTCCAACAGGCTCCATAAAGTGGAAGCCAAGAGAGACTGATCTTAAGAAACCGTAGTGTGCTATCTATAAACAACAAAAACAGCAATAAAAGAACAGTGACAGAGTGTGATAGGTGACACAGCTACAACCTACGCCTCTAGCAGAAAGCAGGAGACTAAGCAAAGGTCAGCAATGGCTGCACATGAAGACCTTGCCTCAAAAAGTCAAGGGCTCCGAGTACCTGGGAGGAAGAGGCAGACAGATCTCTATGTGTTCTAAACCAGCCAGGTTTACACAGTTCCAGAACAGCTAGGGCTAGAGACCCTGTCACAAACCCCACCCCCCTAAAAAAAAGCAAATGGCTAGCAGTGTGGATTAGTGAGAAATCACTTGCTTCACATGATTAGAGGGCTAGGCAGTCCTTAGCAAGGCAGTGAAGGGGCGCAACCCACACAAGGTCAAGCAGGTATGAGAAAGCCATGAGCCTGATCTAACAAGTAACAAGCTATAAAATTCTTCTTCACTTTGACTTCTGAATACTGTAAATTAACAAATCACCCTCACCTCTTTAAAGGTGGCAAGACAGCTCAGCAGTCAAATTGCCTCTATGAATGAGGACCCACATAGTAGGAGAGTATTCACTCCCACAAGGTGTCCTCTGACCTTTGGGGTGGCACACAAGTACACACACAAATAAATAAAGCTTTTTTGTTGTTTTGGTTCGAGACAGGGATTCTCTATGTTGCCCTGGCTGTACTAGAACTCATTCTGCAGACCAAACCAGCCTTGGACTCAGAGATCCACCCGCTTCTGCTTTCTCAGTGCCCCAAGTACTGGGACTAAGGGTGTCGACCAATATGCCTGGTTAAATGAAGCTTTTACAAAAATTGTTTTTTGGCCAGAAGGTGGTGGCCCCTACCGTTAATGTCAGCACAGAGGAAGCAGGTGGTTCTCTGAGTTCGAGGCCAACCTGGTCTACTGAGTGAAAGAGTTCCAGGACATCCAGGGCTACTAAAGAAAAACCCTGTCTCAAAAATGCAAGCAAAGCAAAACAAAACCAAACCAAACCCTGTTTTTTAAAGATTCATTATTTTTTTCTTCATATCAGCTATAAAAGGGGGGAAGAAAAATTTCTGCTAATAACCTAACTGCAGTCAACAGCAGAGACATTAATGGATCGAGAAACATCTCTCAAAGATAACTCTTGAGCCACTCAAAAAAAAAAAAGAAAGAAAGAAAGAAAGAAAGAAAGAAAGAAAGAAAGAAAGAAAGAAAGAAAGAAAGAAAGAAAGAGACTTACATCTCAAACATATGAAAGAGCCTACACATATTTAGGGAGGAAGACACCACAACCAGAATGTCTGATCTAATCCCACTCTCAGTACACAGCACTATGTTAACAAAAGGATAGAAGCCAGTGGGGAGGCAAGAGGCTATGAGGATTTATTTTAACATTAACAGGTTAAGTGGGACTAAATACCACATGGGGACTAAAATGAGTCTTACAGGGCACATGTGTTTATTACAGTAAAACAAAATGACTGTTTAAAAAGAATGTAATTGTGGAGTGATAAAGCATAACTGATGCACAATAAAGTCCTTTTGCTCCATCACACTCAAAAGTACCACTGTAAAAAAGATATGCTGACATATGCCTGTAATCCCACACTCAGGCTAAGGCAAAATAGAAGTCACTATCCTGGGAATAAAGTTCAGTGCTAAGAAGCCTTGCATACCAATGTAAGCCCTAGGGTCAACTACCTGTCCACAGAAAGTGAACCTGTACCTCAAAGATGACAACCATTTGGGGTCACAGACTAATAATCCCCAGAGTGTCACTTAATGCAAGCTGCCCAAACAAAACCACTTAAAGTATAACCTAAAGGCTAGAGAGATGGTACATCAGTTGTGAACACTATTGCTCTTCCAGGCGTTCAATTCCCAGTACCCACATGGCAGCTCATATCTCCTGTTCCAAGAAATTCAATGCCTTCTTCTGCCCCCTGCGCACTAAGTAGAAACACAGTAAACATATATACAAACATACAGATATACATATATATACACACACACACACACACATATATACACATACATGCAGGCAAATTAATATATGTTAAATAAAACGAAATTTTTGGAAACATCTTACAATTACGTCACATATCACTCCTTATTTAAAAAAAAATGTTAAGAAAGTAAAAAAGATGACAACTTACTGTTCCCCTTCAGCAGGAGGCGTCCAGGCCTCTTCAATCAGTCGAAAGACAGAATCGAAATAAGTCAGATAGAACTGCCAGTCATCTGAGCTAAAATCAGATTGAATGATGCACACAGTATTAAACTCAAGTTGTGATAAGGTTCCTTAGGTACTATGACTTCAACCAATTTTCTAAGTCATGCCAACGTATACCAGGACCCCCCAAGATGGCACTGTGGAGACTGTCAAAGCCTGGGGCTTTCTAGATACTCAAAGACTAACTTCCTAACATACAATTACCCAATGAGCTCTTCCTAACTAGGAACCGGCATGGAGAGGGAAGCCTCTTTAAGGCCAGTGTCAAATATGACACAGAAACTTGATAGGTGGTGATGGCACACGCCTATTATCACAGCACTCAGGAGGCAGAGGCAGGGGGATCTCTTCACAGAGATCCAGGCCAGCCTGGTCTACAAAGCTAGTTCTAAGACAGCCAGAGCTACACAGAGAAACCTTGTTTCAAAAAACAAAAACAAACAAAAAGTAATACAGTAACTCCACGCTAATCCTTAAGAAATAACTTATCCACCACTTCCCAGGCCCCATTAGGACTTACTTTCAAAATATAAAGCTCATTGAAAACTTCTAACATACCCAGAACTCTCACAACACAGACCAGCATCAGTCTCGGGGGCCTGGAAACCTTCCAAGGCTCTCAGCTCACAAGCAGTGGCCATCTACTCACTTTTTCAACAGGAGGCGTCGGGAAAGGGCGTTGCACTCTGGCCACCTGCTCAGCTTCTTGTACATGGCCATGCATTTGTTTTCCCGACTCTGAATCTCACTTGTCAACTTATCTACAACAAAAAGTATAAAAGTTTGGCTAGTTTCATATCTACCGGAATAAAATCCAATCGCGGGGGTGCGGGGGGTGGTCCTATTTGTTGGATCCCTCAAAAAAATAAACTTCTAACACTCGGGAGGCAGAAGCAGATGGACCTCTGTGAGTTTGAGGTCAGCCTGGTCTACACAGCTAGTTCTAAGACAGAACTACAGAGAGAAACCTTGTCTCAAAAAACAAAAACAAGGGCTGGAGAGATGGCTCAGTGGTTAAGAGCATTGCCTGCTCTTCCAAAGGTCCTGAGTTCAATTCCCGGCAACCACATGGTGGCTCACAACCATCTGTAATGAGGTCTGGTGCCCTCTTCTGGCCTGCAGACATACACACAGAAAGAATATTGTATGCATAATAAATAAATAAATATTAAAAAAAACAAAAACACAAAAGAAAAGAAACTAACTCTTAAAATAATACACTCTACTATCTTACAAAGATCCTTTTCCTAAATAGAAACATTTCCTACAATAAATTTAAATAATGGTTGGAGATCCACACTGAGCTGTGATAGATACATGTAAAATACAACATATCCGGACTCAGAAACCTCAACTGACACACTTCTAAAAAATGAGTACTGCAGACATGCAGTCAGGCAAAACACCCATCTCGGCACTTAGGAGGCAGACATGGTAGATCTCTGAGTTTGAGATCAGCCTGGTCTACAGAGTGAGTTCCAGGACAACCAGGGCAACACAGAAAAACCCTGTCTTGAAAATTGATAGATAGATAGATAGATAGATAGATAGATAGATAGATAGATAGATAGATAGATAGATAGATAGATAGATAGATAGATAGATAGATAGTGGGGGGTTGTTTAACCGGAGCTGGGCATGGTGGTGCCCACCTTTAGTCCCAGCACTTGAGAGGCAGAAGTTGGAGGATCTCTAAGAGTATGGGTCTATATAGAACACCATTCCCAGGATGTCTTGAAAAACAAAACAAAATAAAAAAAAGTTAAACCCAGGAGTTTATGGGAAGCACAAACTGGGCTCAATGGAAGTACTGGGGGCAGGAAGGTGGTGGTAGGGAGATAATGAGGTAGGGAACACCTAGGGAAAGTTGAGTGAGGGTAAAAAAATGAATACAATCAAAATTACCTTGTATGAAATTCTCAAAGAATTAATAAAAAAAAAAAGTGTTACTGTTTGAGACAGGGTTGGTCTATCTACACAGCCCTGGCTGTCCTAGAACTCACTATGTAGACCAAGCCTGCCTCTGGCTCCTAAGTGCTTGGGATGAAAATACTGTTAATAGTTTAAACACAAGTTTAGAAACCAGCCTACAGGGCTGGAGAGAGCACTGGCTCCTCTTCCAGAGGTCCTGAGTTCAATTCCCAGCAACCACATAGTGGCTCACAACCATCCATAAAGGATCCACCTTCCGGCGTGTAAGCATACATGCAGGCAGAACACTGTAAAAGTACTAAATAAATATAAATCTTTAAAACAGAAACAAAACCACTTACAGTCCACACAGTTCAAAACCCCAGAGAAACTAGACAACAAAGAGAACCTTAAGAGGGATATACATAGATCTACAAAGAAAAGAGAAAAAAAAGGACAAGATCTTCTGAGTAAATTGGGAGCGTGGGGCTCACAGGATAGGGTAGAAGGGGAGAAAGGAGAAGAGAAGGAAGGGAGGGGAGCAGACAAAAATGTACAGCTCAATAAAAACAATACAAAAACCCCTATGTTTAGAACATAGACGTATATAGCAAAGTTATAGGACTTTTATGATTGTATGGGAACTTTTCAACCACAAGTAAGTTTCATCTTCAAATTGAAAACAAAACAGGAAACTTTTTAAATTACCTCCTAATTTCCCTCTAATGACATCCAGGGCTTCCTGGTACTTCCCCAAGCGTTCCAGGATCATATAATAAAGTTCAACCTTGTAGAAGACACAAACAGTTACAGCATTGAGAAGTGAGCAGGAATACAAGCATCCGTGTACTCATTACAATTATTTAACACAACTGTGTTGACGACTTTTCCTTTCCACATACATCTTAATTAACAGAGAGCACTTTTCAGAGATAGCTCGGTTTCATGGTTCCTAGCTGAGTCAGGCAAGTCTTTTTTACCTAAGGCCCAGATAGGGTCACCAGCTATAAAGTGGACACTGTTGTCACAATTGGGAAAATGGAGTAAGGGCGTATACTCACTTCAGCTTCAGCTTCTATCTTGTCCTCTTTCACCATTTTTTCTACCATCCTCTCTGCCAGGGGCAAAAACATGGTTTTTGAGAGATTTTCATCTCGTGCGGATATAGACTGCAAGAAGAATGATAAATATTTTGCTGTAATCTCTCTCCTACTTGTTCTGTTCACATCACCATGCAGAACACCATTAAGAACTGTGACTCTGGCCCCCAGTCCACTGTGTACATTAACAGGCCTAATATGAATCTACCACGTGGACACACGGAATCATAGCCGCCTTAGCATCCCATTCATTCCTACAACCCCTGGCTTCTACATGACTTAGTGCTTTGACAGGGTGATCTGATAGTTACCTACAAGTACTCAAAAAGGGGTGTGCCTCTGTTTGGTATTACATTACCAGGGTGCCAAGAAGGAAGCTGTGTACACTGTGCCTTGATATGCTAACACAGCTACAAAAGGAGACATCCCAATTCTAGTTACACAGCTCTTGTTATTAGCTAATTACCATATAGCCACCATTTTTAAACCAGGACTACTGTTAACTGAACAGTGCAAAGATTCTGCTCAAGGCTCACTTATCCAGAGGACACAACCTTTCAAAGTAGATATATACTCAACTTACAGATATAGAAACTAGAGAAAGGATTCCCCCAGTAGTTTGACAATTTCTTTTTCTTTCTTTTTTTTTTTTTTTGGTTTTTCGAGACAGGGTTTCTCTGTGGTTTTGGAGGCTGTCCTGGAACTAGCTCTGTAGACCAGGCTGGTCTCGAACTCACAGAGATCCGCCTGCCTCTGCCTCCCGAGTGCTGGGATTAAAGGCGTGCGCCACCACCGCCCGGCTAGTTTGACAATTTCTAGTCAAGCCCCACACACTTGAAGATAGAGAGCTTGGTTTATTGTGATAATTTTTTTTTATCTTCTCGAACAGGTCTCACTTGCACCCTGATTCAGCCTCAAACTCCAGATCATCTTGCTGTGCTTGGGGTTCCGGGTGTGTATCACCATGCCGAGTCTATAATGTGTTTCTATAATGGGGTTCCGGGTGTGTATCACCATGCCGAGTCTATAATGTGTTTCTCAGCATGACCTCCCAGCCCTTCTCCCCAGAGGGTGTCAGTGGGATTCTTACAGGAGTTCTGAGAGATAAGCATCTCCATTCCACAAAAGAGGAAGTTGAAGCTTGATAAGAACAAACACCAGCCAGTTGTAGTGATGCACACCTATAATCCCAATACTCAAGTCCTCTGTAGCCACATACTGTTGGGAGCTGGTCTGGGATAAACTAATAGGACAACTGAGAAACTACCAAGCAGCCAGGCACGATAGCCACCTCACCTGTAACCCCCAAATTCAAGAGGTGGAGGCAGCAGGATCTTGAGTTTGAGGTCAACCTAGGTTACATAGTAAGTTCAAGGTGATACCCTATCTCAAAACAAAACAAAAAAACAATAAATAAGAAAGGTGGAAAACTGTCTCAGAGGTCAAGAGCACTGGCTATTCTTTCAGAAGAATCAAGTTTGATTCCCAGCACCCACATGGTGACTCAAAACTGTAACTCCTGTTCCAAGGCACCAGACACCCTCTTCTGGCCTCAGCAGCTACCAGTACATGGTTCACAGACATACATACATACAGGCAAAACACCCATATACATAAAATAAAATTTAATTAAACAAAGACTACCAAGTATTCCCAAATTGAAAACCAAGGGATGATCCGTCAAGACCCTCCTGACACAGTTCATTAGAGACAAAGATGGTAAAGACACTTCAATCCAATTCTGAGCAACATACTTACTTGCATGATTAAGCTCATCACAGACCAAAAGTAGTAAGGGTTTTTGGGGACAATCTTATACAAAGCCATGCCAGCCTGAAAGAGAGCATAATTTAGAGAACATCAGATAGACAATTAATAAACTGGAAATGAAAACAAATATAAGTCTGAGTGTGTGGCACGTTCCCGAGACCAGTAACACAGTTACATACTGTAGGTGATGGCAGTGCCTGATAACCTCATCACTATGACAACAACAAATAATCATAAATGTCAAGTTTTACATCCTGAGTGACAGTTCAACTTTTGAACCATTTAAGTCCAAACTCAGAAAATAGATGTGACACAGCACAGTTCTAAGAAGACTACCAAAATTCACAGAATTTGACTATGATTGTTTATCAGTGTGATCTTCAGACTTGGATAAAGTTCAGTTGATGGAGTGCGTGCCTACCATGCCCAAAGCCATAGGAATGCCCACCACTGTCCAGGCACGGGATGCATGCTCATAGTTTCAGCCACTTGGGAGACAGAGGAGGTTCAATCATCCTTAGCTGCACAGGGAGCTTGAAGTCAACTTGGGCTGAGACCCTGTCCAAACAAACAAGCCACAGCAGCAGTCCTCACTGAAGACCCTGAAACAACTACAGCAAGCAGGGCCACCAGATAGGAGGTAGACTTGGTGGGAAACATTTGGTCCTTCCAAGCTATCAATAATTACAACTAACCCCACCAGTCAGGCACTATGGAACATGCCTGTAATGAACATGGCCTCCCAGAACTTGAGGTAGAGACAGAAGATCAAAAGTTCACTCTTGCTGGGCGATGGTGGCGCACGCCTTTAATCCCAGCACTCGGGAGGCAGAGGCAGGCGGATCTCTGTGAGTTCGAGACCAGCCTGGTCTACAGAGCGAGTTCCAGGACAGGCTCCAAAGCCACAGAGAAACCCTGTCTAGAAAAACCAAAAAAAAAAAAAGTTCACTCTTAGTTATATAGTGAGCAACATGAGACACTGTCTCAAAAAAACTAACAGAAAAAATGACTAACCCTTTTACATACTATGCCCACACTTAGAGCAGATCAGACAAACAGAGCTAACTAGAATTACTTGAGCATACTGAATTGCTGTCCCCAAATCCTTTCGACTCAAAAAAGGAACCTGTTCTAGGCATGAGCAAAATCAAGCACAAGCTAAAGAGATAAGGCAAAATGTAAACCACACAAATAATTCATTAGAAGTGGTGTGTGTTTATGCCTATGTGATGGAGGAAGTTCACTGGCTAATTAATAAAGAAACTGCTTGGCCTGATAGGTTAGAACATAGGGGGTGGAGTAAACAGAACAGAATGCTGGGAGGAAGAGGAAGTGAGCTCAGACGCCATAGCTCTCCTCTCTGAGGCAGATGCGATGAAGCTCCGACCCAAGAGGGACGTAGGCTAGAATCTCCCTGGTGAGTCACCACCTCGTGGTGCTACACACATTAATAGAAATGGGCCAAGCAGTGTTTATATGAACACAGTTTGTGTGTTGTTATTTTGGGGCATAAGCTAACCAGGTGGCCAGGAGCCGAGCAGTAGGAACGCAGCCCACAGTTCCTTCAACATATATAGATTCACATGTGTGCACATGCCTATGGAGGCCAGAGGACAACCTCAGGGGTTGTTCCTCAGGAGCTGTCCACTTTGCTTTCTGTGATAGGGTCTCTACTAGGATCTGAGGCTTGACAATTAAGCTAAGCTGGCTGGCCAGAAAAACGCCTCCTTAGCACTGGAATTACAAGAAAGCCATCATATTTAATATAGCATACTGGGTACTGGGAATCAAACTCTGGCCTCATGTTTACATGGCAAGCATTTTACCAACGGAGTTTTCTCTCAATATCTTGATTATTTTTGTTTTGTTTTTTTCTGTGTAGTTTCGGAGCTTGAACTGGAACACATTCTGTAGACCAGGCTGGCCTCAAACTCACAGAGATCCACCTGCCTTTGCCTCCACCTTCCCAAGTGCTGGGATCAAAGGTGTGCACCACTACCACCCAGCCCAAGTCCTTGATTCTTTTCTGGGCACAGGTAAACATGCAGCTGAATCCGCCTCAGGCTTGCTATGTAGCTGAAAATGGCTCTAAATTCTCGACCTTCCTATACCCATCTTCCAAATGCATAACACAAATCTAACCAATTAAAATTTACCTAACAATAGAAATGTGTATAAAAACACCATACTATGGGGGCTGGAGAGATGGCTCAGAGGTTAAGAGCATTGCCTGCTCTTCCAAAGGTCCTGAGTTCAATTCCCAGCAACCACATGGTGGCTCACAACCATCTGTAATGGGGTCTGGTGCCCTCTTCTGGTCTGGTGGCATCCATGCAGATAGAACACTGTATCCATAATAAATAAATAAATCTTTAAAAAAAAAAAAAAAAACAAGCCGGGCGATGGTGGCGCACGCCTTTAATCCCAGCACTTGGGAGGCAGAGGCAGGCGGATCTCTGTGAGTTCGAGACCAGCCTGGTCTACAGAGCTAGTTCCAGGACAGGCTCCAAAGCCACAGAGAAACCCTGTCTCGAAAAAACAACACAAAACAAAACAAAACAAAACCCACCATACTAGCCAGGTGGTGGTGGTACATGCCTTTAATCCCAGCACTAGGGGAGATCTCTGAGATCAAGGTCAGCATGTTCTATAGAGCGAGTTCCAGGAGAGGCTACACAGAGAAACCCTGTCTTGAACGCCCCTCCCCCCACCAAAAAAAAACCTCACCATACTACAGGCTGGCAAGTTGGGAGCACTGGCTGCTCTTCAAGAGATCCAGATTCAGTTTCTAGCATCCACAAAACTGTTTAAAACTGTCTTTAACTATAGACCCAGGAGATCTAGTTACCCACTTCTATCCTCCTCAGATACTGTACACAAACATACAAGTAGCAAAACACACCCATATATGTATGTATGTATGTATGCATGCATGCATGTATGTATGCATGTATGTATGTATGTATACACACACACAACAAAAGGAACAATAAATAAATAAACAGAATCACATGCTAGGCGATTCCAAGAAAGGTGAAATCACACACGTTCTTTCCTCCTTAAGAGAAAATGGGGAAGTATCATTATGAAATCCCCTGAAAAACAGCATTTCAGATGGATCTTAAAGGACAAGTGAGGCTCTAGGCTAGACTGAAGATATTAGGATGCACAAACATTTGAGGTCAACAGGTGAGTAAGTCATCAATTCTCAGGACGAAAATGAGTCTGAACAAAATCAAAGAGAGTGAGTCATGGGGTGGAAAAATGGCTCAGCAGTTAAGAGAGCCTGCTGTCCTTCCAAAGGACCCGAGTTCCAGACACACACAAGAAAAATCAAGAGGGCTGGGCCAGTTTTAGTGTGAGAGCACTGGCCTATCACCAGAAAGCCCTGGTCCAATCTCTAACACTAACAAAAAAACTCAAGGAATCAAAGGCTGGGCTTTGCATGAAGGGTAGACATCCAGTACGTGTAGGGCCCTAGGTCAATCTCCAGCACCAAAAACCATAGAGGAAGGAAAACAAGTTCATGAGAGACACAAGAAGTACTTCTACTTTGAAAACTTATATAAGAGAATATAAATGCTGATTCTGAGGAAGGATTTGTATTACCCTGTCTGACTTCCTATAGCTACGGTGTGATACTGCAGGCAAAGAACAAGTTAAACAAAAACTCAACTTTCTTTTTAAGATTTATTTTTTTAATTATGTATAGTGTTTGCCTGCATGTATGCCTGCAAGCCAGAAGAGGGCACCAAATCTCATTATGGATGGTTGTGAGCCACCAGGTCGTTGCTGGGAATTGAACTCAGGACCTCTGGAAGAGCAGCCAATGCTCTTAACCACTGAACCATCTCTCCAGCCCCCAAAAACTCAAATTATAAAAATATCAGCACTCAAGAGGCAGAAACTGAAACTCAAGCCTTGCTAGATACTGCTTATTAAGTTTAAAGCAAAGTTCCAGGAAAGGCTTAGCTACAAGCAGGTTTTGTTGTTGTTGTTTTCTTTTTGAAGCAAGATCTTGAATTCATTCCAGGGCCTTATACTTGAACTTATTATGCAGCTAACTTTCAATTCTTGACCCTCCCACCATCTACCCACGTACTTCAATGATAGGCACATGTCACTATGACAGGTTTATCCTACAATGCGGCTAAAGACACAAAACACTACACTGAGCCGGATGTGGTGACACAGGTCTACAATCCCAGCTACTCGGGAAGCTGCAGACAGAATGACATCAAGTTGAAGGCTATTCTGGGCAAAAGTCTTTCATGGTGCCCAGGCTGACCACAAATCATCATATAGCTAAGGATGGCCTCGAACCTCTGATTGATTGATTGATTGATTGATTGATTGATTTTGGCTTGACTTCCAGAGTGTTGGGATTAAAGGAATGTGCCACTATGTCCAGCTCACATTAATGTTGGTGGTAAACCCAAAAATGTGCACTCCTGGCAAACATTCCGACTGAGCTACAGCCCCAGCCCTAAGCAACTTCTAAAGGGCTAAGAATACAGCCAGCAGTAACATCTGCCTAGCCTGGGTTTCACCCACCATGCCACAAAAAAAAAAAAAAAAGTAAATATTTGTGTAACATTCTTCAAATGTACACAATGAACCCCTAAAATCCGATCAAATAAGCCACCTCTGGAGAGCAAAAGCTAAGAATTTCAGCCATAGGGACTTTTCCCCTGGTGAATTTATCTAACTCTCAGAAGGCTAAAGCAGCTCAATTAACTGGATATAAACTTAAGAGCAGCTCTGTTTTGTGCTCTGTGATTTCTGCCTATCCACTTTCTGAAACCTGAACAGGCATGTCACTCTAGAGCAATCTCAAGCTGACAGCAAACCAAAGCAAACACATGAGCAGCCAGCCAACTTCCCCAAATCCCTGAGAACTCCGTAACTGGCTCATCACCACACACACAGCAGCTCAATCATATCAGAGACTTTGCGCCCTACCCAGAAGGCTGTGAATTTGGTTACCTGCTGCATCTTCTTGTACTCGCCCACTCTGGCGTAGGCCATGAAGAGGTGAGAGTGATACTCCTCGCTGTTGGGAACTTTCTTCACAGCCGCCTCATAAAGCTTTGTGACTAACTCCGCTAAGAGGAAGACAAGCAAGATTGGGTTTTGCTTCCATAAGATAAAATCCTAATGCTCTTTTCTGTTTGGTTAAAGCAGGTGTTCTCAGTCTTTCTAATGCTGAGACCCTTTAATACAGTTTCTCATGATGTGGTGACCCCCCCAACCATATTATTTTTGTTGCTACTTCATAACTGTAGTTGTCACTGTTATGAAATGTAATACAAATATCTGATATGCAGGATATCTGGCTTGACCTCTGTGAAAGGGTCCTTTGACCCCCAAAAGGTCTTGACCCACAGGTTGAAAGGGTTAAATGGTTCCTCCTTGCGCTAAAGGACATAGAGGTATTGTTCCCATTTTCTGCTTAAGTATTGTTGAGGGTATTTTTTGCTGTTTTCTTCAAGACAGGGTTTCTCTGTTTAACAGACCTGGCTGTCCTGAAACTCTGTAGACCAGGCTGGCCAGATCCTGCCTCTGCCTCCCAAGTGCTAGGACTAACGGTGTGTGCCATCACATCTAGCTTTAAGTGTTGTTTTGATGAAGCATGGATTAGGTCATATCTCTTCATGGTACCTGTGCCATGAACTCAATCTGTCTCCTTTCAAGTCTCTCTTTTAGCCCTCCACTGTGTAGTGACATTAACTGTAGTTCTTCAGGGTACCCTATGTC
Organism: Microtus ochrogaster; assembly: GCF_000317375.1. Taxonomy (NCBI): domain Eukaryota; kingdom Metazoa; phylum Chordata; class Mammalia; order Rodentia; family Cricetidae; genus Microtus; species Microtus ochrogaster. Next base: position 16,312,696 of record NC_022010.1, read on the forward strand.
ATATCCTGGCCTAATATGCTGTTCCCACTGCATAGCTTCTTCTGTTCCCTTTTCTACTCAGTAAACCCCATGCACGTACCAGTTCCAGCAAGAACACAATCCCAATCCTCTCTGTAGGTCCCACCCTGAAGAGTCTGCCTCTCCTTCCCAATTTGATCGCTGTCTCTTCTCTGTGTTAAACTCTGACTAAAAGAGAAGATCTCTAGTATAGCATTAACTGATACCCAATGCAGCTAGGTATGGCAGCGCATGCCTATGATCCCAATTTTTGGAAGGTTGAAGTTGGAAGACAGCAAATTAAAGGTCTTGTCTATAGACTAAGTTCAAGGCCACTCTGGCATAGTTAGTAAAAGTCAGCTCAAAATAAAAAATATATTAAGGAGTGCAGCTTAGAAGCTGAGCACTTGCCTAGCATGTGTAAGGTCCTGTATTTGATCTCCAGCATCACAGAAATAGTCAATATTATCTTTCTTCATCATCAAGCAAAACAAACTCTCTCTGATACAACAATTCTATTCCTAGCTGCGGTGGCATCATGGAATGAATAATCCCTGGCAGTGAACATGGATTCACCAGAGCCACATGGGTATCAGTCCAGAAGTGCATTACACAGAAGCACATAGCACAGACCCAGCAACATGAAACCCAAGATAAACTAAAGGGGCATTGTCACACTGAAACAACAAGACAGAGAACTAAAGCCAGCAGAGGGCCTCAGATGTGATTCATTGGCAGAGGGATTGTCCAGCTCAGGCAAAGAAGGGAAGAGACAGAAGGAATAGGCAGCAAACAAGTCAATCAAAGTAATTCAGGAGAGGAAATACTCCCAAAGGAAACTGAGACTCAGTTGGAATATGGGAGGCTTTCCCAGCATCAACACTGTTCTAATCCATTCTGCCTTTCCCTTACTGCTTAATGTGAGAGCGTGGGCACAACAGACGTGAGGGCAAGGAGAGCACAGGCACAACAGACATGTGGGCGAGGAGAACACAGAAACAACAGACATGTGGGCGAGGAGAACACAGAAACAACAGACATGTGGGCGAGGAGAGCATGGCACAACAGACATGTGGGCGAGGAGAGCATGGCACAACAGACATGTGGGCGAGGAGAGCATGGCAC
>NC_022010.1:16313917-16319111 GCF_000317375.1 Microtus ochrogaster
GAGCATGGCACAACAGACATGTGGGCGAGGAGAGCATGGCACAACAGACATGTGGGCGAGGAGAGCATGGCACAACAGACATGTGGGCGAGGAGAACACAGGCACAACAGACGTGTGGGCGAGGAGACCGTGGACAGAGCAGACATGGTGGCTCAAGGACAACTCTTAGAAGTTTCTTCCTCCTTCCATTGTGGGCTCATTGGACTAAAGTCAGGTGTCAGTCTGCATAGCAGGCTTTTACCTCTGAGCCATCTTACCAGCCCAACAAGGTTCTACTTCTTAATTATAGGGTAGCTTCATGACTCACCAAATTTACTAGCACATTGCATAAAACAATATATTTTGCCGGGCGGTGGTGGCGTACGCCTTTAATCCCAGCACTCAGGAGGCAGAGGCAGGTGGATCTCTGTGAGTTCAAGACCAGCCTGGTCTACAAGAGCTAGTTCCAGGACATGATCCAAAACCACAGAGAAACCCTGTCTCGAAAAACAAAAACAAAATATATATAATATTTAAGAAATTCAAGGTGGTAGCGCACGCCTTTAATCCCAGCACTCGGGAGGCAGAGGTAGGCGGATCTCTGTGAGTTCGAGACCAGCCTGGTCTACAAGAGCTAGTTCCAGGACGGGCTCCAAAACCACATAGAAACCCTGTCTCGAAAAACCAAAAAAAAAAAGGAAATTCAAATGAGGGCTGGAGAGATGGCTCAGAGGTTAAGAGCACTAACTGAACTTCCAGAGGGACTGAGTTCAATTCCCAGGAACCACATGGTGGCTCACAACTATCTACAATAAGATCAGGTGCCCTTTTCTGGCCTACAGTCATTAAATGAAGATAGAACACTATATACATAATAAATAAGTTATAAAAAGAAAAAGAAAGAACTTCAAATGAGGCTGGGGTTTAGAAGTATACAACATTAATCCCAGCTAGAGGGAGCCAGAGATAGGCAGATCTCTGTGAGTTCCAGGCCAGCCAGAGCTACATAGCAAGATCCTGCCTCAAAAAAATAGAAAAGAAAAAAGAAAGGAACTCATTTTGACTCTCATTTTGAGTTAAGCTAATGCATTTAACTATCCTGGTGAAGCTCTCCAAAGGCCATGACCAATACATTCATCTCTCTACTGTCATCCACACAGGTGGGGGGGGGGGAAGACAAGGAAAGTCACATACGACGGTGCATCTCCCGGTAGAGGATGGTCAGGGCCTGCAGAGAGTTGTCATCTGTGGGTTCAAGGGCAGCCACCTCCTGTGCCAAGGTGAAGGCTTCTTCCTGTTTTCCAGTTCTCTGTAAACCAATTGCCTTGAGAACCTGACAGCAAGAAAAGAAAAATCAGCTTCCACGGGAAAAGAAAAGCTAAGGCAGAATGGAGAGAGTTCCAAGTCTGTACCTGGGCTACATAGTAAGATCCCATCTCCAGAAAAGCAAGGCGAGGTGAGGGCGGGACTGGTAAAGTTCTCCTTGGAAGCACTATAGCTGAGCCTGATACCCAAACGTTACCACTTGCTCCTAATCCCAGTGCTAGGAATGCAGAGGCAAGTGATCTAAAGGTACAGTGGCCAGCTAGCCTAGCTTACTTGGCAAATCCCACACCAATGTAACTGTCTCAAAATAAATAAATAGGTGGGGATGGAGAGTTGGATCAGTGGTTAAGAACACTTGCTGGTCAATAATGAAGACTAAACTAATGATCCCAGCATTCATGTCAGGCAGCTTACACACCTGTAACTCCAGTTTTAGGTGACCTATTCAAGTCTCCACAGGCATGGAGAAGGGGGTGTATATACAGACAATTAAATAATAAAACTTTTTTTTTTTTTTTTTTTTTTTTTTTTTTTTAGAGAGAGAGACAGGATTTCTCTGTGTAGCCCTGACTGTCCGGAAACTTGCTTTGCAGACCAGGCTGCTCTTGCGAACTCACAAAGATCCTCCTGCCTCTGCCTCACGAGTGCTGGAATTAAAGAAATGGCCACCATCATCTGTTATAAAATCTTGAAAATGTCACCTTTACCTCCACATGCACTCACGTATGCACCAAATCCATGAGTGGCCATATGCATACCCCAAGACAAGGAAATGAGAACCAAGAGCAAAGATAAAAGCAGAAGCTGCAATCAATGCTAAGCTGTGATCAACTACAACTTTTCTCACAAAAAAAAAAATAAATAAACAGCAACTCAAAATTCCTTCTTAGCCTAGCTAAAATACAAGTACCTAATACTGTTTTCCGTTTGTTCTTTGTTTTGTATTTTTTCTCTGTAGCTTTGGGACCTGTTCCCGAACCAGCTGGACTTGAACTCACAGAGATCCGCGTGCCTCTGCTTCTCTAGTGCAGAGGATTAAAGGCATACACCAACACCACCTGGCTCTAATATTGTTTTTAAAGATTATGAAAATAACCCAGGTGTGGTAACACATGCCTATAATCCCAGAAGGCTGAGGTAGGCAGATCTCTTTCAGTTTGAGGCCAACTTGTCTACACAGCTAGTTCCAGGACAGTCAGAGATACACCACAGAGAAGCCCTGTCTCAGACAAAAATGACTGTGAAAATAAAGTTAAGTAGTATCCCAAAATATACAGTTAAGCTTCAATTAAGTACTATCAATGCACTATAAAGTGCTCAGGACAGTAATACACGGGGAGGAAAGAGAGCTGACAAGCAAGCAAGCTGGGGAGCCGGCTTGGTGGGTAGAGGCTCCTGAAAACAAGTCTGGTGACCTGACTTCAGTCCCTGGAACTGACATGATAGGCAGAGAGAATCAACACCCAAAAGTTGTTTCTCCTCTGACTTCTACATGCTCTGCACTGTGGAATCTGTACAGCCACAGGGAAGAAACGGAGGAAGGGAGTGAGGGAGGGGAAAAGGAGGGAAAAAGAAATGGGCCTTTCATCCCAACATTTGGGAAGCAGAAGCAGGTGGATCTCTCTGAATCTGAAGTCAGTTTGGTCTACATACCAAGTTTCAGGCCAGCCTAGGCTACAGAGAGACGCTGCCTCAAAAAATATACCTGGTCTACAAGAGCTAGTTCAGGGACAGGCACCAAAGCTACAGACAAACCCTGTCTCGAAAAACCAAAAAAAAAAAATATATATATATATATATATGTGTGTGTGTATATATATATATACACATATATATATATTACCCACAAATATAAGTAAAGAACAAATGCAATTACCTTCGCACAGTGAAGATCTTTGTGTTTCTTCAACAGTTTATCAGCTTGCTGAATTGCCATTTTATTATTCCCATTATCAAGATAATCTATTAAAAAAAATAAGAGGTACCATAATATTTCACCAGCAAACATGAGAAATACAGTTGCCTTTGAGACTTTAGAAATATCATGATTTTTTATTTAAAACATCATGGGCCAGGCAGGTGGTGTTTGTTTGCACATGTGGCAGAAGCTCAGACTAGCTTCAAACTCACTAAGTAATCTAGGCTGGCCTTCAACTCATTGGGATCTTTTTGCCTCAGACTCCTAAGTACTGAGATTACAGTGCAACACCCCACCTCCACCCTTTTACACCAGTCCCCAGTTTAGGATTGTGAATTGAGTAGTTGAAGGCAGCCTGGGCTACATGCATAGCAAGGCCACCGTTTTGTTGTTGTTGTTTGGTTTTTCTAAAACGGACTTTCTCTTAGACTAGTCATCTTTTTTTTCTTTTTTTTTTATTTAACTTTTTATTATGTTCGTTGGTGTGAAGGTGTCAGATCTCATGGAACTGCATTTTCAGACAGTTGTGAGCTGTCATGTGGGTGCTGGGAATCAAACCCGGGTCCTCTGGAAGAGCAGTCAGTGCTCTTAACCGCTGAGCCATCTCTCCAGCCCACTAGTCATCTTTTTTAATCATTTATTTTATGTGCACTGGTGTTTGGTTTGTATGTGTGTCTGTGCGAGGATGTTAAATCCCCTGGAACTTGAGTTACAGGCAGTTGTGAGCTGCCATTGTGGGTGCTGAAAATTGAACCCGGGTCCTCCGGAAGAACAGCCAGTGCTCTTAACTGCTGAATCATCTTCCCCAGCCCCTATTTTTGTTTTTTAGATTAGTCATCTTTGATGAGCTCAAACTGTTAGGGTGATTATTTGATAAATAATCAAAGCTGGGGTCAGGACTAAGGGCATTTCCCTATTGGCTCTGGAAGGTGACAAGGCTCTGACAAGGGGCTTCACCAGGGCTGGGAACATGGTAAGACCATATCTAAACCACAGAACTGCAGCCCACACCAATGTGGACATTTTTTTTTTAAAGATTTATTTACTTTGTATGAATGCTTTGCTAGAATGCAGATACGTGCACGATGTGTGTGTACTTGTTGCGTGTGAATCCCTGGAATTGGGATTCCAGATGGTTGTGAGCCATTATGTGGGTTCTGGGAGTTGAACTCAGGTCCTCTGTAAGAAAAACGAGTGTTCTTAACCACCGAACCATCTCTCCAGTTCCTTGGAAAATCCAAAACAAGAAAAAAGCTGGGGAAAAACTCCCTTTATCCAAGATCCCTTGCAAGTGGGGCTGGAATAATGCCTGCTCAGCACAGGACCAGCATTGTTCCCACACCAACATGGCAACTGTTACCTTTAACTGCCACTCCAGAGCATTCAATAGCCCCTTCTGGCCACTTTGGGCACTACACACATGGGGTATAAACCCACACAAACACGTACATACACATAAATATACTTTTTAAAAAAATACAAAACTTGGAAGGAAGGAGCCACCTTGATGAAGTCTGTCAGTGGGATGAGGCTAAGGGACTCTCCCGCCTCTAGCCACAACTTAGTAGGGCTACAAAGCCACTAAGGTCTGCCCTGAAGAACATAATGAGCAAAAGAAAATCAAGTCTGATACCGACAGTGGTGGTATACACCTTTAATCATCGCACTCAGGAGGCAGAGGCAGGAAGACCTGAGAGTTTGAGGCCAGCCTGGTCTACGGAGTGAGTCCTAGGACAGCCAGGGCTACACAGTGAAACCTTAGAGGGGTGGGGGTGAGGCTGACTTTCAACTTACATTACTGAGTCTCTAAATCACATAGCTCTTGAACAAACAGGTCAGTAAATATGATATCCAAAGTTAGTAAATCTTTTAAAAACTAATTTAGCTGGGCGATGGTGGCGCACGCCTTTAATCCCAGCACTCGGGAGGCAGAGGCAGGCGGATCTCTGTGAGTTCGAGACCAGCCTGGTC